>NW_017619261.1:532652-790152 GCF_001879475.1 Ipomoea nil | reverse complement strand
ATGTGAAGAATGCAATCTTAAATATTCGGTCCATACCTTCTAAAACAGATTCGCTAATTTTCTTTCCAAAACAGTCTTCTCAAACCGCGTTCAGCATTTTGGAAACATCTTCCTTTATCAGATCTTCAGTGTCAGTGCGTCTGTTGATGTACCTGATCAATCAGTCTTCTGTAAAAACAAACAAACACCAAGCTAAACCCTATCTTAGTTTGCCATAATAATATTGCAAATTATATGTTGGGGTTTTTTGGAGAAAATAACAACACTAAAATGGGGGATGTTGGGAATAACATTCAAAACAAGTGAAGTTGCCTTCACTACTTGTCCCACATTGCCTTCACAAGATTGCATTTCCCACAATTTATTAACCAAGTCTTTTACTCCTCTTAAAGTATGGTTGAAAGGAAGGAAAAGGGAAACCCACACACGTGCACCCCCCGCTCGTCTCGCACGCGCGGTGGGGTGGGGATAGGATTTTTCTCGTCCCTCTTTTATTTCCGAGTTTTCCGCCCATCCAGAGCTTGTTTTGTGGAGAAATATTGCCATCCACAATAAGTTGTGGAATCAGAATAAATCCCTAAAAATATGGCCCTCTCTACCATATTCTCCCCTATTTTCGTGGCTTATGAATGGCTGAGAGAGGAGGGGCGGGTATTTCTATAGCTAAAAATACCCTGCTCCTCCTGTGTTCTAAACACAATTCATTCATTCTCTTCTCTCCTTCTATGAGTGGTCTGAGCATTTGAGTCAGGTTCGATTGCGACTTATTCACAGACGAAAGCATTTCGGTTATACTTCGGGAATTTTTGCTTTTAAGGTAGTGTTCTACAGGACACAGATTTCCATATTCTCTCCCTCTCGAAATCAGCCTATGGCAACAGCAAAGTTAATTGCGACATTTTCAACCCAGAATCAACACTATGAGCAACCTAGGTTGGTTTATCTCTTTGTGGTGGTCCTGGATTTATCTAGTGCATACCCTCAGGTTGTGGCTGTAGATTTTCCCTTTCCCTCGTCACTTTTAAATGTAAAAGGAGTTGAAGGATGGCTACAGATTTCCCTCGTCACCCCGAAAAAAAAAATATATATATAGTCTTAATGTAAAAGGAGTTGAAGGAAAAATATATACCAGTAGCCACATTTGGTATTCCTGCAGGGGAGAAGTGCTATGTGTTCAGGCTTTGTTTGATCAGCCTGCATGTTGGGTTTTGGTATTTTCTCAGTTGCAAGCTAGCATCTTGTAGCTAGTAGCACTTTCATCGATTAACTAATATTCTCACTGGTATCTCTCGTATAAATTCAAAGTCTAATATATAACAAAGCCCACTGATATTTACTATTTTGTTATAAAACATTTACGAGAGATACTAGTGAGAATATGGGCTGAACGGCAGAGTAGACAGCAAGGCACTTGGATTTACTTCATACTAATAATAATAATAATTATTATAATTATTATTATTATTGTTGTTGTTGTTGTTGTTGTTGTTGTTGTTATTATTATTATTATTATTATTATTATTATTATTATTATTATTATTATTATGTTTTAAAAATTCAAACGATATTCGGTTCGATTCGGTTTTCTATCAAATAATTCAGTTCGGTTTAGTTTTTTACCAAACCATTTGGAATACAAGAATCCATTACTGTTTGGTTATTCGATTCGGTTCAGTATGGTTCGGTTTGGGAAAACGGAACTGAATTGTCACCCCTAAAGTTAATTATTGAAATGGCCCCTTTGACTATAGGAAAATTACCAATTTAGTCCCAAGTTAACGAAAGTCTAATAGTAAAACTAACAGAGGAACAAATTGGTTAAGATTTTTAAAGATGAGGGAATTAATTGGTCAAAAAAATAGTTGATAACCAAATTGGTAATTTTGCTATAGTCAAGGGACCATTTTATTAATTAACTATGAAATATACTAGTACATGAGACTATATATAATACATAAACATAAGAAACTACTCTACAAGGAAATGAAGAAATACATAAGAATCATATAACACCTGTTGATAAACATTATTTTTAGTGTTATTTTTAATGATATTTTTATAATTAATTTACAATAATTGATTAATTTTTATCTATTTTTATTTGTTATTGCTATAAGTACTTTTTATTAATATTGTTTAATTTTGGGTTGTTTTTGTTATTAAGTTAGTTTATAATTAAAAATGTCAGTCCAATAATTTATTGACTCTAGTTATTATTATTATTATTATTATTATTATTATTATTATTATTGAGAAATAAGGGGATCGTGAACCAGACGTCCGGACGGCATTGTTTAATAAACTCCGTCTACGATCCGATTGAAGCGAGCGGCAATGGGCGATCCTGTTGAATAGCGAAGAGCGGAAGAATCTCCATTGATTGAGCAATTTCATATTGAAATCTCTGAAGAAAGGTTGATGTTGAGAAGTATAAATGGAGGGCAAGAGTCGAAGGGAGGGCGATCAGTTTACTCCGGATCAATTCCGGCCGGAGGTGATTTTCCAGTGTTCTGCTATACGACTTTCTGGCAGCTGAGCGCATCAATTTCTTCCTGGCGGTGGCAGCTCTTGGGTTCAACAACAGATCAGAACATTCTGGTTTTTCCCTTTCTTAATTTACGTAGCTAACCATATATGTTCCTTCAATTTCAATTTAGATTTGAGCACTGTATTGCAATTCCTTAATTATAATGCTAAGTACTGTGATTAGCGACATATCCAAGTCAACTCCTCAAAGGCTTAATTTTAATCTTGCAACAACTTTCTTTCTGGCTCTTTTCAATTTACTCCCTTAATTTCTAATTGTTTAATTGTTAGTGACAATTCCTTAAATTCAAATTGTTTACATATGAAAGTATTAAGCTTGATCAGGTTGTTTAATGCTCAGTTCTAAGTTTTAAATGTTGAGTTATATTGTTTAGCTGGTGAGGTTGATTGTTCTTTTATTGTGGACCTTGATGATTTGTTAATTCTGCTTTCTGGTTTAATTCTATTACTTAACTTTCTGAAAATTATTGATCGTTATCTTTGACATTTTATTCTAGTACTTTACATTATCAAGTCAATTATTTCTTTTAGTTTAGTCGGTATTAAATTGCATCGTACAATTTCCTGTGGGTTCGACCCTTACCTTTGCACCTTATTACTACACTGACTCGTGCACTTGCGAGGACTTTATTAAAATTGTCCATCACCTGTATATATTAGACAGACTTACTATGATCTTATCACAATCTTCTTCACTTTACTTGATCATAATAAAATCCAAATTTCACCCATACCCATATATACAACCCTTCTGTTGTGTTGGACTTGGAGGACCAATCCCAGGATGACAGGTGCATTTTTCATCATCATGTGCCCCTAAATCCAATAGAAGAACTAGAGGAGGGAAAAGTGAAACCTCCGTGCAAAATATGTGCTTCTTCTTCACAACCAGTTGCAGCAAAAGAGAGCACATCAATCATCCATGGAACTCCTACCATACCATCATATACAGGATTTCAAATTGATCCTGCATTAATTGTTGACATAGCTACACTTATCTGGCTTGCCCAAAATGATTTTATAGATCCTCATCTCTTGATCATGTTTATAAGCAACCCACAATTGATTGAGCAGGAGATGATATGTCGTAGGTAGTTTTACCTATCGAATTTGATGTTGGAATACCATGATCCTCGATTGTGTTTCTCCATTTCCTTTCTTGATCGGATGTTTCCAGAAAAAACCCTCCATGTTCTTTAGGAAAGCAAAACAAAAACAAATAAGAATTCCTTAGTCTTTGCTTCAGAAAAACCCAAAAAACTTATGTCTCGAGTGAGTAGATTAAGGTGATATATATCTAATAACAAATAGAAGTTGTGTTTATAGTTTATAACAACTTAGCGCCACCATATATACCATAAAACCTGAGGATCACTTTTGCTATTGGAACTTAAATTGCCTTTGAGAGTTGATGGTCTTGACTCTTGAGGCATAGAATTTGTATAAAGATTTAGTGAGGTGAATATAGATGATTGAATTCATTAATTTTAATAAACAATAATAATAAATATGTATATATTTCTAATAAAATTATGATAATTAATTATTTTTTGAAATACTAATTAAGAGTTCGAGATTTACAAATGTATAATAATATAATATTAATTACTTCCATATATGAATATATAGTAATGGTTATTATATATTAATTACTATAATGCTATTTTTATTACATTACTATATTTCTTATAAGCATATATGAGAATTTTATTCAATTTGTTAAATTATCAACAATTTATTAATTTATCAATTTATTTATGTATTTATTATATTGCTTAACTTATTTATACATAATTTGTGTTTGTAATTCAAAATAATAACTTGATTTGTATATATTTGTATTCTAATCAGTGTTATAATATCAATTTCATATAAATTTTATAAGCATATCATATGATAATTTTTTTTTTTTAAAATATATCATATGATAATTTAATTTTGTTAAATTTTAGTAATTTATTACTTTTTTATTAATTTAATACGTTTTTATTTAATCTTTCTAGATGGACTAACTACAACATATTGTTGTGTTTTAACATGTGAAGTACTTGTAGGGTGAATTTTTATTTTTTTTGGGTTTCAATTAGTTGTTCTTTTTGAAAAAACAATAGTTATAATTCCAATAAATGTACATAGTAATATCATTAAAGTTATTTTATTCCTCCGTTACAGTTATTTTATTCCTCCAAAGCATATTTGACGAGGACCACTTGTTTATGTTGTACTCTCTGCCTTTTGAAAAATAATATTTACAATTTTAATAAATATACATCGTAATAATATCACACAAGTCATTTTATTCATCCGTTGTAAAATCATATGTCATGTGGAGCACTTGTTGGTGTTGTACTACCTACCGTTTTGGTTATTATTTTTATTTTTATTTTTTGAAGTGTAGTAGTTAGTTCCAATAAATACATTTTTTATGAAAATATTTATGTAGTCATTGTAGTGCTTGACTTGCTTTCGATTATGATAAGATTATGCCTTTGTTGCTAATAAGATTATGATAATAAATTTTTCTTGATTCTTAAGTGTTTGATAACAATGATTTTCAAGGTTCTAAACATAGTCTTGTTAAAGCAGGCAGACCCGTCACACATTAGGCTTAAATATTTTGAATTTTTGCAAACCAGAACTACACAACTCACAAGCTAGAGTTCAAGTAATCCTAGCATATCCCATCTAGATTGGTGGACCCCATGGGCTGGACAAATATGCTTAACTTAAAACAAAAATAAAAAAATAAAAATAAAAATTAAAAAAAAAAGTAACAATTCAAATCACGATGGGTAAATAAGCATAAAATTCTTTTTAAAGATTTAAAATAAATACATTACAAGATTACAAATTAATAACATATACTCCGTATATTTTTGTTTATACATGTAAAGGGTTTGGCCCACCATCGATTGACCCACCCCACTGTGGGTCAAGGACGGGTCACTATATATATAGACACGTAATATGATAAATTAATCTATATTTACATTGTTATTATACATTCATATAAATTAATTTATGATTTCAAGAAAAATTATTTTACATTACAAAAGTATGTCATTAGCTAGCATACAATAAATGATAATATACTTTGAAAAAAATAATTGTTTTTAAATTGTCAATGTAATTTTATTTTTAAATTTTTGAAATCTAGTTCTCTAATTATCCTAAAAAAAAAATATAAATTTAGTCGTAGTGTGATATGCTTGATTATGAAATAATTAGAGAATTAGATTAAAAAAAAAAAAGTAAGGAATCACACTTATGACTTGAAAACACTGGAAGGCCCACAATTATGATTTTTTTTTAATTAAAGAGGAAAATGTAAAATTTTCATTCATAAATAATAAATGTATTACTAATCTAATTTGGGTGACCAAGACCTTGTGGTCTAATGGCACCCGGGTTGCACTCCGATATGGAAAGGAGTGGGTTGGAGCATCAACGGAGGCAGTATTGACTCCTTGTTGTTGGGTGATTACTCTTTGTTTCTTCTATTGAGGCTTGAACCCACTCCCTTCGTATGGGAGTGCAACCCGGGTGTCATTAGACCACAAGGTCTTAGCCACCCAAACTAGTTTAGTAATACATTTATTATTAACATCGACCCTATATTCGATCATAAATTTAAAATTACTTTCATAATCTAAATTAAATTTAATAAATCTCAAATTTTAAGGTAAAAATAAATTCGAATCCCAAACAGATTGGGACAATAACGCGTTCGGACACAACATTATATTTTCTTCCCTATATAAGAGCCGCCCAACCGTTCTTTAATTTCTTTGTTTTTTTTTTTTAAAAGGGAAATTGCAATACTTCATTTATATCAAAAGTTCAATACATGAAGGAATAAAATCATACCACATAGAGGGACCAGTAACAGAACGAGCAGCTCTAGTCATAGCACGAACGAGCTTATTCACTGATTTCGGGATAAACTGAATAGACACTGAACCAAAGTGTCGTTGAATATCACGGCATTGCTTAATTACACAAATTGCACCGGAGAAATCCAAAATAGAACCATTGAGGAGATTACACACCAATTGACAATCAGAAAAGATCACCACATTATTGAGCCGACGTTCATAAGCCCATGGTAGTGCCTCCTTAATAGCGTTGGCTTCTGCCAAATGAGCATCCTTTAGACAAGGGATAGGTCCGTTCTTGGCCGCACAACATATATAGGTCCCATCACTATCCTTTAAGACAGCGCCAAAGTTAGTGAGATTTTCTTCTGGGAATACTGCAGCATCTACGTACAAAGCAAAAGTGTCGTTTGGAATCAACACCTCATTTTCTGAATTCATGTTTGACCATGTAACACTTGTTGATGCCCCTGCAAGATCTTGCCATCTATCCAGTAGCCTAGATACCTCCATGAGAACCGATGGTGTGACACCCCGAAAAATTATCCCTTAAACGGAATTAATTATTTAATTAATTCTAAACTTGATTTGCAAAATTCCTTCCTAATTCCTTATTTAAATAGTCGTACCACCTAAATTGACCAAATTCCTTGGTCAATGAATTGTACAGTTGTGCTTTGTGCCTTGTACCAAGTCTTTAAATTCTTCCCAGCTCTAAATTGACTCAAGGGGGACCCACCTCACAACTTTTTAGATTTTTGCCTAAAGACCTTACCCCAACCAAGAGAATCCCCAATCATTCCAACCTTTCCATCTCTCTCTACATTTCTCTCCATCTTCTCTCTAAAATCTTAGCTTCTTCTCCAAGTTAAACCAAAACCCTTCCCCAATCTCACCAAGAACCCTTCAAGATTCCAACTTTCCCCCACCAAGACCTTAGGAGGGTAAGCTCTAAGATTGGCTAGTGTTTTTATCTAGTTTTTCCTTATCTTTATCTAAGTTTTGGTTGTTTGTGTAGTTTTTCATTTGTATTTAGAAGACCTTGTGGAAGAAGAGTTCCAAGAAGAGGATTAGAGGTTTAAGGAAGTGTTTCTAGGCTTAAGGAGGTAACCCATGCTCTATAAAACCTATTTTACATTTGATAGTATTGATTTCTTGTTGTTCTTGATGTTCATGAGTGAAATGGTGCATATTCTTGTGTTTATGCATGTTTAGAGCTTGTATCTAGGGTTCATAAATGCTATTCTTTGAGCTTTTCATGTGCTCAAGTTCCCTTATTGTTGTATGTGAGATTTTGGGTGTTTTGGACTTGAACTTGAACTTCTTTGCATTTTCCCCTGAAGGGGAATTGTTCTTGGCTCGAGTGTACCCGCGGGAAGAACGACGGGTGGTGTGCCTACCACCGTTCCACCCGCGGGGAATGTGATGTTGGTAGCGGGGGGAGCCACAGGTGGTTTGCCTACCATGGTTCCACCCGCTGGTACAGGCGGGTAGGGGTGGCGGGAGGTTGTCCACCCACGGTTCCGCCCACTAGTACATGATGTTTTGGCCTCTGTTTTGTTGAACCAGTGTGCAACTGCGTGTCTCATTTGATGTTTCGTACGTCTAGAACATTGTCCTAAGTAACCATGATAGGATTATGGGTCTTGAATCATGTTTAAAGGTCCAACTTTGTGATTCGTTGGATTAATTTGAAGTCTTGATGTTCGTTTGAACTGTTATGTCTATCTTAATTGATGTGCATGCTAGTTATGATGTTGTTGATACTAGTATGTGTTTGTTCATTCGTTCTCAATGAATATTGGTAACTTGTGTTCACCGATCATGTTAATCTTTGGATTGAAGTCTTTCGTTGTTGTGTCATTGTCTTGAATGTTCCTTCCATGTCTATCCTTAAAGTCTTTCGATTGAATCTCTTATTATAATCTTGTACATATGTTGTACTCTATTGTTGATTCCTTGATTGGGCTATTGATGAGCCTCAATCATCTATGTCAATGACTATGTGTTATGATTAAAAGCTGGCGGATATGAGTTACATGCTAAAAATGATTGGCGGTATACTATCACGTGATATGTATTGTTTATTAATGAAAAGCTGGCAGAAAAGCAGGCGGAAAAGCAGCCGGGGAGTAATGGCTCCGGAGGGATAAGGTTGGTGGAGTACAGGGTGGCCTGGAGTTACAGGTTGTAACTGTTATAAGGATGGAGTGGTGTAAGGTTGGAACATGGCATAAGGTTGGGAATGGTCATTGGTTGCGATCTTTGACTTTCATTTGCTATGAGCATGTATTGATGTTATTCTTCATGTTATGATGTTACCTTGATTGATATTGATGATCATATGTTGTTGATTATTCCGTTGTTCTTATCATAGTATTGATCTTTTGATTTACCGTATGATGTTTGGTCATTTGATTGAGTGATTCTAATGAGTCTTATGTTGTTTCTACTCCTTGTTTTAAAAGACTATATTTATGTATTCCAAGTCTCAAACGATTTTCTTATAACTATATTATATTGTACCCAACGCGTAGTGGTGGATTACTTAGCATTATTCGCTAACGGGTGCTACCCCTTATGTTTTACAGGTGCAGAGTAGACCGGTGTGAGTGCGCTAGAAGAAGACGTAGTTAGCGTAGCTCTCCCTATCTTTTAGTTTAGACTTGTGGCCTGTGAGCCTTAAACTTGTGAATGGTTGACTTATTGTTGGATTTTGATATTTAGTACTTGGTTTCTAGCATATAATGGTAAAAAATGACATATAAGAGTCAGGCATGAGTCTGTAAGGAAATTAATTACGACTGGGGTGCTCACATTAAGTATGTGAAATCTGAAAGGAATATTGCAGATCTTTTCACAAAAAGGACTGAACAGGAAGGCTATCATCGATGCATCAAAAGAAATGGGCCTAAAGTCAGTAAAGTAAGAAAGGCTTACACACTCACAAACAACTGAATACGAGGTGTTCTAAGTTAGAGTCTACATACAAGTAGACCTAGAGTCAAAGAGTTTGATTCCCGTAGAACCTGCTGCATAATGGGTGCTGGTACGTGCACATGAGTTCAAAACAACCTCTCCTTAGCTAGTTCAAAATTAAATTCACTACTAAAGAGAAAGTTACTCAAGTCACTACGTGTCAGTTCAAGGTTAAAACCACTAGCATTAAGGTCAGCGCTCACTCCCGCTGAGACATCTACTTCCTTCACACTTGTTTGAATGTGTGGGGGATGTTGGGAATAACATTCAAAACAAGTAAAGTTGCCTTCACTAGTTGTCCAACATTGCCTTCACAAGAGTGCATTTCCCAGAATTTATTAACCAAGCCTTTTACTCTTCTTAAAGTAAGGTGGAAAAGAAGGAAAAGGGAAACACACACGCGCACGCCGCCCGCTCGTCTCACTCACGCGGTGGGGTGGGGTCAACATTTTTCTCGTCCCTCTTTTATTTCCGAGCTTTCCGCCCATCCAGAGCTTGTTTTGTGTTTTGTGGAGAAGTATTACCATCCACAATAAGTTGTGGAATCAGAATAAATCCCTAAAAATATGGCCCTCTCCACCACATTCTCCCCTATTTTCGTGGCTTTTGAATGGCTGAGAGAAGAGGGGCGGGTATTTCTATAGCTATAAATACCCTGCTCCTCCTGAGTTCTAAACACAATTCATTCATTCTCTTATCTCATTCTCTGAGTGGTCTTAGCATTTGAGTCAGGTTCGACTGCGATTTATTCACAGACGAAAGAATTCCGGTTATACTTCGGAAATTTTTGCTTTTAAGGTAGTGTTCTACATGACACAGATTACCATATTCCCTCCCTCTCGAAATCAGCCCATAGCAAAAGCAAAGTTAATTGCGACATTTTCATCCCAGAATCAACACTATGAGCAACCTAAGTTAGTTTATCTCTTTGTGGTGGTCCTTGATTTATCTAGTGCATACCCTCAGGTTGTGGCTATATATTTTCCCTTTCCCTCGTCACTTTTAAATGTAAAAGGAGTTGAAGGATGGCTACAGATTTCTCTTGTCACCCCGAAAAAAATATATATAGTCTTAATGTAAAAGGAGTTGAAGGAAAAATATATACCAGTAGCCACATTTGGTATTCCTGCATGGGGAAGTGCTATGTGTTCAGGCTTTGTTTGATCGGCCTGCATGTTGGGTTTTGGTATTTTCTCAGGTTCAAGCTAGCATCTTGTAGCTAGTAGCACTTTCATCGATTAACTCATATTCTCACTGGTATCTCTTGTATAAATTCAAAGTCTAATATATAACAAAGCCCACTGATATTTACTATTTTGTTTTAAAACATTTATGAGAGATACTTGTGAGAATATGGGCTGAACGGCAGAGCAGACAGCAAGGCACTTGGATTTACTTCATAATAATAATAATAGTAATAATAATAATAATAATGATAATAATAATAATAATAATAATAATAATAATAATTATTATTATTATTATTATTATTATTATTATTATTATTATTAGTGTTGTTGTTGTTGTTGTTGTTGTTGTTGTTGTTGTTGTTGTTGTTGTTGTTGTTGGTGGTGAATAATTTGGTTCGGTTTAGTTTTTTACCATTTGGTATACAAGATTCCATTACTGTTTGGTTGTTCGATTCGGTTCAGTATGATTCGGTTTGGGAAAACGGAATTGAATTGCCACCCCTAAAGTTAATTATTGAAATGCTCACTTGACTATAGAAAAATTACCAATTTAGCCCCAAGTTAACGAAAGTCTAACGGCAAAACTAACAGACGAACAAATTGGTTAAGATTTTTAAAGTTGAGGGACTTAATTGGTAAAAAAAAATAGTTGATGACCAAATTGGTAATTCTGCTATAGTCAAGGAACCATTTTAGTAATTAACTCTGAAATATACTAGTACATGAGACTATATATAATACATAAACATAAGAAACTACTCTACAAGGAAATGAAGAAATAGATAAAAATCATATAAATTAGAAAAATATTGAGAACACCTGTATATATTAGACAGACTTATTATGATCTTATCACAATCTTCATCACTTTACTTGATCATAATATAATCCAAATTTCGCCCATACCCATATATACAACCCTTTTGTTGTGTTGGACTTGGAGGACCAATCCCAGGATGACAAGTGCATTTTTCATCATCATGTGTCCCTAAATCCAATAAAAGAACTAGAGGAGGGAGAAGTGCAACCTCCGTGCAAAATCTGTGCTTCTTCTTCACAACCAGTTGTAGCAAAAGAGAGCACATCAATCATCCATGGAAATCCTACCATACCATCATATACAGGATTTCAAATTGATACTGCATTAATTGTTGACATAGTTACACTTGTCTGGCTTACCCAAAATGATTTGATAGATCCTCATCTCTTGACCATGTTTATAAGCAACCCACAATTGATTGAGCAGGAGATGATATGTCGTAGGTAGTTTTACCTATCGAATTTGATGTTGGGATGCCATGAACCTCGGTTGTGTTTCTCCATTTTCTTCCTTGATCGGATGTTTCCAGAAAAACCCTCCATTTTCTTGAGAAAAGCAAAACAAAAACAAAGAAGAATTCCTTAGTCTTTACTTCAGAAAAACCCAAAAAACGTATGTCTCGAGTGAGTAGATTAAGGTGATATATATCTAATAACAAACAGAAGTTGTGTTTATAGTTTATAACAACTCAGCGCCACCATATATACCATAAAACCTGAGGATCACTTTTGCTATTGGAACTTAAATTGCCTAGCCTGAGAATTGATGGTCTTGAGGCATAGAATTTGTATATAGATTTAGTGAGGAGAATATAGATGATTGAATTCATTAATTTTTATAAACAATGATAGTAAATATGTATATATTTCTAATAAAATTATGATAATTAATTATTTTTTGAAATACTAATTAAGAGTTCGAGATTTACAAATGTATAATAATATAATATTAATTACTTCTATATATGAATATATAGTAATTGGTTATTATATATTAATTACTATAATGCTTCTTTTTATTACATTACTATATTTTTTATAAGCATATATGAGAATTTTATTCAATTTGTTAAATTATCAACAATTTATTAATTTATCAATTTACTTATGTATTTACTATATTGCTTAACTTATTTATATATAATTTGTGTTTGTAATTCAAAATAATAACTTGATTTGTATATTTTTGTATTCTAATCAATGTTATAATATAAATTTCATATAAATTTTATAAGCATATCATATGATAATTTAATATTGTTAAATTTTAGTAATTTATTAATTTTTTATTAATTTAATACGTTTTTATTTAATCTTTCTAGATGGACTAACTACAACAAATTGTTGTGTTTTAACATGTGAAGTACTTGTAGGGTGGATTTTTTTTTTTGGGGGGCGGGGGGGGGGGGGGGGGGGGTGTTCAATTTGTTGTTCTTTTTGAAAAAACAAAGTTATAATTTCAATAAATGTACATAGTAATATCATTAAAGTTATTTTATTCCTCCGTTAAAGTTATTTTATTCCTCCGTTGTAAAAGCATATTTCACGGGGACCACTTGTTTATGTTGTACTCTCTGCCTTTTGAAAAACAATATTTATAATTTTAATAAATATACATCGTAATAATATCACACAAGTCATTTTATTCATCCGTTGTAAAATCATATGTCATGCGGAGCACTTGTTGGTGTTGTACTACCTACCGTTTTTGTTATTATTTTTATTTTTATTTTTTGAAGTGTAGTAGTTAGTTCCAATAAATACATTTTTTATGAACGTATTTATGTAGTCATTGTAGTGCTTGACTTGCTTTCGATTATGATAAGATTATGCCTTTGTTGCTAATAAGATTATGATAATAAATTACTTGATTCTTAAGTGTTCGAAAACAATGATTTTCAAGGTTCTAAATATAGTCTTGTTAAAGCAGGTTGACCCGTCATACATCAGGCTTAAATATTTTGAATTTTTGCAAACCAGAACTACAAAACTCACAAGCTAAGGTTCAAGTAATCCTAACATATCCCATCTAGGATGGTGGACCCATGGGTTGGATAAATATGCTTAACTTAAAATATAAAAAAAAAAAAGTAACAATTCAAATCACGATGGGTAAATAAGCATAAAATTCTTTTTAAAGATTAAAAATAAATACATTACAAGATTACAAATTAATAACATTTACTCAGTATATTTTTGTTTATACATATAAAGGGGTTGGCCCACCACCGATTGACCCACCCCACTGTGGGTCAAGGACGAGTCACTATATATATTGACACGTAATATGATAAATTAATCTATATTTACATTGTTATTATACATTCATATAAATTAATTTATGATTTCAAGAAAAATTATTTTACATTAAAAAAGTATGTCATTAGCTAGTACACAATAAATGATAATATACTTTGAAAAAAATAATTGTTTCTAAATTGTCAATGTAATTTTATTTTTTAATTTTTCAAATCTAGTTCTCTAATTATCCTAAAAATATATATATATAAATTTAGTCGTAGTGTTATATGCTTGATTATGAAATAATTAGAGAATTAGATTTTTTTTTTTAATAAAAGTAAGGAATCACACTGATGACTTGAAAACACTAGAAGGCCCACAATTGTGATTTTTTTTAATTAAAAAGGAAAATGTAAAATTTTCATGCATAAATAATAAATGTATTACTAATCTAATTTGAATGGCCAATACCTTGTGGTTTAATGGCACCCGGGTTGCACTCCCATATGAAAAAGAGTGGGTTCGAGCATCAACGGAGGTATCATTGACTCTTTGTGTCCTCTATTGAGGCTTGAACCCACTCCCTTCATATGGGAGTGCAACCCAGGTGCCATTAGACCACAATGTCTTAGCCACCCAAACTAGATTATTAATACATTTATTATTAACATCGACCCTAAATTTTAAGGTAAAAATAAATGCGTTCGGACACAACATTATATTTTCTTCCCTATATAAGAGCCGCCCAACCGTTCTTTAATTTCTTTGTTTTTTGAGACTATATATAATACATAAACATAAGAAACTACTCTACAAGGAAATGAAGAAATACATAAAAATCATATAAATTAGAAAAATATTCAGAACACCTGTAAATATTAGACAGACATATTATGATCTTATCACAATCTTCATCACTTTACTTGATCATAATATAATCCAAATTTCTCCCATACCCATATATATAACCCTTCTGTTGTGTTGGACTTGGAGGACCAATCACCAGTATATATTAGACAGACTTATTATGATCTTATCACAATCTTCATCACTTTACTTGATCATAATATAATCCAAATTTCTCCCATACCCATATATACAACCCTTCTGTTGTGTTGGACTTGGAGGACCAATCCCAGGATGACAGGTGCATTTTTCATCATCATGTGTCCTTAAATCCAATAGAAGAACTAGAGGAGGGAGAAGTGCAACCTCCGTGCAAAATCTGTGCTTCTTATTCATAACCAGTTGCAGCAAAAGAGAGCACATCAATCATCCATGGAAATCCTACCATACCATCATATACAGGATTTCAAATTGGTCCTGCATTAATTGTTAACATAGCTACACTTATCCGGCTTGCCCAAAATGATTTGATAGATCCTCATCTCTTGACCATGTTTATAAGCAACCCACAATTGATTGAGCAGGAGATGATATGTCGTAGGTAGTTTTACCTATCGAATTTGATGTTGGGATGCCATGAACCTCGGTTGTGTTTCTCCGTTTCCTTCCGTGATCGGATGTTTCAAGAAAAACCCTCCATTTTCTTGAGAAAAGCAAAACAAAAACAAATAAGAATTCCTTAGTCTTTGCTTCAGAAAAACCCAAAAAACTTATGTCTCGAGTGAGTAGATTAAGGTGATATATATCTAATAACAAACAAAAGTTGTGTTTATAGTTTATAACAACTCAGCGCCACCATATATACCATAAAATCCGAGGATCACTTTTGCTATTGGAACTTAAATTGCCTAGCGTGAGAGTTGATGGTTTGAGTCCTAGAATTTGTATAAAGATTTAGTGAGGTGAATATAGATGATTGAATTCATTAATTTTAATAAACAATAATAGTAAATATGTATATATTTCTAATAAAATTATGATAATTAATTATTTTTTGAAATACTAATTAAGAGTTTGAGATTTACAAATGTATAATAATATAATATTAATTACTTCCATATATGAATATATAGTAATTGGTTATTATATATTAATTACTATAATGCTTTTTTTATTACATTACTATAATTTTTATAAGCATATATGAGAATTTTATTCAATTTGTTAAATTATCAACAATTTATTAATTTATCAATTTACTTATGTATTTACTATATTGCTTAACTTATTTATTTATAATTTGTGTTTGTAATTCAAAATAATAACTTGATTTGTATATTTTTGTATTCTAATCAATGTTATAATATCAATTTCATATGAAATTTATAAGCATATCATATGATAATTTAATTTTGTTAAATTTTAGTAATTTATTAATTTTTTATTAATTTAATACGTTTTTATTTAATCTTTCTAGATGGACTAACTACAACATATTGTTGTGTTTTAACTTGTGAAGTACTTGTAGGGTGGATTTTTTTTTTTTTTTTTTTTTGGGGGGGGGGGGGGGGGTGTTTAATTAGTTGTTCTTTTTGAAAAAAAAATAGTTATAATTCCAATAAATGTACATAGTAATATCATTAAAGTTATTTTATTCCTCCGTTAAAGTTATTTTATTCCTCCGTTGTAAAAACATATTTCACGGGGACCACTTGTTTATGTTGTACTCTCTGCCTTTTGAAGAACAATATTTATAATTTTAATAAATATACATTGTAATAATATCGCACAAGTCATTTTATTCATCCGTTGTAAAATCATACGTCATGCGGAGCACTTGTTGGTGTTGTACTCCCTACCGTTTTTGTTATTATTTTTATTTTTATTTTTTGAAGTGTAGTAGTTAATGTTGGGTAATAAGGTTGAAAAATCCCAAAAATAATAATCCTACGAAAAGATTAATATTATATGGGAAAACAGAAAATCTGGGAAGGAAAAGGTGGAGTGTTTGGATATAGGTTTAGCACGAGTTCGAATACAAAGTTCTTTTTCTTAAAACCTTATTTGCTACCTCCCACAAGTGCTAGGAGCGTTGTAGCCTAGGTTTCACAGGATAAAACGTGCTACGATTCTTTGTTTAAGCACCTAAACAAAGAACCCAGCAAACAAAGCACAGCAAGAACACTGGTTGGCTAAAGAAGAGAGTAGGAGGAGAAGTTTTGAAGCTAAACAGTATACTGGAATTCCTTAGTTTCGTGCTGTGTAAAATGCTTCTGCCCTACCTCTCTTTATATAGGGCTGTTGGAAGGGATAGCATTCAACATGGCCATTAATTGGTATTAATCAAATTGTATAACACCTGTAATAGCGACCCACTAAGTAGGATTAAACTCAGATTTAAAATTGGAATTAAAACAGTATTAATTCTGTAAAAGATGAGTTTAATCTCTCGTGCGTGCTGTGGTGAAACCAAGTGACTATATCAGTTGGAAAATGATACCGAAGTTTGGCATAACTTATGCCCGCAGGTGCCGACGAGCTCGGACTTGAATCAAGCCTTTTCGATTTCTTCTAGTTGGATTTTGATTTGCACCCCCCCCCCCCCTCCCTGCGCGAGGGAACCTCTATGCTATACAATTCTACAAGCTTCAAAAGAGCTCTTGTATATAAGGGGGGCAAATCTTCTTTCCAAACCAATGTGGGACAAAGTTCACTTTGTTCCCTTCATTTCCCAACTCAAATGGGTCTACTTTGAGAATCAATATCTCATTCACCCATTATCCGTTTTGAGCGTACAATATATCGATCTCTTCGTCTTACTACGAAGAATCCGAATCCACTTTGACCCGACCCAAATCGGAAGTGGACCCCACTGATAATTGTACCATAAAATAGCCACTTAATATGCCATTTTAAGCTAATTTTTTCAACAATCCCCCACATGAATGAAAATTGATTTCCGGGGTAGTTTTAAAATCGGAAACAACTGTGTTCAACGGTCGATCCCTGCATCGGATAGGTAGGGTCACACCCTTTGAACCTTCCCTCGTGAAGATACATTTACTCTACTGATTGTATGGTAGAATGTGATGTCTTTGAACCGACTACCGTTTGTGTAGACGATGACATATCTCACACAGGAACCTCCCAACCATGCTTTGTTCTCATGATTGTGCCCATTTTGGTCGTGGGTTACCATTCCTGGTTCTGCAAGAGTTTGTGAAGAATTGTGCCTGTCAATTCTCCTTTGAAGCGACAATCACTTCTCTCTCACATAGGTGATTCTTTCCCGAGTATCCCGCATACTCACATATGTCAACCGACATTCGAATCACTAAAGCATTTAACATGCTAACCTTGTGCGGGAGCCACTGTTTCTAACAAGGAGTGATTGGGAATCCAAGACCCCCACAGTGACACGCTCCGTTCCATAATTTAGTTGTCCCATTGAACCTAGGTGCCAGCTAGGTTGGGTGTCCACTATAGAACTTTATACCAAGGGCTTTAGACCCATTCCTCGTCTCAACTTCTCCACAGCTACTCTACATAACCCTTTGGTTAGCGGGTCCGCTATATTGTCTATTGACTTTACGTAGTCAATCGAGACAACACCAGTTATGAGAAGTTGTCTAATGGTATTATGTCTATGACGCACATGTCTAGACTTACCATTATACATATGATTTTGTACTCGTCCAATTGCAGCTTGACTATCGCAATGCACACACATTGGAGGTACAGGTCTTTCCCAATTAGGAATATCCTCTAAAAAATAGCGTAGCCATTCAGCCTCTTCACAACATTTGTCCAAGGCTATAAGCTCAGATTCCATCGTGGATCTAGCTATCACGGGCTGTTTATAGGATTTCCATGCAACTGCTGCACCGGCTAGTGTAAACACGTAGCCACTCGTGGACTTGGAGTCCTTAATATCAAATATCCAGCTAGCGTCGCTATATCCTTCAAGTACAGCAGGATATCTCCCATAGTGCAGTCCAAGGTCTCGAGTATACCTTAAGTATCTCAGAACCTTCACTATTGCCGTCCAGTGCATGGCACCGGGGTTACTCGTATATCTACTGAGTTTACTAACTGCAAACGCAATATCCGGCCTAGTACAGCTCATTAGATACATCAAACTACCAATAACCCGAGCATATTCTACTTGAGAAATACACTCCCCGTGGTTCTTAGTTAGATGAACGCTTCGATCTAATGGCGTCCTAGTCTTTTGATGATTATCCTTGTTAAATTTTTCAAGGATTTTATCAATATAATGTGATTGGCTCAACACAAGACAATCAGGTCTTCTAATGATTCTAATCCCGAGGATTAAATCAGCCAAACCCATATCCTTCATGTCAAATCTCGCATTTAACATGTTTTTGGTAGACTTGATCATCCGATCGTTACTACCAACGATGAGCATGTCATCTACGTATAAACAAAGAATGACATAACCGTCAATCGTTTCTTTAACGTAGACACATTTATCACTTTCGTTTATTTTAAACCCATTAGTCAACATCGCATGGTCAAACTTCTCGTGTCATTGCTTAGGCGCTTGTTTTAAACCATATAGCGATTTAACCAACTTACACACTTTCCTTTCTTGGCCTGGAACCACGAACCCTTCGGGTTGTTCCATTTAGATTTCCTCATCTAATTCACCATTTAGGAAAGCGGTCTTAACGTCCATTTGATGAACTTCCAAATTCCGAAACGCGGCTATGGCTAGTATCATCCTAATGGAGTTTATTCTCGTCACGGGAGAATACGTGTCGAAGTAATCAAGGCCCTCGCGTTGCCTGTAACCCTTGATTACAAGCCTAGCCTTATACTTCTCGATGGAACCATCGGGTTTCATCTTCCTTTTAAAGACCCACTTGGATCCTAAGAGTTTACTACCCGGAGGAAGATCAACGAGTTCCCAAATGTGATTCTGTAAAATAGAATCCACTTCACTTTTAATAGCCTCTTTCCACATTGGTCCTTCTGTAGAAGTCACAGCTTTTACATACGTTCGAGGCTCGTTTTCTATCAAACAAGTTAGAAAATCGGGTTCATTTTCTAATAAACAAGATAGAGTACTCGAATCGTACTCCAACAAGTAAGTTAGAAAATCAGGACCAAATGATTTTCCAACTCTAGCCCGCTTACTGCGTCTCGGCTCGAGCTCGGGTTCTCTCTCGGATTCCCCACTATCATTATCCATAGCTTCGTAGAACGTTCATTTTGACGTACTCGGTCCCTCGTTGGACCTACAAGGAAATACATTTTCAAAGAAAGATGCATTCCTTGATTCTATTATCGTGTTCTCGTGTACGTCCGGATTATGGGACTCGTGTACTAAGAACCGATAAGCACTACTATTATGTGCATAGCCAATAAAGATACAGTCCACCGTCTTAGGACCTATCTTTACTTTCTTAGGTGTTGGCACCAAAACTTTGGCAAGACAGCCCCACACTTTCAGGTACTGGTAGGAAGGTTTCCTACCGTTCCACAGCTCATAAGGAGTCTTATCAAGCTTCTTGTGGGGTACCTTATTTAAAAGGTAATTACTTGTCAAAATAGCCTCACCCCACACATCTTGAGGTAGGCCCGAACTTATAAGCATCGCATTCATCATATCTTTCAATGTACGATTCTTTCTTTCGGCAACACCGTTCGATTGAGGTGAGTAAGGTGCAGTACGCTCGTGTATGATACCTACACTTGCACAGAAGTCACCGATAGGTGCTTCGTACTCACCACCTCTATCGCTTTTAACTTTCTTAATCTTACGATTAAGTTGGTTTTCAACTTCATTCTTATAAAGAATGAATTTTTCCAAGGCTTCGTCTTTGCTTTTAAGCAAATACACATAGCAATAACGTGTGCTATCTTCGATAAACGTGATAAAATATTTATTACCACCTCTCGTTTGTATCGATCTAAAATCGCACAAATCACTATGGATTAATTCTAGTGGTTCAGTTTCCCTTTCAACCGATTTGAAAGGTACTTTCGTTAATTTTGCCTCAACACAAATTTCACATTTGTTATTTATGTTAAATTGAAAATTAGGAATATGGTCCATGTTAATTAATCTACGTATAGAATTATAATTAACGTGACCTAGTCTACCATGCCACAAATTGGAGGACTCAAGCAAGTAAACGGAAGTAACTTTGCTCTTATTCATGATAATAGGCATTACATTGAGCTTAAAAAGCCCATCAGTTACATAACATTTGCCTACAAACATTCCTAATTTAGACAAAACAACCTTGTCTGACTCGAACACCATGCGAAAGCCATGCTTGTTCAACAGAGAGCTAGACACCAGATTCTTCCTCAGCTCCGGAACATACAGTACGTTGTTCAACGTCAGTTCCTTTCCGGAAGTCATCTTCAGAACCACCTTGCCCACGCCTTCCACAGCAGACTGAGCAGAGTTTCCCATCCAAACCTTCTCGCCCTCAACGGTCTCAAAGGTGTTGAACATTTCTCGGTTGCAACACAAGTGCCTTGTTACACCAGTATCGATGAACCACTCTCGTGGGTTAGAGTCCACGAGGTTCACCTCGGTCACCATAGCTGAAAGGCTAATCTCGACCTCCTTCTGATTGCTTTCCTCAACCATGTTGGCTTCAGAACTCATGTTCTTCTTCTTTGGAACTTGCACTCAGATGACTTGTGGCCAGACTTGACACAGTTGAAGCATTTTCCATGAAATTTCTTCTTGGTAATGCCTCCTTTCGGACCTAGCTTTTGCTTGTCCTTCTTGTTCTTCTTGGAGCCTTTAGCATGCTCCACAACATTGGCATTAGCGCCAACAGTGACAGAATTTCTGCCATCATTCGTCCTGTTCCCCTCCTCAATTCGAAGTCGCTGGATCAGGTCCTCCAGGTTCATTTCCTTTCGCTTGTGCTTAAGGTAATTCTTGAAGTCCTTCCACCCTGGAGGCAGCAAGTGGATAACAGATCCCACTAGGAAGGCTTCACTCAACGTCATGCCCTCGTCACGGATTTCATCAAAGATTAGTTGTAAATCTTCAACCTGACTTAGCACGGTCTTGTAATAAACCATTTTGAAGTCAAGGAATTGGCCAACTACAAATTTCTTTGCGTCGGCATCTTCACTTCGGTATTTATGATCCAAGGCTTCCCACAGCGCTTTCGTTGTGCCAATCTTGCGATATACATCGTATAACGCATCACATAATCCGTTCAGGATGTAGTTTCGGCATAGGAAGTCCGAATCCTTCCAATAGCCAACTGCCATCACGGATTGGGCATCCTGTTCCCTTAATTCGGGAACCTTCTCGGTCAAGAATCTCGCCAAGCCGAGAGTTTCCAGGTAGAACAACATCTTTTGTTGCCACCTCTTGAAGTTCGATCCACTACCAGTGAACTTCTCCGATCTTTCGGCCGAACCACTCGGTACCGTAGGTACCCGAGTCATAGGAATATATCCCTCGGTGCTCCCACCATCTTGTGAACCAACGTTCACTGGTGTAGCTTGGGAATTAGCAACATTGTTTCCATTCCCACCACTGTTGTTCTCAACAACATTCTCCTCCCCATTAGCTGGCAGAACGGGATTCTCCATTTCTTCTAGGAAATTAGAGATAAACAACCAATGGGAAACGGATATAACGTTTTAAGATTGTTGGGTAATAAGGTTGAAAAATCCCAAAAATAATAATCCTACGAAAAGATTAATATTATATGGGAAAACAGAAAATCTGGGAAGGAAAAGGTGGAGTGTTTGGATATAGGTTTAGCATGAGTTCGAACACAAAGTTCTTTTCCTTAAAACCTTATTTGCTACCTCCCACAAGTGCTAGGAGCGTTGTAGCCTAGGTTTCCCAGGATAAAACGTGCTACGATTCTTTGTTTAAGCACCTAAACAAAGAACCCGGCAAACAAAGCACAGCAAGAACACTGGTTGGCTAAAGAAGAGAGTAGGAGCAGAAGTTTTGAAGCTAAACAGTATACTGGAATTCCTTAGTCGTAGGATTAAACTCAGATTTAAAATTGAAGTTAAAACAGTATTAATTCCGTAACAGATGAGTTTAATCTGTACAACAGGCTGAACTTTCGGGTTTCAGACCGTTGGGGTGCAGGTTCAGGTGTTATACAATTGGTTTAATACCAATTAATGGCCATGTTGAATGCTATCCCTTCCAACAGCCCTATATAAAGAGAGGTAGGGCAGAAGCATTTTACACAGCACGAAACTAAGGAATTCCAGTATACTGTTTAGCTTCAAAACTTCTGCTCCTACTCTCTTCTTTAGCCAACCAATGTTCTTGCTGTGCTTTGTTTGCCGGGCTCTTTGTTTAGGTGCTTAAACAAAGAATCGTAGCACGTTTTATCCTGGGAAACCTAGGCTACAACGCTCCTAGCACTTGTGGGAGGTAGCAAATAAGGTTTTAAGGAAAAGAACTTTGTGTTCGAACTCGTGCTAAACCTATATCCAAACACTCCACCTTTTCCTTCCCAGATTTTCTGTTTTCCCATATAATATTAATCTTTTCGTAAGATTATTATTTTTGGGATTTTTCAACCTTATTACCCAACAGTTAGTTCCAACAAATTCATTTTTTATGAACGTATTTATGTAGTCATTGTAGTGCTTGACTTGCTTTCGATTATGATAAGATTATGCCTTTGTTGCTAATAATATTATGATAATAAATTACTTGGTTTTTAAGTTATTGATAACAATGATTTTCAAGGTTCTAAATATATTCTTGTTAAAGCAGGCTGACCCGTCACACATCAGGCTTAAATATTTTGAATTTTTGCAAACCAGAACTACAAAACTCACAAGCTAGGGTTCAAGTAATCCTAACATATCCCATCTAGGTTGGTGGACCCCATGGGTTTGACAAATATGCTTAACTTAAAATAAAAATTAAAAAAAAAAAAAGTAACAATTCAAATCACGATTTGTAAATAAGCATAAATTTTTTTTTAAAGAATAAAAATAAATACATTACAAGATTACAAATTAATAACATATACTCAGTATATTTTTGTTTATACTTATAAAGGGTTTGGCCCACCACCGATTGACCCGCCCCACTGTGGGTCAAGGACGGGTCACTATATATATAGACACGTAATATGATAAATTAATCTATATTTACATTGTTATTATACATTCATATAAATTAATTTATGATTTCGTGAAAAATTATTTTACGTTACAAAAGTATGTCATTAGCTAGTATACAATAAATGATAATATACTTTGAAACAATAATAATTGTTTCTAAATTGTCAATGTAATTTTATTTTTAAATTTTTGAAATCTAGTTAATAATTATCCTAAAAAAATAATATAAAGTTAGTCGTAGTGTTATATGCTTGATTATGAAATAATTAGAGAATTAAATTTTTTTTTTAAAAATAAGGAATCACACTGATGACTTGAAAACACTAGAAGGCCCACAATTTTGATTTTTTTAATTAAAAAGAAAAATGTAAAATTTTCATGCATAAATAATAAATGTATTACTAATCTAATTTGGGTGGCCAAGATCTTGTGGTTTAATGGCACCCGGGTTGCACTCCCATGTGGAAAAAAGTGGGTTCGAGCATCAACGGAGGTATCATTGATTCTTTGTGTCCTTTATTGAGGCTTGAACCCACTCCCTTCATATGGGAGTGCAACCCGGGTGTCATTAGACCACAATGTCTTAGCCACCCAAACTAGATTAGTAATACATTTATAATCTAATTTAAATTTAATAAATCTCAAATTTTAAGGTAAAAATAAATGCGTTCGGACACAACATTATATTTTCTTCCCTATATAAGAGCCGCCCAACCGTTCTTTAATTTCTTTGTTTTTTGAGACTATATATAATACATAAACATAAGAAACTACTTTACAAGGAAATGAAGAAATACATAAAAATCATATAAATTAGAAAAATATTCAGAACACCTGTATATATTAGACAGACTTAATATGATCTTATCACAATCTTCATCACTTTATTTGATCATAATATAATCCAAATTTCTCCCATACCCATATCTACAACAATGTTAGTGTTTTTAATTGTTCAAAAACCCCATCTTATAATTGGCAATATTATTATGGCATACTAAGATAGGTTTAGCTTGTGTCCGTCCAGCTCTACATACGACTGATCAATCAGAAGCAACAACAGAAGGACTGACACTGAAGATCTGATTTCAGAAGGTTTTGACTTAAAAGCTGTACGCGGTTTACAGGAGACAAATTTGGAAGGAAGATCAGCGTATCTGCTTTGGAAAGGTATGGACCGAATCTTTAAGATTACTTTCTTCATATATTGTCCTACCATCTACAATCAAAGACATCTTTGGAAGGAGTGTTCTATCGACGGATCTATAAGTACCATCATTCTAAGAGAATTAGGGTTATGCCTTACGCAAGAAGAAACACTCCACATCTGCTATATGAGACTAGATCTTTGATTGTCATGCATCTTCTCAATACAATATGTTCATGGTGATTAAGATGATGAACTTGAGAAGAATCACTGATGCTTAAACGAAAGGACACTGTGATCACACTGTTGTGGGAACAACTGTACAGAGCATCATTGAAGTGGACTGCATCAGAGTGGGCTCTCCAAGTGAAGGGACTTCATTGGACTTCTGTATGCATGGCTCTCCATCTTCAACAATCCACTAAACCTGTGTAGACTGGGTATGTACCTTGTGTGGGGCACTTGGGTAAGATTATTGTATATCTACCTTTGTACATTGGATTATGATTTAGTAGATTGGACGCCTATGTGATCGTCCCCCAGACGTAGATACACACTGTATCGAACTGGGTAAACATTCTGTGTCTTTGGCTTTGTGTTGTTCTCTTCTCTTTAATCGTCTCTATGATTTATTATTACTGACTGACTTCATCGCTAAATCAGTCAGTACTTTTCATCAGTTTATTAATCCAGTTAATCTGTTTAAAAAGAGGGAATGCAAAATTACATGTGGTATCAGAGCTTTTAAGTCTACATAGTGACTTGATCCGTACGGGTTGTTTTTAGTTTTGCATTGTTCTCTGTCTTTTGGAATTGCCTCTGTGTGTGTTCGTTGGCTGGTTATTTGTGTTCAGGATGGATGCAAGTATGAAACCACCAGAACTTGATGGTCACAACTATTCCTTCTGGAAGGCTCGCATGGAGATATATCTCCAAGCACAAGGTACCAGGG
The DNA here is from genome assembly GCF_001879475.1 of Ipomoea nil. Taxonomy (NCBI): domain Eukaryota; kingdom Viridiplantae; phylum Streptophyta; class Magnoliopsida; order Solanales; family Convolvulaceae; genus Ipomoea; species Ipomoea nil. Next base: position 764,445 of record NW_017619261.1, on the reverse strand, counting down.
TTTATCGTACTGTCCTAACTGGGTCGAGCCGTCCAACGGTTCAGAATGCTGATGGAACCACTGAAGATAAGCCCATGGAGACTTGGACAGACAATGAAATGAATGCCTCTGATCTAAACAACAAAGCTTTGAACTCGATTGTAGGATCTCTGCATGAATCAGTTTTTACTCTTGTCACCGGGGTAAAAGAAGCTAAACGTGTATGGGAAATTCTTGAAACCAAATTTGAAGGAACTAGTGATGTTAAGCAGTCAAAGCTACAAATGGTACTGTCAAAATTCGAAGCCCTTAGAATGAATGAAGAGGAAACCATTTCGACCTTCCACAGTAGGGTTCAGAATCTGATGAACAGAGCCTCAATTTTTGGTGAACCTTTCACTGATGAGAGAGTAGTCAAAAAGATCCTTCGATCTTTGCCTAAACGCTTCCGGATGAAAGTAACTGCTATTCAGGAACACACAGGTTGGGAAAAGAAGACTGTCGGAGAACTTATGGGAAGCTTACACACATATGAACTAGAAGTGCTTGCTGATGATGATCTTGCAAGCAACAGAAAATGAAAGTCAGTGGCTTTTGTGGCTGAGGCTGATCGAGGATCTGACACAGACGATATAGATGATGAAACTTTGGCACTTCTAACCAAGAATTTCAAGAAAATCTTAAAAGGTTTCAACAGAAAAAGTCAAGGTCAGCCCACCAGGACACAATACAAAGGCAATAACTCCTCATATCAGAAAGCTAAAACAACACCTTTTTCACAGAACAATCAATCTCAGACTGGTCGAACAAGACAGAACAGAAACAGCTCCACAGATACAAGGAAGTCCCTCAACCGGTCAGTGCAGTGTAGAGAATGTGAAGGGTATGGACACATACAGGCTAAATGTGCAACGTATCTCAAGAGGAAAAAAGCTATGTCAGTAGCTACTTTAAGTGATGATGAGGAGGAAACATCCAATGATCAGTCAGATGATAATGTGGGAAAACTTTGTAGCCTTCTTTACATCTACAGACATTCAGTCAGACGGAAACCAATCAGATGAAGAATCTTACATATCAACTGATGATTTTGAAGAGAGACATACTCAACTTGAAATAGAATTTGCTAAACTTGTTGCAAGCTGAGAACAACTTGTGAAAGTCAATAAAAATCTGAATGACGAGTTGAAGCAAAGGGATGATCTTCTAAAAAAACTGAACACAGACCTTGTCATAAAGGAAGATCTCATCACTCAGATAAGATCCAGAGAAGGAAAACTGATAAAGGAATTGGAGAGTCTGAAGAAAAATATCCAGATGATGGACACCACATCAACCATAGATAAGATTCTAGACTCTGGCAGAAATCCTAATGATAAAAAGGGTCTACGATTTGAACGAGGTGAATCTTCGAATAATGCACCTATGTTTGTCAAAGAGGGTATGTTTATGACCACAGCAGTTCACAGCTTTGAACAAGGACAGTCATCTCGGTCAGTGCAGAAAAATGACAAGAGAAGGAGATATGATCAGACTGCAGATACTGACCTTGCCAAAGTAACGCATCAATCTCATTATTCAAGGTTCAAAAATAAGCTTGTCAGAGTTAGACAATACACTCCTATTTGTCACTACTGTCAAACAAAAGGTCATACTCGGCCTGAATGTTATTTTTTCTACAGAGATCAAAGGAAGGAAAAATATCAGAACAAGACTATCACACCGTTTACTAGACAGGTTTGGGTCAGAAAGTCAGAAGTTATATGCTACCCCACTATAGTTCTGACTACGTCTACAACTGAAGCTAGATGGTATTTCGACAGTGGCTGTTCCAGACATATGACTGGAAATGTAAAGTGTCTGATGGCGGTTCAACCTAGCAGTGGAGCTGTAACATATGGAGATGGACAAAAAGGGAAAATAGTTGGAAAAGGTACCCTGATTGTACCAGGTCTGCCTCAATTAGAAGAAGTTCTGTTAGTCAGTGGGTTGAAAGCTAATCTGATTAGCATCAGTCAGTTGTGTGATCAAAATTGGAATGTGTGCTTTGATCGTAACTGCTGCAGAGTTAGTGACAAAGCTAATCAACTTGTCATGGAAGGAACCCGGTCCTCAGACAATTGTTATGTGTTGGAAAATGAAACTGCATGTCACCTATCCAAATCTGATGAATCAAAACTCTGGCATAGACGACTGGGTCACGAAAACTTCAGAGATATAGATAAGCTGATAAAACTGGAAGCTGTGAAAGGTGTACCTAAGATCATAATAGATCTGGAAAAAGTCTGTGGTGCATGTGCTATTGGGAAACAAATCAGAACTCCGCACAAAGCAGTAAGAGGCATCACCACTGAGAAGTGTCTAGATCTCGTTCACATAGACCTCATGGGGCCAACACAAACTAAAAGCATTGGGGGAAAGAAATACATATTTGTGTGTGTAGATGATTTCTCTCGATACAGCTGGGTATACTTTTTAAGAGAAAAATCAGAAGCATTCAAGGCCTTTAAAACTCTGTGCATAAGGGTTCAGAAGGAAAAGAATGAGTCTATAATAAAAGTTCAGAGATTGAGGAGTGATCATGGAAAAGAATTTGAGAATTCACTATATTCAGATTTCTGCTCCGAGCACGGTATATCACATGAGTTCTCAGCCCCTAGAACTGCTCAACAGAATGGTGTGGTGGAAAGAAAGAATCGAACATTACAAGAAATGGCTAGAGTTGTGCTACATGCCTCTCATCTGCCGCAGCGCTTCTGGGCTGAAGCAGTACACACAGCCTGTCATACTGTAAATAGGGTCTATCTTAGACCAGGAACAACCAAAACACCATATGAGATCTGGAAGGGAAAGAAGCCAAACCTGAAGTATTTTCATGTGTTCGGGACAAAGTGTTATGTGCTGGCTGATAGAGAACAAAGAGGGAAGTTTGAACCTAAGAGTGATGAGAGCATCTTCCTTGGATACTCTCCAAACAGTCGTGCCTATAGAGTCTACAACAAGAGAACTCAATCTGTGATGGAATCAGTAAATGTGGTTATAGATGACAGTCCAGAAGAATCAGTAGACACAACAGTGACAGATCCAGTGACAAAGCTTCCTCTCAGTGAACCAAATACTGCAGATAGCAACAGTCAGCCCAAATCACAAGAATCCTCATATGAAGATCAAGAAAGTTCGGAACAGGAGACAAATCTCATAAATGATACTGGTAAAGACAAACCCACCAGAACTCAGAAAAATCACCCATCAGATAACATCATTGGAAATCCAACAGATGGGATGAAGGCTAGGAGCAGAATAAGAAATAATCTAATAGAAATATCTGGGTCTGCTTGCTATGCCTTAAAGATAGAACCCAGGAATGTTAATGAAGCTTTACAGGATGATTTGTGGATCAAGGCAATGCAGAAAGAGCTACATCAGTTTGATCGAAATCATGTTTTGGATCTAGTTTCAAGACCTGATGGTGTCAACATAATTGGAACAAAGTGGATCTTCAAAAATAAAACTGATGAAGCTGGGAATATAGCCAGGAACAAAGCTCGGCTAGTGGCTCAAGGGTACACTCAGATCGAAGGGATTGACTATGATGAGACATTTGCTCCTGTAGCAAGACTCGAGTCAATCAAGATTCTGTTGGTTGTCGCATGTAGTTTGGGATTCACACTGTTTCAGATGGATGTTAAGACAGCATTCCTGAATGGCTATCTGCACGAAGATATCTATGTGGCTCAACCTAAAGGTTTCGAAGATCCAGACCATCCATCATATGTCTATAAGCTTCGAAAAGCTCTCTATGGTCTCAAACAAGCCCCACAGGCATGGTATGAACGATTGACACAGTATCTGCTCCAGCTGGGGTATAAACGTGGAAGTGTCGACAAAACCTTGTTTGTGAAGACTACTGGAAGTCATGTAACCATTGCCCAAATCTATGTTGATGACATTGTTTTTGGGTCAACTTTACAAAGATACACTGACGAGTTAGTAAAAGTCATGAAGGAAGAATTTGAAATGTCCATGGTTGGTTAACTGACGTACTTTGTAGGACTACAAGTCAAGCAAAGCCCTGAAGGATACTTTATCTCACAAGAAAAGTATGCTAAAAATCTAGTCAAGAAGTTTGATCTGGAATCATGTAAACCATCCAGGACACCAATCTCTACCTCCACAAAAGTATCAAAAGATGAAACCGGTGTATCAGTGGATAACACAGTCTATCGAAGCCTGATAGGCAGTCTGTTGTATTTAACAGCTAGTCGACTAGACATAATGTTCAGTGTTGGAATCTGTGCAAGGTATCAATTAGATCCAAAGGAATCACACCTGATAGCTGCAAAACGCATTCTGAATTATGTAAAGGGAACGATGCAGTATGGCTTCTGGTACTCCAAGGACAGTGAACTGAGTCTTGTTGCATACTGTGATGCTGATTGGGCAGGAAACATTGATGATCGAAAGAGTACATCTGGAGGATGCTTCTTTGTTGGTAAGAACTTGGTATCGTGGCTAAGTAAGAAACAAAATTCAATTTCATTAAGCACTGCAGAGGCAGAATACATAACTGCTGGTGGATGTTGTACTCAGTTGGTATGGATGAAACAGATGTTGCTGGACTATGGTCTTACTCAAGGGATTATGACACTCTATTGTGACAACGTCAGTGCTATTAATATCTCCAAGAATCCAGTTCAACATTCCAGAACGAAGCATATTGATATCAGGCATCATTACATCAAAGACCTGGTTGAATCCAAGGAGATTGAATTGGAATATATTCAAACTGACAAACAACTGGCGGATATTCTGATTAAGCCACTAGACGCAAATCGTTTTGAAACTCTCAGGTCTGCTCTGGGAATTTGCAGAATTGACTAATAAAGCAGTTGGTCAGTCAGAGAGGAGTGAAGGATTATTTATACGGGTCAGTCTTTTGGTTCGACTTCCTTTTAAGACTCATCTCTATTTTGTTAAGTGGTTTCTATAACATATTATATCTTAAAGATATCTTAAAGATCCCTAATCCTTTTTCGAAATTCAAATTTCCTTGGGTTCCGTTTCCTTCCTAAAAAAAAGTTGTATCGTTGTGTCAATCAATCGCGTCTGCATGCTATTTGGCTAGCCACATTGATAAGGGTTCATCACCCTTAAGTCTATTTGTTACTGGGCCAAGAAGAAAAATATCTACGAGTATCTCAGCACTCAGACTTTCTCTATCTCTGCATCCTTGCCTTCCTTGATTTGCTCTTCTCCTCTCACAAACATCTCCAATGGCGGACCCAGTAAGAAATATCATCATCAAACTCGGAAGCAAGACATGTTCTCCAGAGGTGGCTCTTAAGCATATTCAGACGCTATTACAGTTTGCTATGAAGAAGAAACTCAAGCTTGATCCTCTACTTCGTAATGAGATATTGGTAACTGTTATGACGAACTACCCAGAGTTTTATGTTGAATGGTCTGAAGACGATGCAACTGAACTGCTGATGATGATTTCTGAAGCCAGTGATGAGGTTTCTCCAGTATCTATTCCAGAACCCTCGGATGGAAATCGGGCAGGGGCATTTCTTCGACATTTTACACAACGAGCCCTAGAATCTGCTGAGGTCTCTCGACGGCGAGCAGAGTCGCAGCCCCTGTATCTCGAAGCTGCTCAAAAAGAGATAAGACACAGACTGGAGATCCTCCGAAACAGGTCAAACAATTCTGATTCTCCTATTGAAATTTCACCAGATAAACCTGATGATTCTATTACTCCGTCTTGTGTGCCTGTTAATACTGAAAACTTATCTGCTTTGAACTCTGAGAAACCCCATGTAAATGTTGATCCTTCATCCCTGCCGTTGAGTGAGTCTGATTGTGTGAAAAATGATGTCTTGCATGTGTCTGATGAGAAAGAAAAATCATCTGATGAGCCCAATAATCTGAGTTTAGTTGTATTCTCTTCTGATAATATTGTTCTGCCTCCTGCTGAGATTGCCGTTAATCCAAAAGAAATTTGCCCTGCTGTTGATCCTTCTGTTTTACCTGCTAATGTTGAGTCTGTTGACCTCACAAGCCCCCATAAGTCTGAGAAAACAGGTGGAATCCTAGTCTACACTGCCACATCGTTAGGTGAAAGTCTGGAACATGTGCGACATTTTGCTGGCCTACCGTCTGCTTCGATTCCTCAACCGTATCGAGTGATTCACCCATCTGAATCCTCCAGCGAAGATGATAAGATTCTGGCTGAAGTTTATGGGTCTCAAGCACCTCCATCTGACATTCCAACCGTTGAGGCCACTGCTCATCCTGACTCCACAAAATTCAAAATACGAGAGGTTACTAATCTGCTTGGTGGCTCTTCTGCTCAAGTATCTGATTCCAGTCATTCTGTGACTCCTGTTCAATCCCCAACCAAAGAAACTAGAAGGTCTAAAAAGAAGAATGTTCCTGTGAAAGTTGTTGTTGAGACAGGTGATGACAGTGCTGATGTAGATCAACCTGAGAAGAAAAGGAAGTCTAGTGAAACAGTCAAATCTGAAGCTAATCCACCTATCCAACAAGTTTTCAAGACACTGCGATCTTCTGTTAAACAAAAGGGCCCTACGGCTGTTCAACCTGCTGCTGTACCTACATCATCTACCAGAAAGAAACCATCCACACGTTCCAGAGGTCGAAGCATAACTCCTGAAGTTCAACCTGTTAAAGGATCTGACACATCTGTTTACAAGCCTCAGTTTGTATCTCCTGCTGCTCAGGCCAAATGGTCTACTATGGTCAGAAGAGACCTTATTGTTCAACGATCTGTGGATGAGAACCAGCTGAACTCCGTATGTGATATTCTACCTCTACTGAATGAAGTAGGATTGCTGAAGACTGTCACTGCCATCTGCCCTTACTCAAAGCTCCTCACGTATGAATTCTACTGTAATCTCAATGAAGAGATTGACATCTTAACCGGGCCACGACCAATGCAGATTTTCATCAGAGAGAAGTGGTACTTTTTTGGGCCTGACATGATCAATGAATACTATGGACTGACTACTATGCAAGAAGAGGCGATCACAGACTGGAACTTGGTGGCCAAAATTCTTACGGGTGGACAAATTGAAGCCTGGCCTACGGGTGATAAGGATTATCTGCAGAGCTCTCAACTCACATCCAGATATGTTATTCTGCATCGCCTGGCTCTTCACAACTGGCTCCCATCAGCTCATTTCCACACGGTTGGCAAGCATCTGGCAGGTTTCTTGTTTCAAATTGGAGCAAAGATGCCGATTGATTTGGGGAACTGGATTTACCACCACATCCTCACCATGATTCACCCACGAGAGCAGAAGGTAAGGCTACCCATCCTGAATCTGATTTATGGCATTCTTACATCTCAGGGTCTTGAGCCTGTGCCGAGTGAAGTGATCAGTCCAACTCTGCTCTATACTGTTGATAAGCGTCTTCTGACTGGAGATCACATTTGCGATGTTATTCCGGTGACTGCCCCCTCCAATTCTGAACCTTATACTGTGGCTGATGACTCGCCCCATGCAAGGGATCTTCAACTCTCCATTCAGTTGAAAGCAAAGGTCTCTAACCTTGAGACAGTTCACAGCATTATTGCTAAACAACTGACAGGAGCCCATACTGAGCTGGCAACCGTTCTTCATCATTTGAGCCTGTCTGAAGCTGCTGCTGCTGAACCTGCGAAGTCCGGCAGTGACGCTCCCTCCAATGCTTGATCTTTGGCTCTCATTGGCAAAAAGGAGGAGTAGTATGAACTCAGGGGGAGTTTTTGTGTTTGTGTACCTTCTGGCCCTGGCTGGGCGTTGTTTTGATGGCACCACTGCATGTTTTTGAAGATTGATCTTAAACTGTGTTTTGATCTTTTGTTTTGTTTTCGTTCTGCTATGTAATCAGATCTGACTCATGGGTTGTTTCTTTATAATAACCTATCTTAGTTCTTTATGTTTTTGTCTATCTATATAGTCGAGTTGTTTTGCCAAATAATAGCCAAAGGGGGAGTTTGTTAGTGTTTTTAATTGTTCAAAAACCCCATCTTATAATTGGCAATATTATTATGGCATACTAAGATAGGTTTAGCTTGTGTCCGTCCAGCTCTACATACGACTGATCAATCAGAAGCAACAACAGAAGGACTGACATTGAAGATCTGATTTAAGAAGGTTTTGACTTAAAAGCTGTACGCGGTTTACAGGAGACAGATTTGGAAGGAAGATCAGCGTATCTGCTTTGGAAAGGTATGGACCGAATCTTTAAGATTACTTTCTTCAAATATTGTCCTACCATCTACAATCAAAGACATCTTTGGAAGGAGTGTTCTATCGACGGATCTATAAGTACCATCATTCTAAGAGAATTAGGGTTACGCCTTACGCAAGAAGAAACACTCCACATCTGCTATATGAGACTAGATCTTTGATTGTCATGCATCTTCTCAATACAATATGTTCCTGGTGATTAAGATGATGAACTTGAGAAGAATCAGTGCTGCTTAAACGAAAGGACACTGTGATCACACTGTTGTGGGAACAACTGTACAGAGCGTCATTGAAGTGGACTGCATCAGAGTGGGCTCTCCAAGTGAAGGGATTTCATTGGACTTCATTATGCATGGCTCTCCATCTTCAACAATCCACTAAACCTGTGTAGACTGGGTATGTACCTTGTGTGGGGCACATGGGTAAGATTATTGTATATCTCCCTTTGTACATTGGATTATGATTTAGTGGATTGGACGCCTATGTGATCGTCCCCCAGACGTAGATACACACTGTATCGAACTGGGTAAACATTTTGTGTCTTTGGCTTTGTGTTATTCTCTTCTCTTTAATCGTCTCTATGATTTATTATTACTGACTGACTTCATCGCTAAATCAGTACTTTTCATCAGTTGATTAATCCAGTTAATCTGTTTAAAAAGAGGGAATGCAAAATTACAAACCCTTTTCTGTTCTGTTGGACTTAGAGGACCAAACCCAGGATGACAAGTGCATTTAGTTGGTGATAATGAACCACAATCGATTTAATATCCCAAAAATATAATTTATATATACACACACAAGTATATAAAATATTATTGGATATTTATCCGAAATATATATATATACACACAAATGTGTATAAAACGGATTCAAAGGTTATATATACATGTATATCTACGAAAAAGATATACCAATATATATCAACCAAAATTGAAACTAATAATCCTCAGATTATAAGTCCAATCCAACTAATATATCAAAAGAGGGAGAACGGTTTTTTGCTTAAAAGCATAATCCAAAACAAGAAAGAAGGAGAAGGAAGAAAGAAATGTACGAGTTAGGCGAGTGCCTTTCTTTCCTTAAAACCTTATTTGCCACCTCCCAAAAGTGCTAGGAGCGTTGTGGCCTAGGTTTCCCAAGATAAAACGTACAACGGTTCGACGTTTGAGCACCCAAACGAACGAACCCGGCGAACAAGAGCACGGGCAAAACACAGCTTCAAGAAAGGAGTAGAAGCAGAAGTATTTTGAGGCTGGAAAAATTATTTTTTTCTTGTGTGTTCAAAAGCTACTGCTCAACTCCTTCTTATATAGGGAGTGAGGAGTGAATAGCCTTTATTATGGCATTTAGGGGCATCCCTACAACTCTTATAACATCCACCATTACATAGGTTTTAATTCAAAATTGAAATTGGAATTAATTAAAAAATTAACTCCAGTAACAGCTAATGAATTAGACCCCAACGGTCACAACAGGGATGCTGCAAAACTGTGCTTGGCCAGCACAGTTTCGGCCAAAGGCCGAAACTGGCTTTGGCCGAAACTTTGCAATTGCAAAGTTTGGGCCATCCATTTGGCCCAAACAAAGTTTCGGCCAAGTGGCCGAAACTTGCACACTAACCCCCATGAAATCATCACAAAGTTTCGTGTTCTCCAGTGGCTGTGTCGAAAAATGAATACCGAAGTTTGACCCAAGCCTTTTCGATCTCATTCTGGGATTTGATTTGCACCCCCCCCCCCCCCTGCGCGCGAAAGAGAGCCTTTATGCTATACAATTCAATAAACTTAAAAAGAGCTCTTGTATAAATAGTGGGGCAAATCCTCTTCCCAAACCAATGTGGGACAAAAGCTCACTTTTCCCTTCATTTTCCAACTCAAATGGGTCTACTTTGAGAATCAATATCTCATTCACCCATTATCCGTTTTGAGCGTACAATATATCAATCTCTTCGTCTCACTACGAAGAACCCGAATCCACTTTGACCCGACCCAAATCGGAAGTGGACCCCACTATAATTGTACCACAAAATAGCCACTTAATATGTCATTTTATGCCATTTTAAGCTATTTTTTCCAACAATCCCCCACATGAATGAAAAATTGATTTTCAGGGTATTTTGAAATCGGAAACAAACTGTGTTCAACGGTCGATCCCTGCATAGGATAGGTAGGGATCACTATACCCTTTGAACCTTCCCTTGTAAAGATATGTTTACTCTACTGGCTGTATGGTAGAACGCGATGTCTTTGAACCGACTGCCGTTTGTGTAGACGATGACATATCTCACACAGGAACCTCCCAACCATGCTCTGTTCTCATGAGTGTGCCCATTTTGGTCGTGGGTCACCGTCCTGGTTCTGCTAGAGTTTGTGAAGAATTGTGCCCATCAATTCTCCTTTGAAGCGACCCTCACTTCTCTCTCACATAAGTGATTCTTTTCCGAGTATCCCGCATACTCACACATGTCAATCGACATTCGAATCATTAAAGCATCAACATGCTAACCTTGCGCGGGAGCCACTGTTTCTAACGAAGAGTGGTGGGGAGTCCGAGACCCCCACAGTGACACGCTTCGTTCCATAATTTAGTTGTCCCATTGAACCTAGGTGCTTGCTAGGTTGGGTATCCACTATAGAACTTTTAGTCCACGGGCTTTAGACCCAAACCTCGTTCCAACTTCTCCACAACCATTTGCTTACCCTCGGGTTAGCGAGTTAGCGACCGCTACGTTATCTTTTGACATCACGTAGTCAATAGAGGTAACCCCCGTTGTGAGAAATTGTTTAATGGTATTATATCTACGACTTATAAGTCTAGACTTACCATACCACATTTAACTCTATACTTAACCAATTTTTGACTTGACTGTCGCAATGCACACAAATTGGAGGTAAGAGTTCACCACTAGGAACATTCTCAAAATAATGGCATAGCCATTCAGCCTACTCGCTCGCGACACGAGTGTAAGGCTCTCAGCTTTGATCCTGTCGGATCTTAGCTATCACAAATTCATTTCGAGAATTTCCATCCAACCGACTGCACTGGCCTACGTAAAGACGTAGCCTTTGATGGACTTAGCGTCCTTTGATATCCGTGTTATACTTTCCAAGTACGGCTAGATATCCCACGTTGTGCAGTCCAAAGTCACGAGCATACCTTAAGTATCTCATAACTGCTATTGCCTTCTAGTGCGCAACACTAGGGCTACTCGTATGTCTACCGAGTTCGTTAACCGCAAAGGCAATATCCGGCCTAGTACAACCCATTTGATACAATTAAACTACTGATAATCTAAATGTATTTTCCGTGAGAAATACAATCTCCGTGATTATCGGCAAGTTGTACGTTAGTATCTAACGGCGTCTAAGCCACTTGATTATCATTCCTTTACAAGGATTCAATCAACTCGGTGAGATTAACACGAGACCATACTTCCCACGATTTCAATCTCGAAGATTAAATCTGCCAAACTCACTCATCTCATGTCAAATTTCAAATTTAACATGACCCTAGTAGAATTGATCATGTGATCGTTACTACCCACGTTGAGTTTATCGTGTATAGACAAATAGTGATAACCTCGTCTATCGTATGCATTACGTAGACATTTGTCACCTTTGTTTATACTAAACTCGTTACTCATCATTGTGTGATCAAAACTTACACGCCAAATACTCAGGCAATTGTTTTGAACCATACAACGATCTCACCAATTACACACTTTCTTTTCACAGTATGGAACCACAAACCCTCAGGTCGTTCCAGGTCTATTAAGAAAGCAATACATCCATTTTGATGAACTTCCAAGTCTCACCAAACGGCTATTGGCAAGTATCATCCTAATGGATTTCATTCTCATCACAAGAGAATATTTATATCGAAGTAACAGTGGCACTCGCGCTGCATGTAATCTACAATTACAAGCCCGACCATTTTACTTCATTATAACCAACCGGTTTTATCTTTCGACTAGTGATCTGTTTAGGATCCCGAGGTTTTACAACCTGAAGGAAGAACAACCAGTTCCAAGTATGATTCTCTAAGATAGAATCTATTTTACTCTCGGTAGCCTCTCTCGGGTTGGTCCATCTGTAGAAGTCACCACTTCTACATATGTTCGAGGCTCATTTTCTAACAACCATGTCAGAAAATCCAATTTATTTCCTAGTAAACAAGTTAGACTGTGTGCATCACATTCTAACATGTCCGTCAGAAAATCTGGACCAAAGGATTTTTCAATCCTAGCTCTCTTGCTACGTCTAGCTTTGAGCTCGGGTTCACTTTCATACCCTTCAACCATAGCTACGTCGAAATTTCATTTCAACGTGCTAGGTCCGATATTGAACCTTCATAGAGATATATCTTCTAAAGAACAATAAATTTCTTGATTCAATTTATCGTGTTCTTATGTACATCCAAACTATAGGACTCGTGTACTAAGAACCAATACACACTTTTGGCAAGACGCCCCCACATTTCAGGCATTAGTAGGAAAGCTTCCTACGTATCCACAGTTCGTAAGAATTTCATGCGGGTAACCTTATTTAAAAGGTACTTACTTGTCCAAAGTATTGTCTTATCCCTGACACTTTAAGGTAGACCCGAACTTATCAACGTCTTGATATTTATATTCGGCAACAACGTTCGATTGAGGTGAATACCGTGTCGTACGCTCGAGTACGATACCAATGCTTGCGCCAAAATCACCAATCGGTGTTTCATGTTCACCACATCGATCGTTCGTAACCGCATTAATCCACGATTAATTTGGTTTTTCTCTTTTATTCTAATAAAGAATAAACATGTGCTACTCGTTAGCACATCTCATAGAAGCTAATAGATTAGCCTTTACAAATCCATTCGATTTTTAACCGAAGGCCACAAACCCGAATCATTGCTTCCAAAAATTGAAACACGAATCAGTGCTTAGTAATGAAGCACGAAACATGCTATTCCAAGCACGAATCATTGCTCCCAAACTAACGCGCCGATTCCCAAGCAATCTCTATTGCTTTAAATTATAAACTTCTAGCAACATTCGGTTGCTTAATTTATAATTTCAGTGCTACTTAGCACTAGGATTATTAGTTAATTACACAATTAACCAAACCTCCTTTCGTGCTAATCACATAACACTTTTTACAATGCTAAATTTAATTAGCCTCTTGCATAGTGCTAATTCAACATTTTGGACGTCCAGTGCTATTAGCACCACAATTAGCACTTCAACAATGCTAAGTTTAGTTAGCATTTTTCGTTAAGCTCAAGCTTAATTTTAATGTCCCAACAATTTGTCTCAAATCACCTTTCATACTAGTATAATTTGGACTTTTGATCAAGTTAATTATAACACAATTAACAAGAACAGATCAACCAAATTTCCGACTAGTTGAATCAAACTCATATAATCGTTCTTAGAATATTATATAAAATATTCAACACTTGAGCTGTGACGCTCACGATTATATAGTTATCCCAATTTTTGACAAATTGATCCTACTTTGAAATCTGTATCGTTCAACATCAACTAGAACCAAAGTCCTTTTACGGGATTTCAAACATGTAACACGCTTGTTATATTTCGTTCCGGCCGTTAAGCCATTTTAGCATTTTCCACATAATGCTCCGTGATGCACTACGCACCCATATTGAATTATTTCATACATTTGACATTATTCTAACAAATAATTCGTATGTACCAAAATTCAACTCAATGGAACAATTATATTTTTATTCAAATAAAAATATTACACGGATACTACAATATTTATTCAAAATAAATAAATAGGAAAAACTACATTGGAAATAAATTCCTTATTCCTATCTCGTAGTAGTCCTTCAACCCGTGTGCCTTGTTCCATTTTCCAACCGTCCACTCCACGAAGGGTGGTCCATAGCGCACATCGGGGGTACCTCGGTTGTGACCTAACTCGTCCAACCATCCACATGTTTTAAACATAGCGAAATTGTCCTCAACCTTTTCACCAGGATGACGTTTCGCTTTGTAGTGGCATTTTTCCTTCTTCTCATAATCTTCTCGAAAGCTAAGCTTCCGGTTGCCTTTCCTTTGATTATTGTTGAAGATATTGGCCACACTACAATAGTCCTCAGACCATGTAGTCATTACACCATCATAGGATCCTTCGTGGCTTTTAGCCGATCCGTTAGGCAACACAATAGGTACCAATTGTGTGCCATTAGCCACAGGTCTACCGGATCGTGAACCACCGTTCTCCGGAGCACCATTGTGTGCTTTTGCAACTCCCATGGAAATATTATTTCCAATGTTGCCGCCGTCAACCGGCATCACGGAATGTGCAACATCGTTGCCGTTCCGACCATTTGAATGTGCACCTCCGGCAACATTCACGGATCCAACACTTTTGGAATCCATCGACTTGTTCATTATCAAAAGAAATAAGGTTTTAAGATTGTTGGTGATAATGAACCACAATCGATTTAATATCCCAAAAATAATATTTATATATACACACACAAGTATATAAAGTATTATTGGATATTTATCCGAAATATATATATACACACAAATATTTATAAAACAGATTCAAAGGTTATATATACATGTATATCTACGAAAAAGATATACCAATATATATTGTTCGAGAAATAGGGTGTTAGTTGAGAGGATCTCTCTTAGCCTTAGTTTTAGGTATTTGAAACCTATGGCTAGGATTAGTTCTTGTCTAATATAAATAGCTCTATACTTCCTTGTACATTGACACACAGAACATACAGAAATATATACAAGTTAGTTCATTGTTTAACATGGCATCAGAGCGAGATTGAAAGTGACTAGTGGGTGTTGGTCGGAAAGAGGAGGCGACGCCGGCGGGAGAGGCGGAGCAGCCACCGGAGTCCTCACGCGCCAGCACAGTCCTAGGGTTCCGACGCCACATGCCGGCGCATGGGCAGTTCTCTGGCGTCTTCTCCGTCGCGGCCGGTACCGTTGGGCTCGTCTCTGAACACCCAACGCGTCTGCAGTGGTGGTGTACTCCGGTGTTGTGAAGGGCTACTGCGTTTTGGACTGCTACGTGTTGGACTGCTGCATTTTTTGGACTGCTGCGTTGTGGACTGCTGCATTTTTGGACTGCTGCGTTTTCGGGTTGGTCTGTTTTGTTTGTTATGGCTGAGGAGAGTGAGCAGAGGATGGAGGGCTGCGTCGAGTGGTTCAGTGAGGGGTTTGGGTTCATAACCCCCGATGACGGCAGCGAGGATTTGTTTGTTCACCAGTCTGGTGTCAGCCGAGAAAGAGAGACAACCAAGAGAGATGGTAGGGGAGGTCCACGAAGCTGGGTGGTCCGAGGTCCACGAAGCTGAGAAATAATTAGGCAGTAGTTTGACGTAGTTTTCTTTTGTTTATCGTGTTCGTATTAATAAGTCTTGACCTTTGTATTTTGTTTATCATAGTTTGTCGCTCTAAATTAATTTGGTATGGGACAATTCTAAGGTCTGAGTTGAGTCAAGTGCAGCTTGTTCAGTGTGCGTAAACAGGTGTGCTGCAGGAGTGGATAGCACAGGTGCCAGGAGTGGGGTGGACCTGGCATATGCCGCGGGGGAGGCGGACGGCTGAAGAATGATTCAGAGTGAATCAGTTTACGTACATGCACCAGGGAAACGCTGTAGTGTTAGGCAGCGTTGATAAGGGTGCATGGTGAGAGGGACAGGTGCACTGTGGTCTAGCAGCGCTAAGGGTTTGTGGAGTGAGAGGCAGGTGCGGCGCTGTGGTGATTGGACTAGCTTTTGTTGGCTCCGTAGAAGCATTGTTGATGCGACAAGGTGCGTTGTGGACTGGTTTCGCACAGCGTGGTTCGAAGGTTGTTCGAGTGGTTCAAGACTTGGGCTTATGAGTCTAGGTGTGGAGTCCTATGGTTCATGTGATATATATGTAACAAGTTGGATGCTCCAACTTAAGGGGGAGTGCTAGAGAAATAGGGTGTTAGTTTAGAGGATCTCTCTTAGCCTTAGTTTTAGGTATTTGAAACCTATGGCTAGGATTAGTTCTTGTCTAATATAAATAGCTTTATACTTCCTTGTACATTAACACACAGAACATACAGAAATATATACAAGTTAGTTCATTGTTTAACATATATCAACCAAAATTGAAACTAATAATCCTCAGATTATAAGTCCAATCCAACTAATATATCAAAAGAGGGAGAACGGATTTTTGCTTAAAAGCATAATCCAAAACAAGAAAGAAGGAGAAGGAAGAAAGAAATGTACGAGTTAGGCGAGTGCCTTTCTTTCCTTAAAACCTTATTTGCCACCTCCCAAAAGTGCTAGGAGTGTTGTGGCCTAGGTTTCCCAAGATAAAACGTACAACGGTTCGACGTTTGAGCACTCAAACGAACAAACCCGGCGAACAAAAGCACGGGCAAAACACAGCTTCAAGAAAGGAGTAGAAGCAGAAGTATTTTGAGGCTGGAAAAATTATTTTTTTCTTGTGTGTTCAAAAGCTACTGCTCAACTCCTTCTTATATAGGGAGTGAGGAGTGAATAGCCATTATTATGGCATTTAGGGGCATCCCTACAACTCCTATAACATCCACCATTTACATAGGTTTTAATTCAAAATTGAAATTGGAATTAATTAAAAAATTAACTCCAGTAACAGCTGATGAATTAGACCCCAACGGTCACAACAGGGATGCTGCAAAACTGTGCTTGGCCAGCACAGTTTCGGCCTTTGGCTTTGGCCGAAACTTGGCCCAAACAAAGTTTCGGCCACTTGGATGAAACTTGCACACTAACCCCCACGAAATCATCACAAAGTTTCGTGTTCTCCAGTGGAAGTGTCGGAAAATGAATACCGAAGTGTTTTAGCCCGCAAGGCCTGCCAATTTCCAGACGACATTCGTGGGGCTTTGATTTGCAACGCCCCCCCCCCCCCCCCCCCCGCAAGAGAAAGCATCTATGTTATACAATTCAATAAGCTTAAAAAGAGCTCTTGTATAAATAGTGGGGCAAATCCTCTTCCCAAACCAATGTGGGACAAAAGCTCACTTTTCCCTTCATTTTCCAACTCAAATGGGTCTACTTTGAGAATCAATATCTCATTCATCCATTATCCGTTTTGAGCATACAATATATCAATCTCTTCGTCTCGCTACGAAGAACCCGAATCCACTTTGACCCGACCCAAATCGGAAGTGGACCCCACTGATAATTGTACCAAAAAATAGCCACTTAATATGCCATTTTAAGCTATTTTTTCCAACACATTTTTCGTCATCATGTGTCCCTAAATCCAATAGAAGAACTAGAAGAGGGAGAAGTGCAACCTCCATGCAAAATATGTGCTTCTTCTTCACAACCAGTTGCAGCAAAAGAGAGCACATCAATCATCCATGGAAATCCTACCATACCATCATATACAGGATTTCAAATTGATCCTGCATTAATTGTTGACATAGCTGCACTTGTCCGGCTTGCCCAAAATGATTTGATAGATCTTCATCTCTTGACCGTGTTTATAAGCAACCCACAATTGATTGAGCAGTAGATGATATGTCGTAGGTAGTTTTACCTATCGAATTTGATGTTGGGATGTCATGAACCTCGGTTGTGTTTCTCCATTTCCTTCCTTGATCGGATGTTTCTAGAAAAAACCCTCCATTTTCTTGAGAAAAGCAAAACAAAAACAAAGAAGAATTCCTTAGTCTTTGCTTCAGAAAAACCCAAAAAAACTTATGTCTCGAGTGAGTAGATTAAGGTGATATATATCTAATAAAAAACAGAAGTCGTGTTATAGTTTATAACAACTCAGCGCCACCATATATACCATAAAACCTGAGGAACACTTTTGCTATTGGAACTTAAATTGCCTAGCGTGAGAGTTGATGGTCTTGAGGCATAGAATTTGTATATAGATTTAGTGAGGTGAATATAGATGATTGAATTCATTAATTTTAATAAACAATAATAGTAAATACGTATAGATTTCTAATAAAATTTTGATAATTAATTATTTTTTGAAATACTAATTAAGAGTTCGAGATTTACAAATGTATAATAATATAATATTAATTACTTCTATATATGAATATATAGTAATTGGTTATTATATATTAATTACTATAATGCTTTTTTTATTAAATTTCTATATTTTTTATAAGCATATATGAGAATTTTATTCAATTTGATAAATTATCAACAATTTATTAATTTATCAATTTACTTATGTATTTACTATATTGCTTAAGTTATTTATATATAATTTGTGTTTGTAATTCAAAATAATAACTTGATTTGTTTTATTTTTGTATTCTAATCAATGTTATAATATCAATTTCATATAAATTTGATAAGCATATCATATGAAAATTTAATTTTGTTAAATTTTAGTAATTTATTAATTTTTTATTAATTTAATACGTTTTTATTTAATCTTTCTAGATGGACTAACTACAACATATTGTTGTGTTTTAACATGTGAAGTACTTGTAGGGTGGATTTTTTTTGGGGGGTTCAATTCAAATTAGTTGTTCTTTTTCAAAAAACAATAGTTATAATTCAAATAAATGTACATAGCAATATCATTAAAGTTATTTTATTCCTCCGTTAAAGTTATTTTATTCCTCCGTTGTAAAAACATATTTCACGGGGACTACTTGTTTATGTTGTACTCACTGCCTTTTGAAAAACAATATTTATAATTTTAATAAATATACATCGTAATAATATCACACAAGTCATTTTATTCATCCGTTGTAAAATCATATGTCAAGCGGAGCACTTGTTGGTGTTGTACTACCTACCGTTTTTGTTATTATTTTTATTTTTATTTTTTGAAGTGTAGTAGTTAGTTCCAACAAATTCATTTTTTATGAACGTATTTATGTAGTCATTGTAGTGCTTGACTTGCTTTCGATTATGATAAGATTATGCCTTTGTTGCTAATAAGATTATGATAATAAATTACTTGGTTCTTAAGTGTTCGATAACAATGATTTTCAAGGTTCTAAATATATTCTTGTTAAAGCAGGCTGACCCGTCACACATCAGGCTTAAATATTTTGAATTTTTGAAAACCAGAACTAAAAAACTCACAAGCTAGGGTTCAAGTAATCCTAACATATCCCATCTCGGTTGGTGGACCCCATGGGTTGGACAAATATGATTAACTTAAAATAAAAATTAAAAAAAAAAAGTAACAATTCAAATCACGATTGGTAAATAAGCATAAAATTCTTTTTAAAGAATAAAAATAAATACATTACAATATTACAAATTAATAACATATACTCAGTATATTTTTGTTTATACATATAAAGGGTTTGGCCCACCACCGATTGACCCGCCCCACTGTGGGTCAAGGACGGGTCACTATATATATAGACACGTAATATGATAAATTAATCTATATTTACATTGTTATTATACATTCATATAAATTAATTTATGATTTCAAGAAAAATTATTTTACATTCCAAAAGTATGTCATTAGCTAGTATACAATAAATGATAATATACTTTGAAAAAATAATAATTGTTTCTAAATTGTCAATATAATTTTATTTTTTAATTTTTGAAATCTAGTTCTCTAATTATCCTTAAAAAAATATAAAGTTAGTCGTAGTGTTATATGCTTGATTATGAAATAATTAGAGAATTAGATTTTTTTTTTTTTTTTTTTTTTAAAAAAAGTAAGGAATCACACTGATGATGACTTGAAAACACTAGAAGGCCCACAATTTTGATTTTTTTAAATAAAAAGGAAAATGTAAAATTTTCATGCATAAATAATAAATGTATTACTAATCTAATTTGGGTGGCCAAGACCTTGTGGTCTAATGGCACCCGGGTTGCACTCCCATATAGAAAAGAGTGGGTTCGAGCATCAACGGAGGCATCATTGACTCTTTGTTGTGTGATGAATCTTTGTGTCCTCTATTGAGGCTTGAACCCACTCCCTTCATATGGGAGTGCAACCCGGGTGTCATTAGACCACAATGTCTTAGCCACCCAAACTAGATTAGTAATACATTTATTATTAACCTCAACCCTATATTCGATCATAAATTTAAAATTACTTTCATAATCTAAATTAAATTTAATAAATCTCAAATTTTAAGGTAAAAATAAATGCGTTCGGACACAACATTATATTTTCTTCCCTATATAAGAGCCGCCCAACCGTTCTTTAATTTCTTTGTTTTTTGAGACTATATATAATACATAAACATAAGAAACTACTCTACAAGGAAATGAAGAAATACATTAAAATCATATAAATTAGAAAAATATTCAGAACACCTGTATATATTAGACAAACATATTATGATCTTATCACAATCTTCATCACTTTACTTGATCATAATAAAATCCAAATTTCTCCCATACCCATATATACAACCCTTCTGTTGTGTTGGACTTGGAGGACCAATCCCAGGATGACAGGTACATTTTTCATCATCATGTGTCCCTAAATCCAATAGAAGAACTAGAGGAGGCAGAAGTGCAACCTCCGTGCAAAATCTGTGCTTCTTCTTCACAACCAGTTGCAGAAAAGAGAGCACATCAATCATCCATGGAAATCCTACCATACCATCATATACAGGATTTCAAATTGATCCTGCATTAATTGTTGACATAGCTACACTTATCCGGCTTGCCCAAAATGATTTGATAGATCCTCATCTCTTGACCATGTTTATAAGCAACCCACAATTGATTGAGCAGGAGATGATATGTCGTAGGTAGTTTTACCTATCGAATTTGATGTTGGGATGCCATGAACCTCGGTTGTGTTTCTCCATTTCCTTCCTTGATCGGATATTTCCAGAAAAACCCTCCATTTTCTTGAGAAAAGCAAAACAAAAACAAATAAGAATTCCTTAGTCTTTGCTTCAGAAAAACCCAAAAAATTTATGTCTCGAGTGAGTAGATTAAGCTGATATATATCTAATAACAAATAGAAGTTGTGTTTATAGTTTATAATTAGTTGTTCTTTTTTAAAAAAACAGTAGTTATAATTCCAATAAATGTACATAGTAATATCATTAAAGTTATTTTATTTCTCCGTTAAAGTTATTTTATTCCTCCGTTGTAAAAGCATATTGCACGGGGACCACTTGTTTATGTTGTACTCTCTGCCTTTTGAAAAATAATATTTATAATTTTAATAAATATACATCGTAATAATATCACACAAGCCATTTTATTCATCCGTTGTAAAATCATATGTCATGCGGAGCACTTGTTGGTGTTGTACTACTTACCCCGATGTCAACCACGAGGCCTGGCAACCGGCTGTATGGTGTGATCCGTAGGCTCGTGTTCGGACAAACCGACTGACTGGGTGGCAGGCGGTTGCTACGACGGCAGTGCAGCGGTATCGTCGCTGGAGGCGGCGTCGATGCTGCAGTGGGGCTGCCCAGGCGGGGGAGTGATGATCACTGCCTGGTAAAAAATTGATTCAGCCCATGGAGTGATCTATATTGGAGGAGATGTCTGCAAATTATTTTTAGTAGCAAAGGGATATACTGTCTCATCAAACCGCACATGCCTGAACACATAAATCTTGTTAGTCTGTAAGTCCATGCACCTATACCCCTGGAACGACTTAGGATATCCTAAGAAGACACATGGAGAGGAACGATATGACATTTTGTGACGATTATATGGTGCTAAGATACGGATAACATAGACACCCAAAGACACGAAAAAAAGAGTAGGAGATATGGGAGTTATGCAATTTTAAATGAGGACTGGAGTTATTTAATACAACAAATGACATTTTGTTGATTAAATAAACTACAGTTTCAAAGGTAAAATCCCAGAATTTATATGGAGCAGAGGGACATGCTAGGAGAGCTAAACCCGTTTCAACTATGTGTCTATGCTTTCGTTCGACACGACCGTTTTGTTCATGAGTGTAGGCTCATGACTGCCTATGATTAATGCCTCGTTGCAAAAACAAATAATGTAATTTCTTATATTCAGCTCCTAGATCATATTGAATGGACTTGATTTTACTATTAAATGAACGCTCAACTAAAGCACAAAATTGATTAAATATGACATAAAGATCATATTTCTGCTTCATAGGAAAATACCAGGTGCAACGAGAATAATCATCAACAAAGATGACAAAATAACGATAACCATTGGAGGATAGCAAATGAGCTGGTCCCCAAATATCAGTGTATATCAAATCAAGAACATCGGAACTATTAGACTCAACACGTGATAAAGGAAAGCGTGCAGATTTTCCCAATTGACATGCTTAACATAAACTGGAATTACAACGAATAGTACGACTAGAGCCATGAACCGGACAAGACTGAAGAACTTGACTAAGGACACGCTGATGAGGATGATCGAAACGACATGCCAAACCGAAGCGGAAGCACGAGCAGAGAGAAACATGGAAGGAAACGAATTTGGAACAGGCAAAGTGTAAAGGCCACCCGAACTACTACCCCGTAGGAGGATTTCCTTGGTGGTGATATCTTTCACAAGAAAAAAAAGAAGGATGAAACTCAAAGAACACATTGTTATCTGTAGCAAAACGTTGAACAAATAATAAAGAGGTAGACAGACCAAGAACATGCAATATATCAGACATCGTAAAAGACCTAAAAGGTGTATCAAAAGTAACATGACCAACACGACTAATAGACAGGCTCATACCATTACCAACACATAAAGTGTCATTACCAGTGTACTTCTCCGAGGTAGAAAGGGCAGCTATGTCTGAAGTTGCATGATTTGTGGCTCCAGTGTCCGAAATCCAAGTATGAGAGTTTGACGAGGTTTGCACCCAAACCATCCCTAAACACCAAATTAGCCTCAGAACCCGGAGCTCCTGAATAACACCGAAAACAATTGCCTCCTATGTGACCGAAGCCATTACAAATTTGACAATGTTCATCATAGCGTCGAAAACAATTGGCTCCCGTGTGACCAATCCATTACAAATTTGACATTGTTCATAAAAACGCCGAAAACATTTGACTCCCATGTGACCAAAACCATCACAAATAATTTGACACTGAACATTAAAACGCCGAAAACAATTGGCCCCCGTGTGACCGAAATCATCCCAAATTTGACACTGAACATTAAAGCCACATCCGCCACGCTACTGATCTCGGTGCAGACGGCTACTACCTCGATTTTCATCACCACCACGTTGCCAGCCTCCACGGTTTTGACCAAACAACCCTATTTTGGCTTCCATTATCATCGACTGCAATTAATTTTGGCAATCTATGAGAAAAGGACACGTCATGGCCAATTTGACAAACTTAATAATTATCAAACGTATTAAAGCAGATCATATAAACCCAGAATTTGATTCCTTAGTAAGTTGACTCCGCCGTTTTGATTAGCCGGCCAAAGGCTAGAAATCCTTCTGATCTGTCGAAGACGTAGCTTGGGGTTGGCTGCAGGACTATGGCATTGGCGAATTTTAAACAGAAATCCTAACTAACTCATACCAGAATTGATAGAATTGTATTGAATGAATGTAATAACAACTGTACAGACGAGGGAATATATACAAAAGGAATTATAGGAAGACTTGGACTGGGAGTTATAATGTGACTCAAATACAAAGAGTCTTAATACTAGTCTTAATAGGCCAAACTTGATCTAATTCATCCATTTTGATTATCAAGGATTAAAAGTTAATGAAAAATAATAGGAAAATGGGACGGGTAAGTTTTTTGAAAGCCAACAACCTCAGATTGCATTAGCCACATCAGGCTCAAGAAAAGGATGAGGAACATCCCTCCATTGTGAACGTGCCAACGTGGCACTTACATGCTTTGCCATAACGTGGGCCGCCTGTACAGCATCCCTACAAACATGATTTACTACCGAACTAGACATAGTGGAAAGTAAATGTTTACAAGAAAGCAAAACATAACCAAGATAAGTACGAAAAGAACATGCATGGCTAAGACTAGAGACTAAAATCGAGCTATCCGTGTAAACTGTGATCATTGAGAAGCCATTATTCCTTAACCACGATAGAGCCTCACACATTGCTAACGCTTCCGCCAAAATGGGGTCATACGAGCAAATAAGCGGTCCATTCCCTGCTGCCACAAAAGATCCATCTGCTTCCTGCACAATAATACCATAAGCTGGAACACGAGTCGGTCCATGAAAGCCTGCATCAACCCGGCAGATCACACCAGTCGGTGGCGGTAGAAGTGGATTCGGCGTTGGGGGTGCATGCGGTACACGGCTGATGCTGCGCTGCTGCTCACTTGCGATCCACGTCGCCCACCTAGCCGAGAACCGTTGCAACAACACATACAGAACCGGCAGACAGCCTTCCCATACCGCCTCATTCCTGGCAGACCAAATATCATATAGCAATCCACAAATCCTCCCATGTGCTTCTGTATTATAGGCGGCCGAGACACCAAGCCACAACTCCATCCATTGCACAAAATTCATGCCGTCAAAAGAGGGAATAGGCAGTTGAGAAATGTTCCATACATGTGTAGCAAAATAACAAGAACATAAAATATGCATGACATTCTCCTCATCCGTTCCACATGCCGGGCAAATATTAATAAGCTCCACCCTTCTCTTAATAAGATTATTAAGAGTAGGCAAATTTACTGATAGAGCTCTCCACAGAAAGTTCTTCCATTTCGGGGGCACCTGTAGTTTCCAAAGATTTCCCCATACTGGCAAGCATGGTCCATTCAACTCCCCTAACTTCCTGTAACCATCCTTAACTGAATAGCAACCCCTCAAATCCCTATCCGAATACCACATATCATCATACTCCATACTTATTGGCAGCTATTTGATGAGCAGCACATCTCGTGGGGCAAAATGTTGTTGAATAAAATCATCTTTCCACCCATTGGTGGAATTATCAATCAGGTTAGAAACAAGAAGGTCCTGATTCAAACCCGGTTGAATAGGTCCCACATAGGGATCATGTGCATCAGGGAGCCAAGGATGAGACCAAACCCTTGTGGTCCTGCCATTACCAATTCTACGCCTGCATCCAGATCTGAGCAAAGCCTGACCTGCGAAAATACTCCTCCACGCGTAACTCGGGTTACCACCCATAGAAGCCTCATAAAACGTAGTAGTAGGGTAATACCTGGCCTTGAAAACCCAAGCCATTAGAGACCCCGGGTTGGTTAGCAAACGCCACCCTTGTATAGCCAAAAACACAAGATTAAACTCGTGCAGGCGCTTAAAACCCAAACCTCCAAACTTCTTTGGCACACACATTCTGTCCCAGGACATCCAATGAATGCTACCCTCTGAGCATTTCTGCCCCCACCAGTACCTATTCATCAATCTTTCTAAGGCATTAAATAAAGTTTTATGAAGTAAATAAATGGTCATCGTATAGGTGGGCATTGCCTGAGCAACACTTTTCAAAAGCACCTCCTTTCCAGCCCTGGATAACAGTCTTTTATTCCACGAGCCAAACTTTTGCTTCAGCTTCTGCTCAACATAGGCAAAAACCGCTTTCCTATTCCTGCCTACAACAGAAGGCAAACCAAGATATTTTCCAAAATCATCAGCTTGGCCAACACCTAAAGCATCCGCCACAAGATCCCTATCTTCCACAACTGTATTACGACTAAACGTAATACTTGACTTTTGGAAATTAACCGCCTGACCTGAGAAAGACTCATAAATTCCCAGACATTTCTTCACTTCCAATGCTTCCTGGAGATTAGCTTTAAAGAAAAGCAGACTGTCATCTGCAAAAAACAAGTGTGAGATCGATGGAGCCCCCCTGGCCACTCTACACCCATGTAAAAGCCCTTTAGCCTGTGAGTCCTGCAACAACAATGATAAGCCTTCAGCACAGATAATAAACAAATACGGAGACAAAGGGTCCCCTTATCTGAGGCCCCTCGTCGGTACTATTTCCTCTGTCGGTTTTCCATTGACCAGCACCCTGTACCGCACCGTTTGCACACACATCATTACCAACTGAACCCATTTGTCATCAAAACCCAAACCAATCATCATCTGACGCACAAAAGGCCACTCCATCCTATCATAAGCCTTAGCCATATCCAGCTTTAAGGCTGCCCAACCAACCTGCCCCAACTGTTTCCTCCTCAAATAATGACCAACCTCATATGCAATAAGTATATTATCTGAGATCAACCTACCAGGTAAAAAAGCACTTTGGGAAACTGAAATCATACACTCAATGTGACACCCCGAAAATTCGTGCCTTAATCCCGAATTAATTCCTTGTGATCTTATCTTAAATTCCCTTTGAAATTAGTTGAGGGACCAAATTTGACCAAATCCCTTACTCTTTTAATTTGGTCAATGAGTTGTACATTGGGCTTTAGACCTTGTACCTTAGACTTTGCATTTCTCCTAACAAGTTTTGGGGGGAAGGGGCCCTTTTGGTCATTTCACACAATGCAAGCATTAAAACCCTACCCTAACCAAGGAAATCCAAATGACTTTTCAGGATTTCCCTTCTCTCTACATCTGTTTCTTGTTCCCTACTCCTCCTTCTCTCTAGGAAATCCTAGGGTTCATCCTCACAAGTTCTTCAAGGAATCCCAAGCCAAGATTCCACCTTTCCAACTCTACAAGGCTAGGAATGTTAAGATCTATCCTTCCCCATCTTTTCCTTACAAGATTCCTCCATCTTTTCTCTAAATCTTTTTTCTACCTTGTGGGTTTTGGGAGTTTGTAGAAAATCTAGTGGTGGGTGAAGTGCTAGGTTGTTCTAGAAGAGCTTTGGTCTTGCTTTGAGGTTGAAGAAAGTGTTCTTGGTCTACAAGAGGTAACCCATGCTTCACAAAACCTATTTTCACTTGATAATAATGATTATTGGCTTCTATGTGAAATTCTTGATGTGTTTGAGTAATTGATGCATGATCTTGTGATAATGCATTTTTAGAGCTTGTGTTTTGGGTTTTTGGATGCTATTTTATGAGTTATTCATAGGTTCAAGTCATATCTTTGTTGAGTGGAAGATTTGGGGTCATTTGGACTTGAACTTGGCCTGAAAAGTGATTTTTCGCGAATGCTGATTTTTGGGTGCAGGACGTACCCGCGGGTGGAGCCCTACCCGTGGCCCTACCCGCGGGAACATGTTTGAGAAATGGTTTGGGGTTGTTTTCCCACCCTTTCGCCCATTCGTGTGTGATTCTTTGGCCCCCGTTTGATTGGATTGTTGAGCTTTTGTGTGTCTCCTTGTTATTACGTATGTCTAGAGCGATGTCTTAAGTATCCATGTTAGGATTTGGTATCTTGAATCGTGCTTATGATCCAACCTTGTGATTCGTTGGATTGATGTTGAGTCTTTGTGGTTCATTGGAACTATTTTGGTTTACCCGTTTGATATGCATGCTAGTTTGATGTTGAAATGCTAGTGTGTGTGGTTTGTTCTTTCCTATTGAGGGTGGCAACTTGTGTTGACCATTGTTGGTGTCGGATTGTAATCCTTCCTTGTTGAGTACGGTTTCATATCTTCGTTGTGATCCGTTGATTGATCCCTATGATGGTGTTGTGTGTCTAGCTGTACCTTGATTGCACGGTTAATGGTATGGGACATTAATCACCAAGGTATAGATGTGGTCCTCGTGGTGGCCATGGATTGATGTGATGAGATGTTTGAGCTGGTAAAGTGGACAGTGTGGGGACTTATGTGTGAACGGACCGGTAGTGTAGCTCCGGATGGCCGTTGGATACTTTACTTGTGGGCAACATGGGAAACTTATCCCCGTTGCCAGAGATGGTAACTAACCCGTTGAGCTTGGAATCTCAATAGGGGGTGTATACACTTAAAGTTGCTAGCTCTGTTTCCATTGGGCTGCGGTCCTTGTCATTGCGATGACACTTGCATGTGATCCGGGTCGTTGCGATGACCACGTGAAGCATGATTGTTGATGATTTGGAGCCCTCCACACTGATCCACTATGAATCGAGCCGTGGTGCTGACTCCACGGTATATGACTTGGTGTGATAGTGTCCTATGTGGACTTGGAACTCGTTATAGTGTGAATCTGGCCTTCCATTGCTTAAGAACATGTCTATTGTGAGTCCTTCATTGTGTATTGTATGTTGTACCTTGCTGTTGAGCTTGTTGCTTGTGGTTCTGTTGTCTTGTTGAGTATGTTGGTCTTTGACCTTTGTTGTGAGTGATTGATAAGTCTATTGATGTTTCCTCTCTCGGCTTTAAATGTTATATACTGTATTCCCAGTTCTAAATGGTTTTGATTATATCTATGTATATTATGATACTTAACGCGTGTTGGTGGGTTACCAGCATTATTCGCTGACAGGGCGTCGTCCCATGTTTTATTGTGTTCTTTCAGGTGATGTCTAGACGAGCGCGATGTCTAGTGCCCGATAATTTAGTACCTTTCCTTTGCTTTATGGCCTGTGAGCCGATGTAGAGATAGACTTGTGATTTTGGGATAGTTGTGTACACAATGCAGATTTGACCGCCGTAGCGTTTATCATTGTTTGTAAACGTGGCATAACACCCCTGTTTTGGATTTACTTTTATCCAGTTACCTTTTTATCTTCCGCTGTGCTAGTGTTTTGTTGTGTTATCTGCATGTGTTAAGGCTTTTTATATAGCATGTTTGGGGGGTGTTACACTCAAGCAGCGGTTTCATACGATTAGCAATCATTTTAGCCATTATCTTATACAGCACATTACATAAAGCTATTGGCCTTAAATTAGACACAGACACAGGGGAACACTTCTTTGGAATCAAGACAGTATTGGCATCATTCAAATTAGCAGGAAAAGACTTCTCAGATAAACAATGAAGAACAATATCAGTAACATCCTTACCAATAACATCCCAGAAGGACTGATAGAAGCCTGGGTTCATGCCGTCCGGTCCCGGGGATTTATCCTTGCCCATAGAAAACAAAGCATTCCGCACCTCATCCGGCTCAAAAGGTCGCAACAAATCCTCATTCTGTACCCTGGTTACACACGACCGCATGGTATCCACATTGAAAACCCCTGGACTTCCGCCCGATGCAAAGATATGCTTATAATAGCTGGTAACCACCGAGTCCAAAGCACTACTCTCCCTCCAAACACCATTATCATCTTTTAGCTTCAGGATCACATTCTACTTTTTCCAGTATGTAGCATACTTGTGAAAAAACTTTGTATTCCTGTCAGCCCCCTGAAGCCAGTGCTGCTTAACACGTTGCCTCCAGAACGCCTCCTCCTGGGCAAGAACAATACCCAACTGCTCATCAAGCTGCCTAAACCGAGCCAAAGAAGCAGGCTCACGGCCACCTCGTAAGCCAAAGAAACAGGGTCACGGCCACCTCGTAAGGCATTCATTTCCTTTTGGATACCCTCTATCCGTTTACCATATCTATGATAGCGGTCCCCACCGCACCTCCTCATACCCCGACCACATACATCAAGTCTAGCCGTACTGGCCCACTCCCTCTCAACCACCTCCCTACAACCACCGTCCAGAAGCCACGCATTCTCAAACCGGAAGCCCCGGGACCTTGGAACATGAACCATCCCACATATATCCAGAAATAGTGCGTTATGATCCGACGAGTTAGTTCGAATATTAAACAATCTCGCCCTGTCATACTCCTCAAGCCGGTCCATATTCGCCGCCACCCTATCCAAACGCTCCTCTACCCAGCGAGCAGTCCCTCTACCACGCTCCCACGTGAAGGGATAACCAATCATGGGCAGCGTCATCAAACCACAGTCATCCAAAGCCTCACCAAAACCCTCAATCAAACCATCCGGATGTGGCAACCTTCCCCTCTTATCTGTCTGCATCAACAAATCATTAAAGTCCCCCAAGACTACCCAGGGAAGATCAGTCACCCCCCTGAGAGATCTTATGAAATCCCATGCAACCCTCCTCATGTCTCTCTGCGGATACCCATAATAGCACGTTAACCTCCAAAGTGGCCTATTCGATAATGACACCTTTAAAACAATATGATTGTGCGAATACTTAATCAAACGTGCACAATTATTCTTTGCCCCTAAAAAACACATTCCACCCCTCTGACGCTCACTATCCACCGCAAAACACCCCTCAAAACCCAGCTTTACACGGAGCCTCTCAGCATGGCTCCCGTCAACCATCGTTTCCATTAAAAACACGAACTCGGGCTTCTTCTTGGACACTAAGTCCACCACCTCCTGAACCATCCAGAGATTGCCCCAAGCCATGGCAGTTCCAGAATAAGGTACTCATTGAGAGCGGCGGGCCTGGTCCCCATGTCCCACCAAATTTAAAAAACCAGAATCCACCTGCATCTCCCCTCCTCCCTCATTCACCACCACACCATCCGCCCCCCTCCTACGCTTCGGATCAGCTCGTAGACCAAAATCCTCCCCCACGGCACCAATGGCCATTGCTGCCACCGGTGTCTCCGGTACTACACCTAAACCTGCAACCACACCGTCACCCTCCACCCCACCGGCTCCTCCAGACCGTAACTCCCCAACCTGACCACCTCCCATCGGAACACCCCCATAGCCTATCTCCCTCCTTCTCTCCTGCCCAAGCTGAAACCACTTATCCCTCAAAACCTTAGCTGGACTCAACGTGGACCTACGTGCCTCCAAGCAAAACTTGTCAATATGCCCCACCCTACCACAAAAGAAGCAGAACACATTCAGCCGTTCATACTTGAAATCAATCCACACCCAAGACCCATCACGTAAGATCATCTTCATGCGTCGTTTTAGAAGATTTGAGATGTCATGGCGAACATGAACTCTATAAAACGCAGTCCAGGAGCGCACAAAATTCCGATCATCTACCCGCAGAAACACCCCAACAAAATCACCTACCTTCTCCAACACCTTCTCCGTACGGTAGCCGATTGGTAGATTAAACACCTCCACCCAAAGGTCGACAGTGTTCAACTCCAACAAAGCTGGATTATCATCTCCCTCAAGAGGCTGACAGAGGAACAATGCATTCTCAAAGGCCCACGGCCCTTCCTCCAAAACACGGCGGCGATCTGCTTCATAAAAAAAAAAAAAAAAAAAAAGTAAACAAATAGAGCCCGGGGTTTACATCAGTTATCTCTATCCCCATCCGCGGACGCCATGCAGACGCCATGCAGACGCCATAACCCTCTTCATCATCTCCACCTTCAGATTCCGGTCAGTTAAGAACCGGCCGACTACAGACCACGTTCGTCGCACATCACCGTGATCGACACCCCCCGCCGGCTCATCCTCGAAACGGACTCCCAAGTCCTCATCCTCCAAAGTGATACCAGCCGTGCTATCAATAATGCCTTGTACATCAATATCGCCGGTCGCAAACACGTAAACAAAAGAAAGCTCCGATGGTTCATCGCCGTAGAAACCCTAGAAATCAGGGATAGATATCGGAACCCTAGAAGCCAGGGAGAGAACATTCAATATCATGGGACGGGTAAGTTAATTATTACAAACTTAAATTTTGTAATAATTATAAAATTAATCATTTTTTTACTAGAAGTTTCAACAATAGATAAAATTTAATGGGATACTACAATCCATTTTCACTTTATACACGAGAACCCTATTATAAGGGCATAAGGGTGTCCTTATTATCCCCGCAATACTCTCTCACTTTTAAAAGTGGGTTTTCCTTCTACATTACTAAATTTGCAATTCATTTACTATTCACATTACATTATTGCAAATCCAATCAACTTTCATAAGTCTGCCCCAATTTCACATCACTTTAAGAATTTAATATATGTAACATTAGGTATTAACTAAAAAAAAAAAAAAAAAACATTAATAACAAGTTTGCAACACATGCAAGCTTGCTAACCACATGTACAATAAAAAAAAGAAATTTATTTTCTTTTTCTACATCATTTAGCAAGTGGTATATTGACTGGGTTGACGACACCCTAACTCAACATAACTTGTCAAACTGCTGCTTGTTGATGGGATGTTTCTTCTTTTTCTCCATCTTTTCTTTGAAAATATACTAGCCAAATCTTGCATCACACGCGAAAGATATATATAGTAGCTGATTACTTACTACAAAAGGGATTAACATAAAACTTTTAATTTGCTGGGCACTTACCAGCAGTTTTTGGACGAGTATATATAGAAATTAGATTGAAGTATTTTTCTATTGCCAAAAAAAAAAAATTTAAATTATAGATCTTTTGCAAGGTCTGAAATCAATAATATATTTTTAGTTACAATGGTTGGTGTGGATGATAGAAGCTTTGAGTTCAACAACTTGTCTTTATAGTAAAGAAAATAATGGTTTTGCAGGTGTAACAAGACAGTGATGAATAATGATTGAAAAGATTACTTTATTCCGACAAAGGATTACCATTTTTCTAAGAGCATCCGTATCAGTTGGGAAGAATGTGGGGATAATGTAAAAGTAATTAGGAAAGGGAATGTAGGAAAAAAAAAAAAAAAAAAAAGAGAGAAAATTGATTTTTTTTAAAAAAAAATTTTAAAAATGATGTTGTCAGGCGCGGCTGACGCGCCACCGTGCACGTGACGCGCCAGGCTTTTCTCCAGCTGTGCGCGAAACGCGCACAACCTTAATTTTTTTTTTTTTAACTTCTGACATTATTTTTACATTTGCAATCAAATTCTTTCTCAATTATTTCCTTCCTCTACATCAGTTATGCTTTCACCTTGGGGAGAATTAATTCTGAAATAACTTCACTTTCTCTTCTATTGTGGATGCTCTTATCAGTTGGAGTTTTTTATGAGTTATTTGTAGGCCCCAGCATCTCAATCGCTATACCCTACACCACGGCACGCATAGCATTGTGCGCCGTGCGCCTCCCAAAACGACGTCGTTTTGGGGTCGTTTTGGGAGGCGCGGTAGGAAGTTGTTGTGATTATGTATATTTGTTCACACAATTATGTATATTTTTTCATTCAATTATGTATATTTGTTCATACAGTTATGTATATTTGCTCATACAGTTATGTACATTTTTTATATAATTATGTACATTCTTTTTATACAATTATGTACATCCGAATAAGAAAATTTGTGTGTATTATGTTAAGAGTTGATGTGTATTATGTTAAAAGTTTATGTTTATTATGTATTATGTTAGATTATGTGTATTATCTTTTAAAAAGAGTATGTATGTTTTGTTATATAATTATGTACATTCATGTATATAATTATGTGTATTCTAGTATAACATTATGTACATTTTTGAACAGGGGTTTTTTTTAAAGAAAAAATAACTGCCATTCACTGGGCGGGAAATTTCAAAAAAAAAAAATTAAAACGACGTCGTTTTGCATCTGGGCGCATAGTGCAACGCGCGCCGTGGTGTAGGATATAAATTGCCCCAGCATCTACCTCATTCTCCACTATCTCACTCAATCACAAATAACTCTTCTCCACATCAGTTTTAAGTTTTTTCTCAGTTTTTTGTGGACCCACTATTTAACCTACTATATTTTAATTATTTCTTTATCTATTTTATTTATAAATTTATAATTTTAATGAAACATGAAATTATGGAATTATGTCAACCGCAACATGCATACTGGAATTACGAAATATGGATACTGGAGTAATTGTTAAAACAAAATAAAATAAAAAGATAACTAAAATTAATTACTTAAAAATTAAACTACAACGCAGTTCAATATAAATCAATTACAAAGCGGTTAAAATAAATTAAAGTACATAAAGATTAAAATACAAAGCGGTTAAATTAATTGCCGTTGTTGCTCCATATATGCTCAACCAAATCCGCGCGGAGTTGATGATGCAATTGCGAGTAATGTAACTCGGCATTTCTTTCTAAATAGTGTTGAAACTCTTCAGTTGATCCTTGGGATGTTTCTGTTGTTGCTTTATTTTCTTCGTCCACCCAAGTAGTTACGTGCTCACCTTCATCCTCAACAATCATTAACCTCCGGAAGTTCGACATTTTGTAGAAATTGAGAGTTTTATAAAAATTCAAAATTTGTTTGAAATTGAGAATTTTGGGAAGATGGTTGAGAAAAAAGAAAATTGGATTGTGAATTTTGATTGGTAGAATTGTCTTTTTCCATTGTGATAAAAGAAATTGAGTAGAAATTGATAGAATAATATAAATAAATTGAGGGTGGGATAAAATGTCAAGAAATTGTGAAGACAAGTGATGTTTATAGATACACATTTTACATAAAAATTGTTAAGAATTTAATTTAATTTAAAAAAAAAAAAAAAAAAAAAAAAAAAAAACTAGTCGTTGCCAGCAATGGCCGGAAATGTGGCCGTTGCTGGCAACGGATAGAATTCTGGCCGTTGCTCGGCCAGCAACGGCCAGAATTCATTAAATTGAGAGTGGCAATCGCCCAGCCGGGCGCGTGGCACACACGCGCCTGCTGGGTGGGTAGTGAGACGCAACTGCGTCTCACTGCCTTCTTTTTTTATTATTATTATTTTATTAAATTTGATATTATTTCACATTTTGCAGGAGTACTCTTTTTGAATTAATCTATTTCCACATTAGCTATACACCTTAACTTGAGAGAATTAATGTAGAAAGAACTTGGAAAGAATTTGATGCTCTAAGGCTCCTTAACCTAAACCCATGTATAGTACGTAGATTCCTTGTTGACACAAAGGAGTTTCCTATTCTGCAGACATTAAAGTATCTGTCTTCCCATAATCTTCCATTCTCAACTACAAAAGTCACAAACCTGAAATTTTCACTTTCTGATTGATCAATTACTTTTCATTACAATTAAGGGAATCATTCATAATTCATAAATCTGGGTACCTCTCATTCCTCCGGATTAATGTCTGGGCAGGTGATGATTTCCAACATCTTATTACATACCTTCACATTCATCTGTTTTATGTATTATTCCTTCAAAATCTAAAAATCATTCAAGAATTTCAATGCTGTCTTTTGCTGCCAATGGTTATGTTGTGGAACCGTGTCCACCTTGGTTCTATGTTCATAATTACTTAACTATAGAGTTAATACCCAAAATAGTCCCTCGACTATGTCGTAATTACCAATTTGGTCCTCGACTATCATTCTTACCCAATTAAGTCCTCAACTATACAATTTTACTCAATTTAGTCCTTTGTCAATTTGACTGTTTGTTGACTGTCAAAAGTGGAAATAAAGTTGTAATTTTACAAGTTTTCTCCTTCCTCCGCATTTAGCAGCGCTAAACCATGTAGCAATAAGCTCCTGTTGGGTTCTAAACCTGTCAGTATCGAAGTAGTGGTTGTGCATCGGATAGCCCATGAATTTGATTTTCAACGATTTTTTGACGATCGAAATCTGATCGGAGTGTATTGCTGCATGGTTTGGCGCTGCTAAATGGAGAGGAAGGAGAAATCTTGTAAAATTATAATTTTATCCCGACTTTTGACAGTCAACAAATAGTCAAATTAATACAGAGGACTAAATTGGGTAAGAATTGTATAGTTGAGGACTAAATATGGTAAGAATTGTATAGTTGAGGACTTAATTGAGTAAAAGTTACATAGTTGAGGACTTAATTGGGTAAGAATGGTAGTTGAGGACCAAATTGGTAATTATGGCATAGTCGAGGGACCATTTTAGGTATTAACTCCTTAACTATATGTTCATAATTATGGAGTTATATATTCAAAATTTTTGAACTTCATATTCATAATCATTGAACTCTACATTCACAATTATAGAACTCTATGTTCATAATTACTGAACTATATGTTTATAATTATAAAGCAATATATTCATAATTTTTTAACTTCATATTCACAATTATTGAATGTCTATATTCATAATTAAAGAATTATATGTTCATAATTATGTTCACAACTCTATGTTCATAATTATAGAACTATATGTTCATAATTTTTGAACTATATATTCATAATGATAAACAATTTTGGAACCATGTCCACCTTGCAAGGTGGACACGGTTCCACAGCATAATTTGCCAGTCTACTGCATGGAGCTGCGGATCAACCTGGACTGCTCTGCATGTTGCAGGAAGATGAAGAGAGTCCTGAGAATGGAAGGTAGTTTCTTACTGGCTTACCAATACGCCTATATAGCGCGCTCTGATATCACTTGTTAGGATCAAATGTTTACTAATATGTCAAAAGTTATAGCTAGTAGTAAAGAAGCAACATTATTTCTTTAATTTATACCACCACATTTTCGAGAGGCAAGGAAGTGTTGGACTTGACCCTTTAGAGCTCTGCCCAACAAGCCCCTTAACTATTGACATTTATCGATTTTATTCATCGACTTTCAATTTCACCATAAATGATCCTTTAACTATTAATTTTGTTCTAGATATAGAGTTGGTCTTCTAGTTAAAAATTCATTTAGTAAGCATTAAATTTAAAAATAAGAAGGTAAAAATTAGCTTGTTAGTGAGATAGGCAAATTGGGTTCATAAACTTAGGTTCATCATTAGTGGGGATATAAAGAAATTTGATGCGTAAGCCCATCCGGACCAGACTACTTATAAGTCTCTGCTCCAAATTTGATGCGATTATATCCTTTGTTTCAACACAACCTTAAATACATAAATCTGGCGAGGCGATTATGCTAGCTAATTTTTACATTCTTACCCTCAAATTAAACACTTATTAAACAAACTAGCATTTTGTACGCGCGATGCGCGAAAATTTATGCCCAATATTAAAACATTGATAAATACAAATAATTAAAAATTATAATTTGAATTATATATACACAAATAATATATGTATTTTGTACACACACATATATAATTTATCATTCATAGAAATTTAATTAAAATATAATTATACATTAAATTAATATATAATGATTTTAATAAAATGGTAATTAAAAAATAGGAAAAAGATATGATAGATATAGGTGTATGGTAATAATGATGTGTTATCAATGTTAGAATTAAAAAACTAACGGTGTTATAACGGTGTAAGGGTAGTTTTGTCTAATAACATTGAAATGTACAACATTTAAAGTTGAATGTACACATTTATTTGCATACAAAAAGAGGGACATAAATCAAGGATATAACCTTAATTGAGGCTTATTATGTTTTTAGATATTTAACCCGAGAATCAAATTTGAAACAAAATCAATAGTCATGAACCAATTAAGGTTAAATTAAAAGCTAAGGGTACAAATTGGTAAAGATCAACTCCGCGAATCATTCCTGGAATTAACTCATATATATAAACCTAGTCTTTTTTTTTTATGGGCGATGCACAAAAACATATGCTCAATATTTATATTTTTAAAAATAACTAACAAATTTTTATTAATTAAAATCTATATGAAATCAAATTTATTTATTATATTAATCTAATATATAATGTCTACAAATAAATATTATTATTATTATTATTAAAGAATATAAGAAAATATATGGTGGATGCATTGCATGGTAACAATAATGGAAAACATAACGAAAATTATAACAGTATGGGTATTTGTGTCAAAAAAATTATATAGTGCTATTCTAAAACCACAATGTACAAAGTGATTAGCACTAAAAACATGGGCATAAATTAGGGATGCAATTTTGATTGAGACTTTGTTTTAGATATAAATGTGTAATTTCACTATTACTGGCTTAAATTTTTAGTTGAGAGAGAACACATCCATCAATTTGTACTATGTTTCAATTTAATTTGAAAAGTAACTGATGAGAATGTATTTTTCCCTCCTGGCCTAGTGAAGAAATAGAGCAACACATGATAGAGAGGCAAAGTTGTAACGTTTGGTATCAGTCGCCATAAATAATCTCTGCCTAGTCTCTCTTTTTTTAATTGCTTAAATATTTGCATATGTTATATACTTCGTTATATAATTGAGATTATGTGATTATTCTTGAATTCGCAATTAAATTATCTGGGTCACTGAAAATTTGGTGTTTCTTTTTCCGCATTAAGAAAATAAAAAAAAAATGGATATTTTATTTTGGTTTGGCTGCTGCTTCACCGTTTTTTTTTTTTTTTTTGTAATCCGATCGCCGGATTACGAGCTCGCCGGCAACCATTGTTGAAGGAGACGACGATTGCTCATACGTTCGCCATTCTCCCTTCAGTGACTGTCAACAATGGAGCTTCGGCAATGGTGATGGCGACGCAAAGGAAGTTTCAGTCGGACTGGTTCGTGACTTGACAGGCGAACAATGTTGGCGTTGGGTGGCGGCTAGGCAGCGGCGGCGCTCGGTTTCCCGGCGACGGTGCTACTGTCTGCTCTCCTTCCGGCGTTCTTTGGCTACTGTTCGTCGCCGGTCTCCGTCGCGGGTCCGCTTCTGTTCGTTGCTGGCTTGCCTCTGTCCGTTGCTGCTACTCTTGCGTTAACGAATAACGAAGAAGATGATAAATGATGGATTAAGTCATTGGGCCGGGTTTAACCCAATTGGGCAAGACCTGGGCTCATATTAAAAAAAAAAAAAAAAAATTACTGGGCTTGTTTTGGTTTTGGGTCAAACTTGAATTGATATTTGGACTACATCAATTCATTCAGTTTAATATCTTCATCATATTTGGACTTCTTCTAATTAAATTATCCAATTAAAATTTTTTTTATTAAGTCTATTATTAAATTATTATTGAACTTTGAATAATTATTCAGTTTAAATTTTTCAGTTGAATTTTAATTTAATAATGTTTTTCAGTTTAAATTGTATTAAGTGTTGCAATTTAATTGTGGAGTACTTTGTGAGTAATATGCATAATCTGAGCATGCTATTTATCTCTTTATTGCAATAATTATTTGACTGTTATTATAATTATGCCTGTAGAAAAGCATGTTCATTAAGAAAAATTTAGAGCCTTTTAGGTCTGAATTATATGCTTTGCATGATTTAGTGCATTTTAGGTGAATTAGTGCCTTTCAGGTTAGCTTATGCATATTATTACTCTACTCTTCAGTTATTACTCTACTCTTATGTTATTACTCCACTCGTGTTTTATAAAGTTCCTAGAGCACATAAAATACATAAACAATTCTTCGTAGTTTATCCTATTCAAAGCCTTATCCATAGGTGAAACTACAACTCTTTAGATCTCTCAAACGATTTTACTTCAAAAATGAGAACACATGAATTAGGAAAGTTTCTCGGGGAGGAATACTAGTTCTATGGCCCTCGCTTAAAAGCCTTGTTGCTACTAGTCCCCTCGCGACACTACTCTGTCTAAGGAGTTGGTTTTTAACCGAGCTTCGTCTCGACCAACTTTCCTGGGAGTATACCTAAGGATTGTTTATCATATTTTTGTTTAATCTGTTTGTTTATTAGGCTTTCTTGCTAATGTGATTATATTTGTAGCCACCGCATCTTTAATTTATCAAAATTACATATTAAGTTTTACTCACATAAAAGTCAAAGGAAGAATATTGTAGTTAATTCTGCGTGATATGGCAAAATTTAACCCACAGGCAATTTTGTTATATTTGTATAGTTAATTAGGATGAAATACCATATTATGATCATAATTTGCCCACAGGGATTATGTATCGGCATATAGTTTTGGTAGTTTTGTCATTAAGGGTGGAAAACTAAAATCGCACCCATTCCGTTTCCACCATTCAGTTTTTGGTAAATTCATTATGCGTAAAAATTTAGCCCACAGGCAATTTTTATGGCATCCGAATTTATCTTTTGCATAATTTTACATTGGTAATATTATGTACTTCAGTATCTCTCTCTAATTTTGTGCCTCGAAAAAATTCTAACTAAGCTTTCAATTTTCTTTTACTGTCACTCTTCTAATCACTCAATCAATAACTATCGATATTCATATCCTTACTTATGATAATCACAAAGAGTGGAAAGACGATGTTCTATTGAATTGGGAATATTAGGGTTTGATTATGCTATTCGCAATGAGAAGCCGGTTGAGCTTACTACGGAAAGCATTGAGGAACAAAAAACGTTATACGAGCGATGGGCAACAGCCAATCGCTTAGGCGTATTCCTCATTAAGTCCAAAATTGCCAGAGAGATTCGTGGTCCCATCGATGATATTGAGGAAATTAAGCTATTACTCACAGCCATCGATGAGCAATTTGTTAACGCGAATAAATCTTTGGCAAGTACCCTGATAATGAAGTTTATCGATATGCGTCTTTCCACTGTCAAGGGAACGCGGAAACACATCATGCAACTCAGGGACATTGCGGCTCAATTGAAGAAGTTGAAAATTATTCTTCCAGATGCCTTTGTGGTGCACTTTGCACTAAATACCCTATCTCAGGAATATAGCGCATTTAAAATTTCCTATAATACACATATGGAAGAATGGTCTATCAATGAATTGATTACCATGTGTACTCAAGAGGAAACACGGCTTATGATTGAGCTTGGGGAAAGTGCTTTTATGGCCACAACAAGGCCTAGAAGAAAGTCTGAAAAACCTAAGGGACCATGGCTGCTAAGGGGAAGCTAACCCCTAAAGCAGACATTAAGAAGATACAAAAGTGTTTCTTTTGCAAAAAGAAGGGACACATGAAGAAAGATTGTATCAAGTTTAAGAAATGGATGTCCCAAAAAGGTAACATTTCATCTTCTTTTGTTTGTTTCGAATCTAATATGTCAGAAGTTAATACTAATTCCTGGTGGGTTGACTCTGGTTCAACAATCCACATTGCAAACTTTTTGCAGGATATGACAAAACTGAGACAGCCGTCGGGAACTGAGTGTCGCATCTTCTCTGGAAACAAGATTGCATCACCAGTAGAAGCTGTCGAAGTTTGCAATTTAGTTTTGGACAATGGTTTTGTATTGACGTTAGAAAAGACATTTTATGTTCCTAGTTTTTCTAGGAACTTAGTTTTAGTATCTAGACTTGTACCCTTCGGATATTCTTTTGAATTTAATGCCAATGATTTCAAGTTATTTCATTATTCTACTTGTGTTGGTGTTGGTACATTGTCTGATGGTCTTTTCTGTCTTAAATTAAAGAATGATTCAGTTTACAATTCTTTACATGTTCAAAACGGCACCAAACGGTGTAGTATTAACGACAATTTCTCAATGTTGTGGCATCGGAGATTAGGTCATATCTCCCTTGAGCGTATTAAAAGGTTGGTAAAGGATGGAGTACTTTCTACTCTAGACTATACTGATTTTGAGACTTGCATTGACTGCATTAAGGGTAAGCAGACAAACAAGTCAAAGAAAGGAGATTAGGTCATATCTTCATTATGGCTGGTGGGGCTATCTCATGGAGAAGTGTTAAACAGTCCTTAATAGCTACTTCTACCATGGAAGCCGAGTTCGTTTCCTGTTTCGAGGCTACTTCACAGGGTGTTTGGCTAAAGAATTTTATCTCTGGGCTTAGAATTATGGATTATATATCTAAGCCATTGAAAGTCTACTCTGACAACTCAGCTGCAGTCTTCCTAGCTAAGAACGACAAAAGTGGCAATCGAACTAAGCACATCGAAATCAAGTTCTTAGCAATTAGGGAGCGTATGTCAAAAATAAAATTGTATTCATTGAACACATTAGTACTAAGTTGATGTTAGCAGATCCCTTGACTAAAGGCATGCCACCATTTAAGTTCAAGGATCTGGTTCAGAAAATGGGACTTTCGCCCAATTTGTAATTTGTATATATACATTCAGTTTTAATAAAATTCTTTGGCATTCAGACATTTTCTCAATTAAATGTGTACACCTTCATCTGCTTTATATTGATGAGAAAATGTACTTCAGGGACTTGGAATAAACATAGGGTTTATTTCGTTGGGTTTTGTTTCCTAATTAAGTGCTCAATGGTAGTTTGCATTTGATCATAATGGATACTACTCACGCTAATGAGAACATATCATTATGGTTGGTGTTTTTATGTTATTAAGTGGTAGTGCTTGCACCAAGTGGGAGAATGTAACGTTTTATCCGTTACTATTATTATAACATTAGGATAAGTTATGATAATATTCAGTGTTTGATATGTGGTGCAACACTAATAACCTAATAGCTAGACTACCATTATGATTAGGAATCTGGTTAGGGTTTAGGAGACCTAAAGACAATCAACCACAATGATGGCCCCTAGTCCTCTCACTGCTCACACTACATACCTCATACACCATCTAGAGAGAACTGAGTAAAGTGAGAGACAAAATACTCGTTATCTCTGCAGCAGTCCGGATCGCTCAACCGTCTCAAGAACTATGGCTGGAGGTTAGTCGGTCCTGTTATCACATATTATATGATGCATTTGATTATTTAGTCTAACAAAAGTTGCACATTATGCAGGGCTGTCACCTTAAAAAGCATTCCCAGGTAGGGAAAATGATGCAGTATTTGTTACAGTGACAAACAAATAGGAATTATGTGAAGATTATGAACTTAATGAATATATTGATATAAACCCAAGCAGGTATAAATAGTGTTCAGAGGAGAGAAGCTAGTAAGAAGTTACAACAAAAAATCTATCATACATAGCTATTCAACAGGAGCTAAACTAGAACAAATAGAGATGGAATATGTCAGCCACATATGTCCTTAATACGCCCCCGCCGCAAGATTGAGGATCCGTTGGAGACTCCAATCTTGGACCGGAAGAGAAGAAATATAAAACGACCCAAGGGCTTGGTAAGGAAGTCAGCTAGCTGATCTTTTGAAGGGATGTGGCGAACCACCAGTGAACCATCAGCAACCAAGTCACGAACAAAGAAGTAATCGAGTGCCAGATGCTTCATACACAAATGGAACACCGGATTCTTGCACACATATGTCGCGCTAAGATTGTTGCAAAACAGAAGCGAAGGTTTCACCAGTTGCAACCGAAGCCCGCGAAACAAATTCTTTACCCACAGGACTTCTACAGCAGCGTTTGCCAAGGCTCGGTATTTAGACTCCGTGGAAGAGCACGATACGGACTTCTGGTGAGCAGACTTCCAAGAGATGAGATTGGAACTAAGATACACTAAGTACGCGTTGGTGGAACGGCCATCAGTAGTGCAGCCACCCCAATCAGCATCCGTATACACACTTAGCGATAGTGGTTGCCCAGTACGGAGGAACAGGCCATGACAAACTGTTCCCTTCAGATAGCACAACAACCGTTTAGCAGCCTATTAGTGCAGCTCCGTAGGTGTGAAATGCGAAAGACGATTGACCGCATAGGATACATCTGGCCTAGTGATGACCAGGTACTGCAACAAGCTAAGGAGACGTCGAAACTGAGTGACATCAACCGGTGCAGTACCAGACGGTGCAAGTAATTAGCATATAAGTCTCACCATACTATGGATAAAAATAATAATGTTGAGAATGTTGATGTTGATGAAGAACTATATAATAAGAAGAATTTTATGACATATTATAAATGTCTTGTAAGAAAATTATAAATATAAAGAATAGAAATCATTGAAAGTTTGTAAGAATTTACTCAATTTAGAATTTCAATGATTTTTGTAGACTTTTTAAAATAAAAAAGTTTTATAAAAGTTTATGAATGTTTTTTATATAAACTTTTGTAGACTCTTACAATGTTTTAAAAAGTTTCGAACGGCTCTATAAAAATCAATTAAAGTTTATTAAAATCTATCATTTTAAAAGTCCACAAAAGTCATGATTTTAATGTTTACTAAATAGATATTTAACTAGATGAACAAATTTTGAATAAAAATCAAAATTCAATAAACCATTTTGGAGTGGTTAGTAGGATGGAATTGCAATTCCATTCCTACCAAACTCCATGAAATTGCAATTACATGGTTTGATTGAAGGGCAATCATTATTGTGCTGATCATAGTCCACAGAAATTGTGTGGACTATATTTTGTATACTGTAAAATAATGTACATTCAGTACAAAAATAATGTACTTTTAATATATTAAAAATATACATTGTATTCAGGGGATGTACATTATTTGTGTACTGAGTGTACATTAAATTATAATATATAATGTACATTCAGTACACAAATAATATATATTTAGTATATTAAAAATGTACATTTTGTTATGATCCACACATCACTGTATGGACCATGATCCACACAATAATTTGCCTAATAAGAGAATTACAATTTCACAAAATTACAATTTCTTCCAACCATGGAATTACAATTACTAGGACCCTAAGAATTGCAATTCCACACTTTGTGCAATTGTAATACCATGATAAATTATCATTTTATCATTCTATTATTATATTATTATTATTATTAAACAAGGGTATTTTAGTCTTTATAAACTTCTTCCCTTTAAATTCGTAATCATTTTATTCCATCCTACCAAATAATGTAATTTAAATTCTCACGGAATTACAATTCATTTTCCCACTAATTCCGTCCTTCCAACCAAATGCCCAGTTTATGATCAAATTAAAAATC
This sequence comes from Ipomoea nil, assembly GCF_001879475.1. Taxonomy (NCBI): domain Eukaryota; kingdom Viridiplantae; phylum Streptophyta; class Magnoliopsida; order Solanales; family Convolvulaceae; genus Ipomoea; species Ipomoea nil. The sequence continues at coordinate 719,955 of NW_017619261.1, read as the reverse complement.
AAAGATGATCATCGATAAATTGAAAGTAGGGTATAAAAATTTGCAATTTACTATGTGAAGATTTACGCCTTTTTTTTTAGCTGGTAAATAAATAAATAGTAATCCCAACTTTGCCAAATTAAAGCCCACATGACCCCACCCATAGAGCCATCAATCATTATTGTGTAGACCATGGTCCACACAAGTTGTGTGGATCATATTTTGTCTACTATAAAATAATGTACATTCAGTACAAAAATAATGTATATTATATACAGGGGATATACATTATTTTTGTTCTGAGTGTACATTATATTGTATAATGTACATTCAGTACAAAAATAATGTACATTTAGTATATTAAAAATGTACTTTTTGTTATGGTCCACATAACATTGTGTGGACCATGGTCCATACAATAATTTGTCTAGAGCCATTGCGAAGGTATTTCATAAGTCGCGCAAACAACTCATCAATCAGATCATAGTATTCATGCACTCACCGGTCTGATCTATTTCGTCTTAATTTGAGGGTGTTTATACTTAGGGTGTGTTTGGTTGACAGGTTTAACTCTAAGGAATGGGTATCAAAGTGATTGGTATTGTTTGGTTGATAGGTTTTTAGAACACTATTATGGGTTTCAAATATCCCCTTAATTGAAAAACCCATACCCAAATAAAATAAAGGTATCATCCTCTTTCATTCCCTTATTCCTTCTCATCCCCTTCGATTAGTGCTTTTAAATTTTTGTTTTTATTTTTTTGTTCATATTGGTGTTTTGGATGTCTTTATATTAGAATCAATTGTCTTGATTTTATGTTCTTGTATTTTCAAAATCTTTATTCCCATTATTGGATCATACATAACCAAACAACATTATTGATGATCATTCCCACTCCACCCTACTACCAAACATGAAAAATCCTTTCACTAAAACCCATTACCATTACCAAGTATTTGATACCAATTCCCATGTGCAAAACAAACACACCCTTAGTGATTTAGGGTGTGTTTACGAATATAACTAAACTAAACACAACCTCACATTTACAGTCAATTTTTTAATTTATTATTATAAGACTGGAGTAAATTCTGGACTAGTTGAATTGTAATCCCTCAAGGCCAAAAATGAATTGGGAGTGGATTAACAATGGACTACAAGACAAGAAATTTAACCCAATCAATATCAATATTTTTTTAATTCAAAATACCATATCTAAGATAAAGCATTAGAATTATATAGATGAAGTTAATAGTGTCCAATCTACTAAGAACAGAAGCTGATTTATGACAAGTATGCTCTCTTCTCATGCTTTGGGTTAAATCAACCTTATTTGGTATGCCTTGATCCAACATACAATGAATGAGGTGAGGAGTGATGTTCAATTCCTACTAGTAAAAGTTTTGAATTGGTTCACTAAAAAAATTATCTCACCATGTTCACCCCTCAAGTCCTCAACTCTAGGCCCTGAGAATAGATTAGTGGTGCCCTAAGAATTGGGCTTCAACCTTACCTTAAGAATAAAAAGCTTACCCCTTTTACAAGGGCAAATTATGCTTGGAACCGTGTCCACCTTGCAAGGTGGACACAGTTCCAAAATTATTCATAATTATAAATATATAGTTCAAAAATTATAAACATAGAGTTCTATAATTATGAACATAGAGTTGTGAATATAATTATAAACATATAGTTATGTAATTATGAATATAGAGATTCAATAATTGTTAATATGAAGTTCAAAAATTATGAATATATAGCTTTATAATTATGAACATATAATTCAGTAATTCTGAACATAGAGTTCAATAATTGTGAATATAGAGTTCAATAATTATGAATATGAAGTTCAAAAATTATGAATATACAGCTTTATAATTATGAACATATAGTTCAGTAATTATGAACATAGAACTGTATTCACCTTACAAGGTAACGATTGTTTTACAAGACCAACCTGGGTACAAGCCTGGGGATTGGGGTTCAGCCTTAAGATAAATGCCTTGGGTACAAGACTGGGGATTGGGGTTCAACCTTAAGATAAATGCCTTGGACCTACAACTGCTAGCTAACTTGTTGAGCACAGCATATGGCGGCTAGCGAACTTGTTGAGCACAGCATATGGCAGGCGGGTGTTGAAAGCCTGCTTGCCAGGCTCCAAGTTTCAACTTTATAATGAAAGGGCTGGGGTATTCCTATGCATAAGAACATCTGAATGAAGAATATTATGCATACCACCCACTCTCATTTCACACAAAGTCCTAAATCCCTGCTTTATTTCTCTTTTCTGCACATTTGAACAACCTTGCAGCAGCACTAGAATCAACTGAAATTCCACTCTAAGAATGCCTAAACATCCTCAAATTCAACATTATGTATAAAGACTAAATCTCCAATTTAATTGGTGTTTCGCTGCCCAAACAAGACTAGTGGACTATATGTATAAACAGACCCACCCCTTTTTCCCCAGGAGATTCAAAGGCTTAGCCGCTTAGGCCCTTTTTAATTTAAAAAGGGAACCATGTTTCAAGAAAGCTCAACCATGGGGGCACTTAAGCATATTCAGTACTCAAACATCAATGGAGGCATTGTGCCTTCATGGCAAAAAACCAACAAGCCACATCCACCATTTGCGAGGAATCCTACCTTCGGATTAACAACCAAATTGTACCAAGTACATTTAAGCACCTCTACAGTAATTTCAACAAATCACTCTGTGAATACCTGCCACAGGTTAAACCTAACCACATCTATTCAACACAAGAGAGATGCAGCAACGCACATAATCTCAGAAAGTAAAAGCTTTTAATACTAAATTAACTAAGATAAATCGCTAATTTCAGAAATGATCATAAAGCCGAGTTATGGGGACGAAAGAATTGAAGGCTTCTGAAATTATATTTAATAAAAAAACAAGTGAGACAAAATAATCCTTCAATCCAAATGGGAAATTGAGAAGAGCACATAATAGTTCAATAATTAAGGTAGCAAAAATAAAAATATTGAGCAAAAAAAAAAAGAAAAATTTTCAACGGTAAGACTTCTGGAACCTGGCACGAGCACCGCGACCACCGAACTTCTTGGGCTCGCAGCGCCTGGGGTCGGCAACGAGCAACGTCCTGTCGTAGCGCACGAGTATGTCCTTTATCTCCTTCTTCGACTGTTCGTCGACGTACTTCTGGTAAAAGGCGACGAGGGCCTTGGCAATAGACTGGCGGATGGCGTATATTTGGGAGGTGTGACCGCCGCCCTTGACGCGGATTCGCATGTCCACTCCGGCGAATCTGTGGCGCCCCAAAAGGAGGATGGGCTCGAAGGCCTTGTAGCGGAGAATCTCCGGCTGGATGAGCTCGATTGGAACGCCATTGATCTTTATGAGGCCACGACCGCGTTTGCAGTGGGTAACGGCAACTGCAGTCTTTTTCCGTCCGAAACACTGAACCGATTCTACCGCCGCAGTCGCCATGTTTACTCCAAAAACCCTAAGCTTCTAAAACTCAGTGCAGCGAGACTAAATGAACATAGGGAAGGGAAAACAAAATATAACATATAGGGTTAAGGTTGATTAGGGTTGGTCTGGCCCAAATAGACATCTAAGGTTTTTTTTTTTTTTTTCCAAAAAAAAGGTTTTTTTGTTTTGTTTTTTTTTTTTTTTTTTTTTTTTTGGGCTGGGCTCATATACGTGTAACGTTAGTAGTCCAATGCTTATATCGTAAACCAGGGTCCGCAGTGGTCCTACAGGACGTCATTTTGTGATGATAGTTAAGTGGAATTTGACCGGATAGGTACTCCTTCCGTTGCCAAATCTTGTTACATTTTTTTTTTTTTTAATATAAAAGCAAAGTCATATTCTTCCACACTACATTCATTCGCATAATTCGAAATTCAAACTAGAAAACTCCATGAAGAACAAGTTCGCGACAACAACAACACAACCAGCAAGACACATTACTCGTCAAATAATTGCTTCCAACTCATACTGTAACACCCCTAAAACTAGACATAATTTAAAGCATTCAAACTTAGCAAAATAAGGACAAAGTCTAATCATCATAATATAGAAGTTGCGGAAGCTAACAAAATCGTAAGGGGATGTCATGCCACATCTAGGCCATCCAAACCTAGATGCACTGGTTTAAACAAAACAATAACTAAAATCTACTTTGTCCCATAACGGCTCACAGGTCAAAACATCTAAAGCTAGAAAGGTCGCTAGTCTAAACCGGGGCTTCATCTATCGCGTTCTTGGACCGACTAACCATACTTAAAAAACATGATATAATAACCGTTAGCGAATATTGCTATGTAACCCAACTCCAACGCGTTGAAATACATATTCATATACTTTATAGAAAAACTATTTTGAGTCTTGGGATACATAAGTATATCACTAAGCAACACTAGCTTTATAAATCATGAGGAATAGAAGCAATACACTACTCTTCGAGGGATGTACTCGACAATACCAACCAATAGACAAGAATATCAATAGAATAAACCCAACAAGACGATGATAATGGAATAAGGATAACAAGCAAGGTAGGATAATCACAATCAACAACAAGGTGGTTCTAATCATATTTACACAATCAATCACCGACAAGGTTCTAAATCCTCAAAGGACATAGCCAAACCAAGTCATTCACCGCAGAGTCATCGCAACGACTCGAATCATAGTGGATCAGTATGAGGGACCTCAAATTAATATGTACGGTGGGGTCAAAGACCCTAGCATGGATTCCGCGGGGTCACTAAGACCTGATTATGGTTTCAGCGGGGTCAGAGGACCCGATTCAATAATTCCGCGGGGACTGAGTCCCGATTCAATAATACCATTATCTCGAATTCCGGTAGGAAAAGTCCCAACTGTCCATCACACCAACTCAATCATCACCACAAGAGTTCAATACACAAGGAATCTAAAGATACAAAGCAAAGGCATAGATTCCACAAGAAGTGTATACAACAACGGATAAGCTCAAACAATAGCTCAATCAAAGAATCCTCAAGATAAGGTACAACGATGTACAAGCACACAACGATAGATCCAAGTTAAAGGAATACGAAGAAGAGATACGAAGAAGATATTCCCAAAGGCAATACCACGATATCAAAGGATTCCAATCGAATGGTTACAATGAATAAATAGGCTCAAGTATCAATTCAATCAAGAATCAAGAAGGTTAACACAAGGAAATCACACATTAGTACCAATAAACAATGTAACTAGCATGCAAGCCAACAAGGTAAACATTAGGGTTCATACGAATATCATAGACTTCATCAAAATCCAACGAATAACAATATTGGATTATAACCACAATTCAAGACTCATAACCTAATCATAGGGTTCATAATACACCGCTCTAGACTTACGAGACATCAATAAATACACGCAAATACTCGGGGATACAACAAAATGGAAGCCAACATGTAACACCCCACTTTTCTAAATCTTATTTACAATTCTAAACCACAATTAACATAAACTAAGCAGCGGATAAACAACTTAATAAGTAAACTAGTGGGAATGTCACCGCCACAACCACCACTCCGTGGTGATTGCACAGGCTAGGGAAGGAACTAGAATAAAAATAAAATAACTAACATCCACAAAACTTAATCAAAAGTCATAAGGGGGAAAAACACACCCCAATGTCTAAATCATCAAACTTCATCAACAACAAAAGTCTATAAATCCGACAAATAACATCATGATAAAAGTACTAAGAGTTTAGACTACTAGATCTACTAGACTAGTCTAACTCGATCATCTCTCACACGTTGGGCCCACCTGAAAGGGGTTTTTCAAACAACACATAGACAAATAGGAAAACACCCGTTAGCACGAAACTAAGTATAACCACACTCAACCCTGTAAAGTACTATAGAATATACTTTGGAAAAACATTTGTTCACATTCACAATCAACAATCTCATCACATAGACAACTGTAGATACATCACTGACTTTCTATATGCTTGCAACCTATAATATCAACAGGCATGCTTCAATACAAATGACTCAACAACATAAATAATCCAACACATAAATATCACAACAAACTTATCAAAACGAACTCATGCTTACAAGTAATTTCATACTAATAATCAATACAAAAGTTATCTTCATGCTTTCAAGTTCTCATCATGCAAATTGGATATCTAAGATTTCAAAATGCAACTAAGCAATCATACTCAATAAACAAACTCGGTTAATCATTCAGACTTGCTTTCTTTCTTTCTTTTTTTTTGAGTCGCAATGACTCACTTCTTTCTTTTCTTAGAGTCGCAATGACTCACTTCTTTCTTTATAAATGGAGGAGGTAGGAACTTCACCATAGTGTGAATGAACCTGTAACACCCCCATTTTTCAAAGCTGAAATTTCCTTAAAATTTTAATTTTTTTCTTTTATTTAATTATAAAACATTGTTTAAATTGCGGAAGCTAAAAACAAAAAGAGGGATTAGGGGATGCTACCGCCACGTTTAGATATCATATCTAAACGCATAGGCTAAAACCAATACTACTAAAAACAACCCAAAATTAATTCTATTACAAAGCATCAAATACAATTGTCTAAAAATTAACTTCTAAATTTTTCTAAAATGATATAAACCTTCTAAACTTAAAATTAGGATGGTGAATCGCTCTCATGCTTCAAATGTCATTCAAGATGTACCTGCAAAATAATTAAAGAATAGAAAACAAAGAAACACACAGATTCAACATTAAGCTTGTAAGATCTACTTCACCCCGTAAAACATTTTTGCACATAGCACATAGGAGCAGATAATTGGCATATAACATAAACCCTTTAAACATTTAATCTTTTCTTATCAATAGAGCATAATCATTGATAAGTTATATACCCCGGGTCCGTGCCATCGCTTACAGTCGGGTCGGGGTCTCGCGGTTCGGGTCTTGGCCTATGGGTCGGGGTCAAAGGTGGCGGGTCAAACCCGAGATGGGTCAAACCCGCCACCTCGGTTGAACCTATAAAAGGGCCTCTAGCCCTTGGCCTTGGGGGAGGCCATTTGGCCATCTCTCGACTCTCTCTCTTAAGCTCCTACTTCTCTCTAAATCATACATGATACAAGCACAAAGAAGAAAGATGAATAAAAAGAGGATTAAGCTATTTCTTGTGTTTTTCCTTCTTGTTCATACATTCATATACACATATATACATCTTCTAGTACATACAATCGATTTACGCTCCTACCATCTACGCAAAGGCTATGGAAAAGATTCTGGAAAATTTGAAGAAATGCTGGAAATTGGATAAATGTTAGAGAGATTTGAACTCAGATGTTCAAGCTGCTAGGTTGGTACCCCAACCACTCTACCACTCTGCTTCTTGTTCCCTTCTTTGTGTCTATTGCAGATCACTTTGCAATGGATCCATTTACTCCACGCTCATACACTTCTCTGCGCATACTGGAGTATCGTCACCTTCATCACCACTTCAAGAAATGCCCTGCATGCAATCCACGCTGCTCACCGGAGGGTCCCGCTGGGTGCTAGCTCCACTTTCGGAGTAGAAATGCTGATGCAGTACCGCGGTTAGCTTGCGTGAGGCCCACAAGATGATCAAGATGAGAGCTCCAAGATTTACCCAAGAAAACGATGAGAATATAATCGTGTTGTATTCAATAATAATGTTAGAGAGTACAGGGAGTGAATATATAGAGATGCTAGATAGAATCCTAGTCTAACACGAATAATATAGTCCTAGTCTAATATGGATAATAGAGTTCTAATACTCCCCCTCAAGCACAAGGTTGGTCAGCCAAAACATTGAGCTTGCAACGGAGTAAATTAAAACGTACAGACGAAAGAGACTTAGTAAAAATATTCGCTATCTGATCTTTGGTAGAAATAAAATTGACTTGTAATTCCTTCTTCGCGACTTTATCACGAACAAAGTGGTAGTTGATCTCAATGTGCTTGGTGCGAGCATGAAAAATCGGATTATCACACAGATTAGCTCCCAGATTGTCACACCAGAGTTTGGGCACAGAAGGTGGCGCAAACCCAATTTCCTTCATCAGAGAGACGAGCCAAGTAACCTCTGCAGAGAAATCAGCCAGTCCTTTGTATTCAGCCTCAGTTGAGGAACGAGCCACAGTACGTTGTTTTTGACAAACCCATGAGACCAGATTGGTCCTCAAAAATACAGCAAAACCACTAGTAGATTTTCGATCATCAGGATTGCCAGCCCAATCCGAATCAGAATATGCATGAATATCTAGAGAAGGAGAAGAAGTAATCTTAAGACCGAGATGTAGTGTCCCATTTACTTTCCGTAACACCCTCTTGAGAGTCGCCCAATCCGCAGTAGAGGGAGAGTGCATGTGTTGACACAAACGATTGTCTGCATAGGAAATATCAGGCCGAGTTACCGTAAGATATTGCAGAGCACCTGCAAAGCTGCGATACTGAGTGGGATCAGTGTATGGTACCATGGCATCAATCTCGGCCTTTGTGGTTGAAACCAGAGTAGCCACGGGCTTACAATCAACCATACCTGCCCGTTTTAGAATATCCTTCATGTACCGTTGTTGAGACAAAAACATGCCATCAGACAACGGAACGGTCTCAATACCCAGAAAGAACGAGGGCACACCCATATCACGAACTTTAAACTCAAGAGCCAACTTGTCAATAAGAGCAGTCACATGAGCCGGATCAGATCCCATAACTGAAATATCATCCACATAAACCAGAAAATATAGACAAGTATTGCCATGTGAATATATAAATAGAGAGACATCCGTCTTGGAAGGTGAGAAACCAGCAGAAACCAGAAAATCATGAAAACGAGTGAACCAAGCACGGGGAGCTTGCTTAAGCCCATACAAAGAACGTTGAAGGAGACAAACGTGCTTGAGCATCGTTTTGTCTTCATAGCCAGGGGGCTGGTGCATATAAACTGTCTCAGCGAGATTTCCGTTTAGGAAAGCATTGTCTATGTCTAGCTGTCGAATAGTCCATCTACGAGAAATAGCTAGGGATAAGAGAAGACGTACCGTAGTCGGTTTAACAACGGGACTAAAGGTCTCAAAGAAATCCTCATTGGCAATCTGATTGCATCCCTTGGCAACTAACTAAGCCTTGTAACGCTCAATCGAACCATCAGCCTTTCTCTTGGTTCTAAACACCCACTTACATCCAACTACATTCATACCTAATTTAAAGGGAACAAGCCTCCATATATTGTTGTGCACCAAGGCATTAAATTCCAAATCCATTGCATCCCACCATTCAGGAAATTTAACCGCTTGAGTAAAACATGTAGGTTCAGGAGTAACAGCAGCAGCAGATAAAGCAACATGATCATGTGGTCCCGAACTTCTCGTATTCATTCCATGAGAGCGAACGGGTGAGGGCGCGGGACGAGACCGACCATGAGGCCGGCCTCTTGGCCGAGGAGCCGGCTGGTCCGTGACTGTCCGCTCGGACTCAGTCACAGGCTCGGCAGTAGCAGGCTGCTGGTGGTGGTGGTTAGAAGCGGCTATGGGCGCAGCAGGATGGTCACGAGCCGTGACAATAGTCGGATCACCACCAGAAACAATTGGTGTAACACCCCACGGCTCCGGGCGTGGTTTTGGAACCTGCGAATCCACAGAAGCAACAAAAGGAAAGACAGCCTCATCGAATCACACATGGCGACAGATAAAAACCTTGTTAGTGTTAGTGTCTAAACAACGATAGCCACGAAAAGATGGAGGATATCCTAGAAAAACACAAGGGGATGACCGAAATTGTAGTTTGTTGCGATTATAGGGACGCAGATTTGGAAAGCATAAACACCCAAAAACACGCAGATATGAATAAGATGGAGGAGACCGATGCAAAAGATAATGAGGAGATTTATCAGATAAGACAAGAGTGGGCATATTATTGATTAGATAAACCGCAGTTTCAAAAGCATAATCCCAAAAACGAGACGGAACAGATGATTGAGCCATTAATGCTAGTCCTGTTTCAACAACATGCCTATGCTTACGTTCTACCCTGCCATTTTGTTCATGAGTATACACACAGGATTGCCTGTGACGAATACCTAAGGACGCAAGAGTGGAACCAAGCTTTTTATATTCTCCCCCTAAATCATATTGAAAAGAAATAATCTTGTGAGAAAAGGAACGTTCAACTAGTGACCGAAACTTATCAAATATAGCATACAAATCGGATTTAGCACGCATGGGATAATACCACATATAACGAGTGTAATCATCCACAAACAACACAAAATATTTAAAGCCAGACGCATAAAGTAATGACGCAGGGCCCCAAATATCTGAATAAATTAATTCCAAAGGATGCGTACTAGTAGTTTCGACACGAGACAAAGGAAAACGAGAAGATTTTCCTAATTGACAAGAGGAACAGACATTGGGAAGATCACTAGAATTAAATGTACCAACAGACGAAGACGCTGCTAAAATTTTACGTAAGACTCGAGAATGAGGCTGCCCCAACCGCATGCGCCAAACGTAAGATGACCGTGCAGCAACAAATGCAGCAGGGGAAGCAGAAGACGCAGGCCATGTGTAGAGACCCCCAGACGCATGTCCCTTAAAAAGAACCTTCTTGGTCAAAATGTTTTTCACATAGAAACAAAGAGGGTGGAACTCAAAGAAAACATTATTGTCCTTTGCAAAACGCTGGACAGATAATAGAGAAGAAGAGAGACCAGGGACATGCAAAACATCATGTAACTTAAAAGACATAGAATCAGTAGCTAACGAAGCAGAACCAACATTAACAATAGGCAAACCTGTACCATTGCCGACTCGCAGAGTCTCCGGGCCATCATAACTTTTCGCAGAAGTCATCAAAGAAGAATCAGGCGTAGCATGATTTGTAGCACCAGTGTCAGGGAACCACTGATGAGGACCGTTGGAATCACCATTATCACCAGAGACGGCCACATTAGCCTGAAAACCCGGAGCCCCTGAATAACGCCGAAAACAGTTGGCTCCCATGTGACCAAAACGGTTACAAATTTGACATGGATCATCATAGCGTTAAAAACAATTGGCTCCCGTGTGACCAAAACGGTTACAAATTTAACACGGATCATCATAACGCCAAACACAATTGACGGATTACATTGAAGAGAGAAGAAAGAAGAACTGGATTTATTATTCTGATGATTGTTATCAACGAAGAAGATACAACTGAGAATATAAATGCAAGCTGGCTAGCGGTTATAACTACCAGGAGGAGAAAGTACAAGAAAGCCCCTATTACATAATAGCCTGGCAGTTTATATACTTGTATCATCTAATACCCCCCCGTAAACTGGGGCATGGAGATCTTGAATGCCCAGTTTAGATGTGAATTGCTGAAAGGCTGAGGTGGGAAGAGCTTTGGTGAAGCCATCAGCTGTTTGTGCAGAAGTGGATACGGGCAAAAGTTTGAATAAACCTTGGTTGAGCCTTTCTCGAACAATATGACAGTCGATGTCTATGTGCTTTGTTCGTTCGTGGAAGACGGGATTCTCGGCTATGGCGATAGTGGACTTGCTATCACAGAACAGGGCTGCCGGTTTGTCCAGTGGAACCTGCAATTCTCGGATCAAAGAAGTGATCCATTGAAGTTCGCATGCAGTAGTAGCAAGGGCACGATATTCGGCCTCGGAGGATGAGCGAGAAACTGTCACTTGTTTCTTCGACTTCCACGATATTAGAGCAGACCCTAAGAACACACAGAAGCCAGTAATGGACCGTCGAGTTTCAGTGTAGGCTGCCCAATCGGAATCGGAGAACACATTCAACTGCATATCATTGTGTTTGGGATAGAATAGTCCTTGGCCGGGAGCTTTCTTAATGTAACGAAGGACCCTGTGAGCTGCCATCATGTGTTCAGTTGTTGGGGTATCTATGAATTGACTGAGTTGTTGAGTGGCATATGCAATGCCAGGCCTTGTTGCAGTAAGGTAAAGTAACCGGCCTACCAATCGTCTGTAACTGGAGATGTCATCAAGAGGAGTTCCTCTGTCTCTGCTTAGATGATGTCCAGGAACAAGAGGAGTGTTAATCGGCTTACAATCAAGGAAGCCTGCTTCTGCCAAGATATCCAGTGCATATTTACGTTGGCAGAGATTTAAACCGGAGTTATCTATCCTTACCTCAATTCCCAAAAAATACCCCAAGCATCCTAGATCTTTGATTCGAAAGATATCATTCAAAGAGGACTTGAATTCTTGGATGAGAGGCAGATTCGGACTAGTTATTAGAATGTCGTCTATGTATATAAGTAGAGCAATAAAAGATGCGCCACGGCCTTTAATGAATAAAGAGAGATCGGACTGAGATTGTGTAAAGCCTTTTGCGGAGAAGGGCAGTACTTAACTTGGAGTTCCACTGCCTGCTAGCTTGTTTCAAGCCGTATAGGGATCTCAAAAGCTTGCATACTTGACCCGGTTTCTTCCCTTGAAAGCCTGGAGGTAGGACCATGTAGACTTCTTTGTCTAAATCCCCATGGAGGAATGCGTTATTCACGTCAAGTTGATGAGTGTGCCAAGACAGAGTTGCAGCCACGGCCAGAAGAGTGCGAATGGTGGTGATTCTAGCAATTGGGGAGAAAGTGTCAATGTAATCCACTCCCAATTGTTGGGTGTAGCCTTTGGCTACTAGCCTAGCTTTATGCCGTTCCATAGTACCATCCGCCCTCAGTTTTGTCTTGAATGCCCACTTACAACTGATTGGCACTTTTCCGTGTGGAAGATCAACTAAGGCCCATGTCTTGTTGTCTTGTAAAGCCTTTATTTCTGCTGCCATTGCATCTTTCCAGCAGTCATGTTGTATAGCTTGGTTGTAGGAGCGTGGCTCGTTGAGAGCGCTGACTGCCATGGCGAACTTCATGTGAGGGGTGGAAAGATGCTCATAAGAGATGACCTTGGTCAACAAATGAGGAGATGATCCCTTTCTGCTCACAGTATCACAGTAATAATCGAGCAGTTTGTTTGGAATAATCCGGCTTCTATTAGAGCGTCGGGGCTGATTCTGGACGCTTCTATTATCACTGGGATTATCTTCGTCTTCTATGGGCAAGGCAGACTCCACAGGTTCTTGAGTGTGTTCTGCATGTTCATAATGGTACTCTTCTTCAGAATTATGAGGTTGGTTATCATCAACCTCTTGTGATGATGGCATGCTGTCTTCTGCTAGGCTGTGAGTTTGGCTTCTGTGTCCAGAGTGAACTGGAGAGTGATCAAGTAACACCTGGTCCATAGAAATAGGGATGTTAGGTAAAGGAGGTTCAGTAAGAGACTGAATCTGTTTAGAATAATCCTCCACTGCCATTGGAAACTAAGATTCATAGAATGTAACATCTCGTGATATAAATGTCGAACCATCTTCTAAATCATACAGCAGATGACCTTTAATCCTAGCTGGAACACCAATGAACATGCATCTTCTTCCTCTTGGTGCCATCTTATTTCTTGCATTTGACAGAGTTGCTGCATAGCATAAGCAACCAAAAACTTTTAGGTTATTGATGTCTGGAGCTCTTCCATATAGCCTTTCATAAGGACTAGAGAGATCAATAACAGGAGAGGGAAGCCTGTTTATGATGAACACCGCATGCATGACACAATGTCCCCAAAATTCTAGAGGAAGGCAGGCTTGAAAACGAAGAGATCTAGCAACGTTTAAAATGTGTTGATGCTTACGTTCAACTATTGTGTTTTGTTGTGGGGTATTAACACAAGAGCGCTGATGGATGATACCATTGTCAAGGAAGAAGTCATCCATCTTGAACTCAGGACCATTATCACTGCGAATGGTTTTAATCAAGATCCCAAATTGGGTAAGAACATAAGCATGAAACCTTTTTACAAACGACCTTGTTTCAGCTTTGGTTTTCATCAAATGAAGCCATGTAAATCTCGAATAATCATCAACCACAATAAGAAAATAGTATTCCCCTTTCAAGGAGCAAACCGGGAAAGGCCCCCAAATATCAATGTGTATTAATTCAAAGCAGGAATGTGAACTAGTAACACTTATTGGGAAGGGGGAACGCTTGTGTTTAGCCAAATGACATACATCACAAGCCTTGTTATTATTGTTTCTAGTAACATCAATATCACAAATGAGATGCAACTTGTTGATTGGGAAATGTCCCAGCCTTCGATGCCAGACCTCAGACTTACTGCACTGCAAAACAAACTGTCCATTCTGCTCTTCTTGTGGTTCCTTCATTAGATAGAGCCCCTTTTCTTCCTTAGCTAAACCAACTATCTGACCATGACTCCCTTGAATCATGCACTGCTTTGACATGAAGGTTAGCTTATAAGCATCATCTTGAATTAACTTGCTCACAGATATAATATTAAATTTGAAAGAAGGGATATGTAATGCCTCTTTCAGCCATAGATTTCCATTGAATAGCCTAGCATCACCTATATTTTCAACTGTAATGGACTGCCCCGTAGGGAGATTGACTTCAACATTGTTAACTGTGTGATGATTAACTAGGGAACCAAGGGAACACACAATGTGATTTGTGGCCCCTGAATCAAGAATCCAGGTGCATGAATTTAAATTTGATGAACATACAGAGAACTTGCCTTCTTCAGGGCTGTGGGATTTTTCAAACTTTGGAATCAAGGCAGTTGCAGCTGTGACATGTGATCCAGGGGGGCTATTTGAACTGGAAGGTCCAGATGTTTGGTCCGCCTGTGTCTGAAGGAATGAGATTAATTTGTGCAATTGTTCAGAGGACATTCCCAGATCATTAGGATTGTTGACAGGTGCGGCTGTTCCTTGTTGTTTCCCTTTCGATTTAAAACCTTGCACCCAACCGGGTGGATACCCGTGTTTCTTGTAGCATCTATCAACTGTGTGTCCGTTCATACCACAATAGGTACACTTGGCTTTCACATTGTTATTTTTCCTGCCATTATAGAAATTCAAAGCAGCAACAGTATCTTCATTCATGCATGTTTGAACAGCATTAGATTGCTTTATATCCAGGCTTCCTAAATTCAAATGAGATGTCATAATCTGCCTTTCTAATTTTTCAGACATCACAAACACCTTATAGACCTCAGGTAGAGGCTCTAACACTAGAACACTCGATTTCAAGTTGTTATAGTCCTCATTCAAGCCTTGCAGAAATAAGATTACCTGATCAATCTCCTTTTCCTTCCGGATTGTTTCAACCAAATCACAAGAACATCTGGGAGTGCACTTACACAGAGGAATCGGCCTTAAGGTGTTCATTTCTTCCCATAGAGTTCTGCATTTTGTGTAGTACTCATTAACCGAGAGAGAACCTTGGCGTAGATTATTAATCTCACTTTGCAAAATCGATATGCGTTGTGCGTCCCTTTGTGAGAACCTTCTTCTCAAATCCTCCCAGACGTCATCAGCCCTGTCGAGGTGCATAATACTCTGTGCTATGGATGAGTGGACGGACTTGAAGATCCAAGCACAGATCATAAGGTTGCACCGCCTCTATGCGGCGTACTGAGCTTGCTCCCTGTTCGGCGGCGTGGTGCTCCCGTCCACCAAGGTCCATTTATTTTTGACTTCGAGCGCTTTCCGCATCGATATGCTCCATGTGCCGTAATTCGAGCTGCCTGTTAATGGTGGACTCACAAGGACGAGAGACAGACTGTCATTTGCACTGAGAAATAGAGGATTCTCCAGATCCTCCGTATTGAAATTCCTCCGAGCTCGAGATGATGGACTCCTCTGCGGAATCACCTCAGGAGTTGTTTGAATCGGCGATTGGACGAGAGGCGTAGCTGTCTGTCCTCCCTGACTGGAGCTGCCGGCGCCGGTGACGACGGCGGCATAAGAGTGTCGCGGCTCTGATACCATGACGGATTACATTGAAGAGAGAAGAAAGAAGAACTGGATTTATTATTCTGATGATTGTTATCAACAAAGAAGATACAACTGAGAATATAAATGCAAGCTGGCTAGCGGTTATAACTGCCAGGAGGAGAAAGTACAAGAAAGCCCCTATTACATAATAGCCTGGCAGTTTATATACTTGTATCATCTAATAACAATTGGCTCCCGTGTGGCCAAAACCTTTACAAATTTGACACGGATCATCAACGTCACGTCGTTGACCGGACCGCTTTTGATACGATGTATCTTGGTTTGATGCCATCGGCTACTGCTACGAAGTGAGGAACATGGATGTTGGAAAAGAAGACCCTGGCTAACTGATACCAGATGAGAATATAATTGTGTTGTATTCAATAATAATGTCTGAGAGTACAGGGAGCGAATATATAGAGATGCTAGATAGAATCCTAGTCTAACACGAATAATATAGTCCTAGTCTAATATGGATAATAGAGTCCTAATAAAAACAGTGTGAACTCCAGCAAAAAGTTTCAAGAAATGGGTTTCAACGGCAGATCCAGTCATGCCATCGTTCCTTCCTCTCATGCCCACACCACGGTTTGCAGTTCTACAAACTCTCCACCGTCAACGAGATGTCATGCATGCTGTCTTGTGTGTTCCTTCCTATTTTTGATGCAGAACACCCAACTTGAAGGTGGGGTAGAGGGATATAGCAAAGCAACTCAGCCTTTTCCATCTCAAGATGGATCTTTTGAAGATTTGCCCATCGCTCAACATTTCAATGCATGCAAATTAAGTGATGAAGTCAACAATGAAGGTGGGTCAGACACAGAGGAAAGAGTGTCAATTTTCAGAGCAGCGGCACCACCGGAGCACAATAGAAAAAAAGGGAGAAGAAGGTAAACAGATGCAGAAAGAGAAAAGAGAAATATTTCATGTAGAGAATGTGTTGAATCAAGTTCTTATTACAAAGGCAGTTGATCCTTATTTATAGATGGAGGATGATGCAACTGCTATGAACAGATTATGCGTAAAAATAGGAAGATATTTACAGTAGCAAAATTAATAGAGCAGCACTTCTGATTTTAGACTTCTTGAACCTGGAGTGTTGAGCTATCACTGGTTCTTGCTGCTGACACCCCCCCGCAAGCTGGACTATACATATTGTATAGACCAAGCTTAGAGACGAAACCTGGGAGAGAAGCTGGAGCATGAGGCTTTGTGAAAACATCTGCCAATTGATGTGTAGTGGGAACATGGAGTAATTTCAGCAAGTTCTTTTGTAATTTTTCCCTTACAAAGTGACAGTCTATTTCAATATGTTTCGTGCGTTCATGAAACACCAGATTTTGGGCTATGGCTATAGCAGATTGACTATCAGAATACAACACAGCAGGTGTAGAAGAGTGAACTTCAAACTCTGTTAACAAATAAGTAAGCCATTGAAGCTCAGCCGTAGCAGTAGCAATAGCTCTATACTCAGCTTCACTAGAGGACCTGGTAACTGTGTTTTGTTTCTTGGATTTCCAAGATACTAAGGCATTATCCAGAAACATGCAATAGCCTGTTACTGACTTCCTAGTCTCAGGACAAGAAGCCCAATCTGAGTCAGTAAACCCCTTAAGATGAAGAGTTGGATTGGCAGAGAAGAACAGCCCCTGCCCAGGTGATGCCTTGAGATATCTAAGAACTCTATGTGCAGCTCTTAGATGAAATTCAGTGGGGCAATCCAAGAATTGAGAGAGTTGTTGTGTTGCGAAAGAGATGTCCGGCCTAGTAATAGTAAGATATAACAGTTTACCTATGATCCTCCTGTATGAAGTGACATCTTTCAAAGAAGGACTGTCACTATGAGTGAGCTTAGTGGAAGGCACCATAGGACTATTGACTGGCTTACTGTCAATGAAACCAGCCTGCTCTAAAAGTTCCAAAACATATTTTCGCTGACAAACACTTATTCCAGACCTGTTTCTGGCCACTTCCAACCCCAAAAAATACTTTAGGTGTCCCAAGTCTTTAATCTGGAACTTAGCATGTAAATGGGACTTGATATCCATGATTTGAGTTCTATCACTACTAGCAACAACCACATCATCAACATAGACGAGTAATGCAACAAAGGAGGCTCCAGTACCCCTAGTAAACAAGGAGTGGTCAGCCGTAGTCTGTTTAAAACCCATGCTTAACAACTCAGTCGTAAGTTTTGCATTCCATTGTCTACTAGCTTGTTTAAGTCCATATAATGATTTGAGAAGCTTACACACTTGTCCAGGCCTTTGTGGAGTAAACCCAGGAGGCAAAGTCATATAAACTTCCTCTTGTAGATCACCATGTAGGAAAGCATTGTTCACATCAAGCTGATGTAATTCCCAACCTTTAGCAGCTGCACAAGCAAGTAATACTCTAATAGTAGTGATTTTTACTACTGGGCTAAAAGTATCTAGGTAATCAAGCACAGGAGTTTGAGTGTACCCCTTTGCTACCAATCGAGCTTTATACCTCTCCACAGATCCGTCCGCTCTATGCTTAACTTTGAAAACCCATTTGCAGCCAATTGGTTGTTTAGAGGCAGGAAGATCAGTTAACATCCAAGTATGATTAGCTTGCAAGGCTGCAGATTCAGCTGCCATAGCTTGTCTCCAACACTCATGCTTTACTACTTCTGCATATGTAGTAGGTTCCTTAATTGTCAACACATTGACAGCAAAGGCCTTATGTTTTGTAGATAACCTGCCATAATCCAAAACAGCCGAGAGAGAACGAGGAGAAGTTCTCTTGGTTCTGGGAATATTATCTGCACACACATAATCATTTAAGTAAGCTGGGTTGCTTTTTTCTCTACTAGATCTTCTAGATTGGTTATGGGACTCTACAAGAGGTTCTGCCCCATCGTAAGTATCCGCAAACTGTGGCATATCATTTTGATATGAATTCTCTAACTGATCAGGTTCTTCGGGACAAATAGTATTGTTAGCAGGTAACACCGGTACAGAGACAATGAGTTCTTCATCTTTGGTTTGAGAAAAGGGGAAAACACCTTCATAGAAGGACACATCTCTAGAGATAAACACTTCCCTTGTCTTCAGATCATACAGCTTGTACCCTTTAAAGCCACCTGTATAGCCAATGAACACACACTTTCTTGCTCTTGGAGCAAATTTTGTCATATGAACCCCATGTACAGCAGCAAAAGCTAAGCAACCAAAAACTTTGAGATGCCCGTATTGAGGAGCCTTTGAGAATAACAATTGATAAGGAACTTGGCCTTGTAATGCTGCAGAAGGTAGTCTATTAATTATATGAACAGCTTGCATAACACAATCACCCCAAAAAGGATCAGGAAGGCTAGCCTGAAATTTCAAAGCTCTTGCTATGGACAGGATATGACCATGTTTTCTCTCAACTATGCTGTTTTGTTGCGGGGTATAGACACATGATCTCTGATGAATTATTCCTCTGTCTTGATAAAATTCTGGCATATCAAACTCCTTCCCATTATCTGTTCTAACAATTTTAATGGATTTTCCAAACTGTGTTTGTATTAGAATGCAAAAAGCTTGAACCAATTTTCTTGCTTCATGTTTTCCTTTCATTAAGTAGATCCAAGTGGCTCTACTATAATCATCAACTACTGTTAAAAAATAATGATGGCCATATATTGTGGGAACAACATAACTCCCCTAAATGTCAAAATGAACAAGTTCAAAACAAGCAGTTGTGTATGATTTACTAACTCCAAAAGGTAACCTCTTTTGTTTGGCCAAATGGCAACAGTCACATACAAAATTATCACTGACAGTAATATCACGATTTAACACTTTCAAGAGCTTAATCTTGTTATTAGAAGCATGTCCAAGTCTAGCATGCCAAACATTATTCAGACTAATACTACTCTTATTCACAATCATGCAAGAAGGAGTTGTAGAAGTTGACAAACACAAATGATATAAGCCTCCATTAATTCTAGCTGTCCCAATCGTCTTCCCACAGTCCAGATCCTGTATAACACACTTGTCAGATCGGAAGGATATACTGTACTTGGAATTCTTGACCAGCTCACTGACAGAAATCAAATTATATTGAAATACAGGCACACAAAGAACATTCTCCAACACAATGTCATCAGATAGAAAAACTGTACCAACATGGGTTATATGTGCCTGTTGACCATTGGGCAATGCAACATGCATACCAGTTGTGCTTCTAACATTAGACAAAAGATCTATACTGCAGACAATATGGTGTGTAGCACCAGTTTCAAGAATCCAAATGGTTTTAGAACAAGAAGGCTTACCTTCAAAGTTTGCAGGTGAGACAACACTGACCGAAACTATATTTGCTTGAGGAGTGAAATCAAGAGGTGTATTGACTGTATTCTGCTTTGTCTCATTCTGCTTAGGGCCAAGCAACCTACTATATTCCTCTTGAGAAATTGTCACAAAATTCCCTGCAGTGTTTTGGATTTGTTCAACAAAGCCTTGGGATTGAAATTGGTTCTGACCTCCAAATTGTGTGACACTGGATTGCAGCAAAGGACCTTGGACTTGGTTTACTGCTCCTGCACCTTTAGACCTGGGTACATAACCCGGCGGGTAACCATGGAGTTTGTAGCATTTATCCACTGTGTGGCCAGTATATCCACAATGGCTGCAAATTGGTCCTGGTTTCTTGTTCCAATTGTTAGTTGTTGTTCTGAGGAAAACTAGCCAGGAATGCATGTCCAACAGTAGGACTCATCTGCTGAGAGGGCCCCTGCATCTGTGGTGTGGGAGTAGCACTGAGAATCCCACCATAAACCTCTCTTTCTTGCTGTTTCACCAAGGAAGATGCCCTTCCAACTGTAGGGAGAGGGCTCATCAACATAATTTGCGATTTAGTACTTGTATAGTTTTCATTCAATCCTCTCAAAAACATTGACAAATGATCATTTTCTACATAAGTTTAGAACTTCTCATATCTTCCACAATTGCACTTAGGAGTACAAGCACACACAGGCAAAGGTCTTAACACAAGTAATTCATCCCAAAGCAATTTCATCTGTGTGAAATATTGATCCACACTTAAAATCCCCTGTTTAAGCTGATAAGCTTGTCCTTGAATCTGTGAAATCCTAAAGATATCCCCCTCACTGAACCTCTCCTCTAAATGCTTCCATATAGCAATGGCAGATTGTAACCAAAGCACACTCTGTGCAATCTCAGGTGAGATGGATCTTACAATCCAGGAAACAACTATGTTATTACACCGTTCCCAAACCATGTACCTTTGTTCATCTTTGCTAGGTATAGGTATTCTACCATCAATAAATGCTAGTTTATTTTTGGTTGATAGAGCTATCTTCATAGCTCCTGCCCAAGGATAGTAGTTTGAACCATCTAAGGCCGGCGAAACAAGCACCAAGGCCGGACTCTCATTAGGATGCAAGTAGTAAGGATTACCTGCATCGGAGGGATTAAAATCAATGATCGAAACCTGAGTATTACTGTTTGCATTTGCTGCCGTCGGAGCCGCCGTCGAAGTCGCCGCCGGAACTGATCCAGTTGCCATAGCAGGAACTACTGGCGGTGGAGCTTGTGTTCGTGCAGAATTAGCATTTGGAGGAGGCCACGCCATTGATCCAAGCTCGTACTCTAGAGCAAGGCTCTGATACCATGTCAATTTCAGAGCAGCGGCACCACCGGAGCACAATAGAAAAAAAGGGAGAAGAAGGTAAACAGATGCAGAAAGAGAAAAGAGAAATATTTCATGTAAAGAATGTGTTGAATCAAGTTCTTATTACAAACGCAGTTGATCCTTATTTATAGATGGAGGATGATGCAACTGCTATGAACAAATTATGCGTAAAAATAAGAAGATATTTACAGTAGCAAAATTAATAGAGCAGCACTTCTGATTTTAGACTTCTTGAACCTGGAGTGTTGAGCTATCACTGGTTCTTGCTGCTGACAAAGAGAAAAGTAAAAAAAAAATAAAACATTTGCATGTAATTCTATTGGAAGACAGTGGCGGTGGTACAAAAAAAATAAAATAAAATAAAAAGATTTTAGTGCTGAAGCCTTCTTCTCATTGGTGGATGATGGCGGTGCGCAGAGACTAATACAGTGGAAAGAAATGTAAAATATATCTAGAAAGGGAAAAATGCGTGCATGCACTCGGTGTTCGATGCCACAGTCCATACCGCTCGTAAACTGTACTGTAATCCGACCATGCCCGACTTCAGTGATCCACCTCGAGCTTCGCACCGTTTCCAAAATTCGCGATCGGGTTAAGCAAATTGGATGATCAGGCAGCACTACCGATCTCTGAGTTGATGACCAATCAAACTTTTATAGAATAGAGATGGACTGCGTGCTTCATATATTTGTGCCCGGAGTTTGACATCGTGACGAACCACTTACCTGGTTCCCGACCCACCAAGCGGGGAAGCCAGTCAAATCTGCCGATCGAGAATTTCGCACCGATCAGGAATTTCCAGGACACCTAACTTAGTGCGTTTTGGATATAGCTACGAGCATGTCGTTCGAAATTTCAGTTGTAAACTATGAATGTAAACATAGAAGTGTAAGTTGTATTAGTCGTTTAGTTATAGTTGGAAAACCGACTCAGTGATCAATGCTCTAATTGACGACCGCTGAGCTGTAATAACCATTTCCCAATCTGAAACCTACGCAATCAGGCATGTGAAACCATTCCCCGGGCTTATCAGCAACAACCACCCGCGCACCACCGAACGCGACGAATTTTGAGCTGTCCGGCCCCTTTTACAGTTTCCTGACTGGTCAGACAACTATGATCATGTGAGAGTGGTAACAGGAATGATTTATTCACTGTGAAAACAAGCATATAAATAGTATACAGAGCATAACAAAAGGAAGCTAATAACAGTAATCCATAAGACTAGGCTAGTAACAAACTACCAGATAGACTAAGTCTTAACACGCCCCCGCAAGATTGAGTCTCCATCCGCGAGACCAAGCTTGTTACGAAACCCAGAAAACAGACGATGACCCAATGGTTTGGTCAAGAGATCAGAAACCTGCTCAGACGACTTAACATGCCTAAATCGCAGGGAGCCCGAGGTGACCTGTTCACGAACAAAGAAATAATCTAGAGCCAAGTGTTTCATCCGAGAATGAAACACAGGATTTTTGCAAACATATGTGGCACTCAGATTATCAGTGACTAGAATCGGTGTAGTCGGCATGCGAACTCCAATCTCTAGTAACAAATTCTGGATCCACATAACTTCAGCAGCGGAATTGGCCAGTGCTCGAAATTCGGCTTCCGTGGAAGACCGAGACACCGAGCGTTGTTTCGCAGATTTCCAGGCAACAATATTAGACCCGAAAAACACACAGTACGCCGTAGTAGAACGACCCCCATCACGGATACCGCCCCAGTCTGAGTCCGAGTAAGCCAAAAGTGAAAGAGAGCAGCTGCGGCGAAAATGTAAGCCGAAATACAGAGTTCCCTTCAAGTAGCGCAAAATTCGTTTCACAGCTTGCCAATGACATTCAGTGGGCGACGCCACCTCATACTACTTCTAACCGAGAAGGCACTACTCTGTTAAATCTCTTGCCCAGTTCTGTGTGTAGTCTGCCAGGTGGTGTTCCAGAGGTTACGGACAGGTGTGCAAGCCCCCAAGAGACGGTGGGTGTTCCAGATCAGCTGCCAGCTGTAGCCGATGCTTTGCCTCCCACGGCTGTGGTGTCCACTCCGGCGAATATACCTACTGCTGCTACGGAACCTGGCTCTGATACCATGTGAGAGTGGTAACAGGAATGATTTATTCACTGTGAAAACAAGCATATAAATAGTATACAGAGCATAACAAAAGGAAGCTAATAACAGTAATCCATAAGACTAGGCTAGTAACAAACTACCAGATAGACTAAGTCTTAACAGATCAGACCGGTCGAAGTTTCAGGCTGCCCGAGCAGCTGTGATCACTCCCGCCTTCACCCCTCCATACTGATGTCAATTGGCGTGTCGATCCGCTGATTCCAAATCCATCCCTCTAATGGCCAAGCACATTCCCGAGCGGCAATGATCGCCCCAGGCTCATCCAGCTGCCAACCCGAGCACTGTACCAGTTTTCCCGGGTTCCCGATCAATGAACGCTCAGATTTATCCGTATTCCTAATCCGATGGCACTCCATGCTTCAGTTCGGGAAGGACAAGGCTTGCCCGTGTTCCGATCGCTGACCCTTGCTCTATTATCTGATCAAGCAAGCGTTCCGGAGGTCAATATCTGACCGGACGCCTATCGTATCTGACCATTGCAGCAGGAAAAGGCAAAATTAAACTCAAAACGCTACAGCATAGTGGTTGGATTTTAAGTTGTAAATTGTGAATGTAAATTTGAAATTGTATGTGCTAGTTGTTTAGCTATAGCTCTGTATTTAGGATAGCTATATTAACGGTGTATGTATAACTATGCTCTTTCAAAAGACTCCCAACTGCCCGAGAGGCTATGATGAAGCGGACCTTTATTTCCGACCTTCATCCGTCATTGGAGCTGATCGGTAACGCTACTCTCCGGTGACATCCTACCGAGAAGCCAGCACACCAACGAACCATGCGCTGGGTTTCTTTTTATCTTTTTGATATCCATGAATCCATGATCAACATTCAGGCAGACCTGGGTGGACCACGATCAGCATGAAGCCCCCGATCAGTTGTTAAAGCTTGAAATTCCAGGTAACTAGCATCAGCCCGTCCCCAATCACCAAGCTTCCCGATCACACAGAAATTGCAGTTCGGTGCGTACAGATCAAAATAGAGACAATGCTATCATCGGCAAAGAAGAAGACTTCAGCTTCAAATGTTCCCGATCGCTTCAACCTCAAATGGTCTTGAACGAGTGAATATGGAGAACAATAAATCCAAGCGCGAGCAGATCCCCGACTTTCCCCAGATTCCCGAGCCAGAGCCGACCACTGTTTTGGTAATCTATGCCATTTCCCGATCAAATTGTCAAACTCAGGCTAGAAGAAAGATAGAACAAGGGAGAGTGATGGCTACTCCGAGACTCTTTAACCGAGCAAAGGCCGACAGCAGTAACCGAACAAATTTTCGACCAGGCTGCCCAACCATGCTTGTTTGTCATGTCCCCGAGCTCCGAATTGGTTAGTGTAACCCCCGAATTTTAATTTTGCAGTGGGCTAGTTTTCATCTCCAGACTATCGTCGGGCTTGATTTCTTATCGGCATAAACAGAAGCACCGACTAACAACCTTTGGGTGTGTAGATATTCTGACAAGTCTATACTGCCGCTTGAGAGCTAAACGCTTGTACCGTAATGGCAGCTTCATCTTAGTGGCCGACTAACAACCTTTGGGTGTGTAGATATTCTGACAAGTCTATACTGCCGCTTGAGAGCTAAACGCTTGTACCGTAATGGCAGCTTCATCTTAGTGGCCGGTTAAACTTCGTGATCGTTTCCCAGCCTAGGCTGAGGTGGCGACCGAAATCCGTTTTAAAACTGCTCCCGACCTCGTCGATATGGTCGGCTCCAATCACAACCATCCTGATTATCTCTTCACGTTATCCATTGACTTCAAAAGTGCTCGGCTCCTCCCGAGCGCGTTGTCTCTTGACTGGCTAACTTTATGTCCGGTCTTCTCCGATTACACTGGTCGCACCGAGCAGGTTAGTCAAAGGCTTCTAGGGACTCAACAGCGTGTGCAGGCCATTTGTTTTGTTCGGGGTCACATCTTCATTGTTTGTTTCTGCTTGAGATTCCAAAACATAATTATCCATCGGCCAACTTCACGTCGTTCGACCTCACCAACCAGCTAGAGCCCGAGCAACGATTGTGTCCCGAGCTCTCAGCGTCGATCGCCAAATTCCCAGAATTCCAGTCTCCATTCAACTGGTCTACCGCGAAGAGCATCGGAGTATCGTGTGAAGGTTATAAAGCGTGCAACCAGAATAAATATAGGAAAGAGATGATGACACAAATCTGGCTGCATGCGAAACTTTGGGAAAAATAAAAGCAAGTTTAAGAATTTGTGAAGTTTTAAACTTCCAGTGTGATTAAATGTCATCTTATAGTAGTAGTATTACGTAGTATAAATTGTATAGGGTTTATTTCCTTGTAAATTGTACTTAGAAAATTATAATAGCACAATTAATTGTAACAAGTCCGGTTAGGTTGGTACTTCCACTACCGGCACCTTAAGCTCGGACAGGTCGGTCACGCCGCCTCCAGCTTACAACCGCAATGTCGTTAAACTTTCCGGTTAAAACCGATAAGGGTAAAGGCCCCCCATTCGGCACCGACCGATAGGGGTAACAACCCAACGACCACAATGTCGCTAAAACTTGCCCGATAGCACCGGGACCAACTTTCCGGTTAAAACCGATGAGGGTAAATGCCCCCCATTCGGCACCGACCGATAGGGGTAAAAACCCAACGACTGCAAAGTCGCTCAAATTTCACCCGGGCAATCCGGAATGAACTCAACTAGACGGACAGGCTTCATACCCGGCGAATAGTCGTACTACGGCATCGTCCGGGTGAGGCATACTGGTATGTGGGTCGCTTGAGGCCATGCGCCCGGTCGGCCTACTACGCTCTTTTTTAGACCGAGTAGGTCGGAACTACCACCTTCGGCGAGAAGTGAAAGTAAGCTACGCGCTTTTTTAGTCCGAGTAGGTTAGCACTGCCACCTTCGGCGAGAAGTGAAAGTAAGCTACGCACTATTTTTTTAGTCCGAGTAGGTCGAAAACTGCCACCTCCGGCGGGAAGTGGAAGTAAGCTACGCGTTTTTTTTTGGACCGGGGTAGGTCGGCACTGTCACCTCCGGCGTTTCTAAGACCAGTTAGGTTGGCCTCGCCACCACTGGCACTCTACGACCGGTTAGGTCGGCATTGCCACCACAGGAGCTATGAGTCCGGTTATACCGGTTGATACCGCTTTTTAGCAATGCCGCTTTTCAGCGATGTATTTACCGTCTCTTGGCGATGTCACTCTTTAGCGATGTGTTTACCGTCTCTTGGCGATGCCGCTTCTTAGCGATGTATATTCCACTTCTTAGTGATGCCGCTCTTTAGCGATGTATTTACCGCTTCTTAGCGATGCCGCTTTTCAGCGATGTTGGTGGGGAATATCTCGACCGACATAGCTTTACCCCGACCGAGGTGCCTTCGTCCTTTTCTCTTTGTCTTTGTAGGTAACAGGTCGGGCTTCATGTGAAGAACCCGGTCGGGGTCCGACCGGGAGTTGCCCGAGCGGCAGTGTCGACCACCGAGCGGTAGCCCTTTGGCGAGAGAGCTGATAAAGGACACGTGGTGGCTCTTCACGACGACAGACAGGGCACCCGGGAGGATGACACGTGGTGGCTACGTGGAGATCATGCCGGACGACCGGATTTGTGTCTCCGGCGCAGCGGTTATAAATACCCACAGTAGCTACAGTGTGGGGGACTTTTGGACGATCAATAGGTTGTTGTTAGAGAATCCCGACCGCAGTCAGTCGGTACTCAGAGCAACCAAGTAGATTGTACTTAGGGCCTTCACCGGGATCAATAAAGATATTTACTTGCTTTAATTGGTCTCGTGCTTGTTTAATTATTGCTTACGTAGTAATTAGCAGTATCATTTTGGCGCCGTCCGTGGGGAACGTGCAAGAAAGCAACGTCTTGACGAGCACCCTGTCTCTTTGCAACAATGTATCCGTGGGCATACAACAACTTCGCTGACGACCAGGCGGATGCAGCGAGCTCATCCGACCACCACGCCACCCAACAACAAGGTCAGACGATGGATCTGAATCTCAATCTTTCACCACCGCATCCATCCAACACATACCCGGCCGCCCAGCAGCCGGTAAACTACATACAACCGGGATTCCAGACACCCGGTCAGCAATATCCACCACAGCCGATGATGTATCCCGGCCAGTATCCATACCCGGTCCCACCTCAACCGTACGGGTATTGGCCAGGCCAACCGATGTATTACACGCCCCCGGTTGGCTATCCACCTTTCACGCCTGCGTACACGGCTCCAGCCGCCGCCCCTCCAGTATACCCGGCCGCTCATGTAGAGCCGCAGCATCAGCCCACTTCCCGGGCTCGATGCTCGGCTCGTTCGCGGTTGGGGTCGGGGGGTGCTGATGCGATGGAGGCACCACGGCAGACCCAGCAGGCACAGGAGGTTCCTGCCCGAGCGGAGGACCCTGAAGAAGTTATCCGAGCGGTAGCTTTTGATCGTCTTCGACCGGAGCTGCGACAACGTTTGGAGCCCCAAGACCCGAACCGGCAGCCGGAAGACGTGCAGATGCAGGAAGCCAGCCAGGAGGCTTCATCCGGGTATAGCGGGTCGAGATCTTATCGACGGCGACGCGCTCGGGATGCAGCCCAAGCTGCCCAAGCCGCCGAGCTCAACGAGACCCGAGGATTGCTCTATAATCTTCAGGCGGAGTTTGCGCGATTCAGAAACGCGCACCCTGCAACGCCCCCGGTCGACCAATCGACCTTGCTTAGGACACCTTTCACGGCCGAGGTAATGGCTCAGCCCTACCCGCTTGATTTGAAGGTTTCCGAGGAAAGAAGCTACGATGGCCGGACGGACCCTGAGGTCCACGTTAATGATTTCTATGGAAACATGATGCTGAAGGGAGTATCAGACGCCGTGATGTGTAGGGCTTTTTATTCCACGCTTATCGACCGAGCGGCGGAATGGTTCCGAACTTTGCAGCCGGGCTCGATCGATAAATTTGATGCCTTGGCGGTCAAGTTCGTGAGGAAATTCATCACCTCCAAGGCGGTGAAGAAGTCCTACATGTATTTGGAGAAGGCCAAGCAGCTTGAAGGGGAAAGCTTGACCGACTTCCTCATCAAATGGAAGGCGGCGGTCAGGGAGGTCGAGCCCATGGATGATGCGACCGCCACCCACATGCTTCACATCTCCCCCCGGGCGGGATATTTGTATCAGGATTTCATTCTACACCCCCCGGCCACTTATGAGGAGGCCCTTCGAAGGGTCACAGATTATGCCAACGCCAGCGAGGCGAATGCCGTAAAGCGCTCGCAGGAGGTCGGGTCTTCGTCCCGTAAACCGGCCAGCCGGGCGGAACATCGATCGGGTGATGACCATCCTCGATCCCGCACCAGGCCTGGTGAGTTTACGGCCTTGAACCGATCCGCAGCGGAGGCCATGCAGTACGCTCAGTCCTGCAATCTCATCAAGCTCCCCCATCCCGATCGAGACGGCCCTGACAAGAGTAAGCATTGCGCTTACCATCGATGTGCCGGGCATGACACCGAGGAGTGTACCCACTTGCGCCAACTGTTGGAGGATTTGCTCAACCTTGGGAAGTTGGACAAGTGTGTGGGGAAGAGAGAGGACACCAAGAGAAATACCGATCGGAGAGATCACCGGCGTTCCCATCACCGCTCCGATCGCTCTGATCGTGATGGACGCTCCGATCGGTCAGGTCAGGACCGAAGAGATGATCGAAGGGACGATCGTCGTGATGACCGACGGGACCCTGACCCTCCGTCTAGCAGCCGACCAGCGGGAAAGCCGACCATCCACGTCATTTTCGGTGGATTGGAAGACGCTTCCCGACCGCGGAGTAATTGCCCGGTCGCTATAGTGGATTCCCGGGAGACCGGGAAGAGGCAAAAGATGGAGCCCATAACCTTCACCCTCGAAGATCAACCCAGCAGCGGTGACCACGGTATGGAGGCACTCGTGGTCACGATTGATGTCAAAGGGACGGATGTCCAGAGGGTTATGGTGGACACTGGCAGCAGTGTGAACGTCCTTTATTTGGACGTGTTCGAGAAACTTGGACTTGACAGGAAGGAGCTGACTCCGTTCGGTGTACCACTGTCGGGTTTTACCGGGGCTCTTGTTTACCCCGAGGGAAAGATAACGCTCCCGGTTGAGATCGGCACAGCCCCAAAGTCGATCAAGACGGAGCTAGAATTTGTTGTGGTCAACCTCCATTGCGTCCACAACATTATCTTGGGCCGACCCGCCATTATGAAGATCGGTGGGATAATTTCTATGCCCCACTTGTACATGAAATTCCCCACCCCCAATGGGGTCGGCGTAGTCCGCGGCGACGTCCAATCCGCCCGGAAGTGTTACACCCGAGCGGTCAATAGACGCGATTCCGGTCCTTCTTCCCGGGTGAACACCATAGCCAAAGAGGAGGCTAAGGATCGGAAGGAACAACCTGAGCCTTCCGAGGAGATAGAGGAAGTTCCCCTGTCCGAGGACCGACCGGACAGGAAGATTAAGATTGGTCGGGCCCTCATCCCCGAGCTCCGAGCGGAAATCTTGGCCGTACTCCGGGAGTATGCCGACATCTTTGCATGGGGGCCTGAAGACATGCCCGGGATCGATCGATCGGTAATTTGTCACAAGCTAGCCGTCGATCCCGCAGCAAAGCCGGTCGTGCAGAAAACCCGGAACCTTTCTTCCGATCGCCGCGAATTCGTCAGGGAAGAAGTTAAAAAGATGGCGGCGATCGAGCACATCCGACCGGTGATTTATCCCGAGTGGGTGGCTAACATCGTCCTTGTTCCTAAGCCCCTAGCTTGGAGGATGTGTAACACCCCGTGTTACGGCCCCTAAAACCATTTAATTAATCAATCAATAAGCCCAAGAGAAGGAATAAATCATAATGATTAATTAGGGAAGAAGGCCCACCATAGTCCATGGGCCCTCATATATAAACCCAACCCCTAAACCCAATCCTTAGTTCCGAAAGGAATAGAATTAGCAAGCCTATAATATTAGTTCCTAATTAGGACTCCTAAATATATAAATAAGGGACTTAGGAGACACCTAGAACTGCCCACACGCCTAAACGCCCCACCTCCCCAGGAGAACTCCAAGAATTCCCTTAGAAGAAAGCAAGAAAGCAAGAAAGCTTAAAGAAAGACCCTTCATAGCCAAGGAACTAATTAAGGCTAAGAGGTAACCCATGTCTCAACAAACCTATTTTCATAGCTATGATTTCCCCCTTAGGGTTTCCCCATATTATTGTGTATTAATGACTTGTGATGAGTATTGTTGATGATTGATGTGATGATCCCATGGGGGATCTTGATAATCTTGATATTGAGAGATTCTTGATAATTATGATATTCTTGATGATTATATAGAGTTCTTGATGATTATGTGTTGTTCTTGATAATTGGGTGATGATCTTGATGATTATGTGTTATTCTTACCGAATCTTGCAATTAGAAGACGAACCGGATTCTTGTTGATATAAAATTGATTAGAACCCTAGGTTGTATCGTATGATCTTATTCTTGGATTATCGGGTGGGGAAGTCACATGTTTGGGTGTTGATTATACTTAGAAAAGCATGATAGGTTATGTGCCGTTCGTTCCTCGTATTTGATTCGTTAATTATATACGGGTTGTCGTTAATTGTGTTGTAAAGTGTCTAAGCATGGTTTCGGGTTCCATAACGGTTCCCGGGGCGTAAAGTGTGTGAAAGGAGTCAGTGGGGGGTAGGGGACCCGCCACCTACCCATGGCCGTGAACCACCGCCTGGCAGCGGGTGGCCGGCGGGCGGGCAGCTGCCCGCCGGCGACCCGCTGCCCGGAACAGTAGAATCCGGCAGGCAACCGGCGGGTGGCCAACCACCCACCGGCTACCCGCTGGAAATTCGTCCCACTTGGGACCCCGGCTTCCCCGTTTGATATTCCCCCATTCCCCGTGGTGTCCCAACGGACTCCGTTTATCGTGCCTATGTCTAGTTTGATGTTTCGGGTACCGTTCGTAGGTTTATGAGTCTATTATATTGCATGCTAGTTGAATTGGTATCCCGTTGGCCTAGGTGGAAGAAGTGTGAACCCCTTAGGACTATTCTTAGCAAGTGACGGATCACGCATAGGTTTGTTATACGTTTTTTCCCCCTTCCTAATGTGTAATGTGGGTTGCATGTGCTTGCTACGTGTTATGTGCGTGCTACCCCAATTCGGTTGCGATCGGATTGGTTATCCTGAGCTGCGGTTCAGAAGCTGGCTGCGGTCAGAGTGATACTCTTGGGCTGCGGTCCACCGTTTGGTTGCGATCAAACGTTCCTATACGAGCTACGGTTCGTCCTTTTTCCTGGCTGCGGTCAGATGACATTCTCTTGGGCTGCGGTCCACTGTTTGGTTGCGATCAAACACTCTGATGAGCTGCGGTTCATCGGTCGGTTGCGATCGACCCCTCCGTGTTGCGATACGGGGCAGGGTGCTGCGGGGCCGTGTTAGAGCTATATGCGCTGACCCTCATGTATGGGCATGCGATTGGTCCTGTGGCGCCAACAAAGTGTGTTATGTGTTGTGATATGGATGAGTTGTGACTATGAGTGTCTTGGGAGATGTGACTATGGGATTCATTTTGGGGATTGTTCATGTCGGGTTATGATCATTGTTTATGCTTTGCCTTATCTACCTTATCTGTTGTGAACTGCATATGCTCGTTATAACTGTCGCTTGTGTCTGGCCTTATCTGTCGAGTCATTCCCGGTTTTAAAGCTAGAGTTCGTAGGATATATCTTCATGCTCATAATGGTTTTCGTATATCTATATATATCTCTATATGTATTGTATTTCAACGCGTTGGAGTGGGTTACCAGCATCTCTCGCTGAACAGATATATTTGGCTTTCAGGCACAGAGGACTAGAGCACTGGAGCGCGCTAGAACTGGAGCGTAGAAGTAGAGTAGTTTCCCTTTCGGCCTGCGTGCCATATTATGCATTGTGTTTCAATGGATATTAGTTAGACAGCCTGTGCACCTGGGTTCTCTAGCCCAGGTGTGGCATAGCACCCCGTACACTTATGATATACTTTGGGATGTAATGAGATATTACCTTTATTATATAAGCTTAAAATGTCTTGAAAATCTGGGGTGTTACAGTTGGTATCAGAGCCTAAGTTTGACCCTAGGAAAAGACTCTTAAGACCGGACTTTAGGACGTTAGGCTTGAACTCTAAGTACCTAGGAACATAGGACTCAGGAATCTTAGGACGCGCGGTGAGATTGCGAAACCTACACATAACTTCCCTACACGTTGCCCTTCCCCATTCTAAAACCCTTCCCCACTTATCACTTCACCAGATGTGCGTCGAACTATAACTTAACATTCTTATAAACACTGACCAGAAAGACGATAGCATGGCACCGAACAGAAGGCAATCAAGGACTCCGGAACCCGCCACCGACGACCCCTTGACCCAAACCCTACAGCAACTAACACAAGTCGTGCAGGCGTTAAGCGACGCGGCCCTTCGCAACGCCAGGCCCCCACCGCCTCCGGTGAATGCAAACTCTGACGTCGCTCGACAAGTCTCGAATCACCGACCACCCACGTTCTTCGGAGAGGAGGACCCCGCAGTCCTGGAGGAATGGATTCGGACTCTTGACAAGATTCTAGGGGTAGTAGAATGCCCAGAGGAGCGTCGTGTAGAAATAGCCTCGTTCTACTTCGGACACGAGGCCGACCTCTGGTGGATCCACGAAGGACCCACCCACCGACAAGAACCAGGGTTCAACTGGGAAAGCCTCAAGGCACGATTACGTGAACGGTTCTACCCAACCCACATAAAAGCATCCATGTATGAAGAGTTCCTTCATCTAAAACAAGGGACGGCCACCGTCGTGGAGTACCATAAACGATTCCTCGAACTGGAGCGCTTCGCACCCGAACTTGTCCCCACCGAGGTGACCAAGGTAGAAAGATTCATATCGGGCCTCAACTTCGAAGCCCGGAAGGCACTAGTAGTAAGTAGGCCCCGGACCCTCAACGAGGCTTACGTCAGTGCCGCGAACCTCTATCGGATCCAACTACTTCAACGCGGAGCTCAGGAACAAATGCGAAGAAGGAACACCGGAAGTGGGGCACCACCGGTGAAAAGAACAAGGAACGACATCGGCACGAGGTCAAACAACCCGACTAACCCAAGACCGCCCCCGGGAAGCAACGAAGCGAACCCAAGAAACTTTCCTTGCCCGAGATGCAACAAAAGTCATAGAGGCAAGGACTGCGCAGGCAACCCCTGGCGATGCTTCAACTGCGGGGAGGAAGGACACAAGGCCTTCCAATGCACTCGGCCCCAAAGACCGCGTCCCACCACCACAGGCCAACGCGGGGGTACCGGTCACCAAGGGGGCTACGGCGCTCCCGGAAAAGTATTCGTCATGAGCCAAATGCAAGCCGACCTCGGAAACGAAGAAGACCTAGAAGGGGAAAACCCAATCCCTGAAGACGAGGACCATACGGACCCCGCCGAAGAAAATCCCGAAAGCGAATTCTGTCTAGGATAAGCCATCACCCCCTTGTAACCGCCCCTGTATCGTATAGACCACTTATTTAGTTTAATTACTTCGGGAGCATTATGTCTACTTAGCTTAGCTACTTAGAAAGTATTATGAATAAAGATTCCTTTTCGTTCAAATTCCGATTCCACTACGAGAGTAAAACACAAGTTATGCCATCCACCCAACCCTTCCTCACTAAAAGACGAAACAAGGAAAAGGACAAAAATCACCTCATCAAGGAATACCTAATGTCACCACTAGGGATTAAACCTTAAACCTCCCATTTAAAAGTCCAAGTCCCAACCACCAAGCCATGAGTGTTTCTTGAAACCTCAAGGGGACACTCCCTTGTTAAACCCCTCTAAATCCCTAAAACCCACAAAATCCCCAAATCAAAAACCCTTCTTCTTCTTCTTCTTCTTCTTCTTCTTCTTCTTCTTCTTCTTCTTTTCTCTCTCCCTCCCCAAACCCTCTCCTCCTCCCTCTCGCATACCCCACTGCCCCACCACAGCCACCATCTCCCACCAACGCCGCCACCGCCCGGACGCACCCCGGCAGAGTCGCTCGCCTCGCCGCCGTCCAGACCAAGCCGCCGGGGACCACCCGCCATCCGCCCGGAGTCCGCCCAGCCGAGACCCGCTGCTGCCTCCACCCGAACGCCAATCCCACGCCACCTCCTCCTCATCGTGAACCCCGCCTCGCCGCCGCCTCCCTCGCAACCGGAAGACGCCGCTTCGTCGAGGACGCCCGCCGGAGCGTTGCCCACCTCGCCGGAAAACCCACCGGAAAAGTACCACCTATCGCGATGCCAAAGAAACCCCTCGGAATCTGCACCCCAGAGTGGAACAATGCCGATTACACCGTGATCGGAGGTAAAGCACTTGAACCCGACCAATTCTCTCCGGAATTGGTTGATATGGTTAAACACCAAGGACTTTTAGATACGTATCTCACCATCAAAGGGGATACGTACCCTGAATTGGTGAAGGAGTTCTATCAACACCTTGTAGCCACCAAACGGGGTGACAAGGTAGAAATCACCACCAAAGTCCGCGGCAAGGAAATTGTGCTTTCCGAAGGCCGTTTGGCCAAGCTCTTGAAATTGACCACCACGGGTGTGTCTGACTATGACCGGAAGGGGTGGATTGACACCCAAACTACGGGATACAAGGACTATCTCGGGTACTTACTCGGGAAAGAGGATGGGTTCACCTCGGCCACCCGACCAAACCGGAAATGGCTATCGGCGGAGCAAAAGATATTGGTTATGATTGTAACCGATAGCCTCTTGCCCACCAATAACAAGAGCAAGGATGTGGGAAGCTTGGAGTGCACCTTTGCGTATCTCCTAAAACATAAAATCAAGTTCAACCTACCGGCACTCATGCTAAAGCACATAGAGTTCTGCAAAACAAACAACCGGTTTAGCCTACCTTACGGGATGATCCTAAGTTGGATCATGGAGAAAAAGGGGGTAGACCTAAGCCACACCGAGGTCAAAACCGCCAATGGCATGGTTTTCAACTCCCAAAACCTCCGCCGCAACGACATCTACTTCATCGAAGGAGGACACTATCTCACCCTCGAAGAAATTTGCCAAAAACCCGATGAGGAACGTAGGGAATTGGTTGATCGGTTGGACATCTCCAACAAAAAGCTCAAGCGGGCCATGCAAGATTGCGGAGGCACGGAAGAAAATGAAGGACAAGAGGAGGAAGACGGGCCTAACTCGTCAGTGCACCCACAGCCAGGAGGGAACCCGAGGGGGCAAGACGAGGGTTCGGTCAACGAACGCATACTCGCACAGCTCGACCGACAGAATCAAATCATGGAAGAAGGGTTCTCATCCCTGACCCGCACCACACACGCACTCGATCAAAGGGTAGCAGCGATCGAGGCCGCCTTGGGCACTCGCGGTAAACCCAGTTCCAGCGCAGGAAACCGAGGTACAACCGAAAACTTCCCTATCACAACACCATCAAAAGTTCAGCCTACCCCAAGCCAAGACAAATGTAAGGCTGCAACCCTAATCAGGAGGCCGAGCTACGAGGTGTCTAGGGGTGAAAGGATGGACTATAACACCGGGCTTCGGGGACGAAGCCCCTTGTAAGGGGGGGAGAGTGTAACACCCCGTGTTACGGCCCCTAAAACCATTTAATTAATCAATCAATAAGCCCAAGAGAAGGAATAAATCATAATGATTAATTAGGGAAAAAGGCCCACCATAGTCCATGGGCCCTCATATATAAACCCAACCCCTAAACCCAATCCTTAGTTCCGAAAGGAATAGAATTAGCAAGCCTATGATATTAGTTCCTAATTAGGACTCCTAAATATATAAATAAGGGACTTAGGAGACACCTAGAACTGCCCACACGCCTAAACGCCCCACCTCCCCAGGAGAGCTCCAAGAATTCCCTTAGAAGAAAGCAAGAAAGCAAGAAAGCTTAAAGAAAGACCCTTCATAGCCAAGGAACTAATTAAGGCTAAGAGGTAACCCATGTCTCAACAAAACCTATTTTCATAGCTATGATTTCCCCCTTAGGGTTTCCCCATATTATTGTGTATTAATGACTTGTGATGAGTATTGTTGATGATTGATGTGATGATCCCATGGGGGATCTTGATAATCTTGATATTGAGAGATTCTTGATAATTATGATATTCTTGATGATTATATAGAGTTCTTGATGATTATGTGTTGTTCTTGATAATTGGGTGATGATCTTGATGATTATGTGTTATTCTTACCGAATCTTGCAATTAGAAGACGAACTGGATTCTTGTTGATATAAAAGTGATTAGAACCCTAGGTTGTATCGTATGATCTTATTCTTGGATTATCGGGTGGGGAAATCACATGTTTGGGTGTTGATTATACTTAGAAAAGCATGATAGGTTATGTGCCGTTCGTTCCGCGTATTT
This sequence comes from Ipomoea nil, assembly GCF_001879475.1. Classification (NCBI taxonomy): domain Eukaryota; kingdom Viridiplantae; phylum Streptophyta; class Magnoliopsida; order Solanales; family Convolvulaceae; genus Ipomoea; species Ipomoea nil. The sequence goes on along the minus strand of NW_017619261.1, from coordinate 682,923 downwards.
GATTCGTTAATTGTCTACGGGTTGTCGTTAATTGTGTTGTAAAGTGTCTAAGCATGGTTTCGGGTTCCATAACGGTTCCCGGGGCGTAAAGTGTGTGAAAGGAGTCAGTGGGGGGTAGGGGACCCGCCACCTACCCATGGCCGTGAACCACCGCCTGGCAGCGGGTGGCCGGCGGGCGGGCAGCTGCCCGCCGGCGACCCGCTGCCCGTAACAGTAGAATCCGGCGGGTGGCCCACCACCCACCGGCTACCCGCTGGAAATTCGTCCCACTTGGGACCCCGGCTTCCCCGTTTGATATTCCCCCGTTCCCCGTGGTGTCCCAACGGACTCCGTTTATCGTGCCTATGTCTAGTTTGATGTTTCGGGTACCGTTCGTAGGTTTATGAGTCTATTATATTGCATGCTAGTTGAATTGGTATCCCGTTGGCCTAGGTGGAAGAAGTATGAACCCCTTAGGACTATTCTTAGCAAGTGACGGATCACGCATTGGTTTGTTATACGTTTTCTCCCCCTTCCTAATGTGTAATGTGGGTTGCATGTGCTTGCTACGTGTTATGTGCGTGCTACCCCAATTTGGTTGCGATCGGATTGGTTATCCTGAGCTGCGGTTCAGAAGCTGGCTGCGGTCAGATTGATACTCTTGGGCTGCGGTCCACCGTTTGGTTGCGATCAAACGTTCCTATACGAGCTGCGGTTCGTCCTTTTTCCTGGCTGCGGTCAGATGACATTCTCTTGGGCTGCGGTCCACTGTTTGGTTGCGATCAAACACTATGATGAGCTGCGGTTCATCGGTCGGTTGCGATCGACCCCTCCGTGTTGCGATACGGGGTAGGGTGCTGCGGGGCCGTGTCAGAGCTATATGCGCTGACCGTCATGTATGGCCATGCGATTGGTCCTGTGGCGCCAACAAAGTGTGTTATGTGTTGTGATATGGATGAGTTGTGACTATGAGTGTCTTGGGAGATGTGACTATGGGATTCATTTTGGGGATTGTTCATGTCGGGTTATGATCATTGTTTATGCTTTGCCTTATCTACCTTATCTGTTGTGAACTGCATATGCTCGTTATAACTGTCGCTTGTGTCTGGCCTTATCTGTCGAGTCATTCCCGGTTTTAAAGCTAGAGTTCGTAGGATATATCTTCATGCTCATAATGGTTTTCGTATATCTATATATATCTCTATATGTATTGTATTTCAACGCGTTGGAGTGGGTTACCAGCATCTCTCGCTGAACAGATATATTTGGCTTTCAGGCACAGAGGACTAGAGCACTGGAGCGCGCTAGAACTGGAGCGTAGAAGTAGAGTAGTTTCCCTTTCGGCCTGCGTGCCATATTATGCATTGTGTTTCAATGGATATTAGTTAGACAGCCTGTGCACCTGGGTTCTCTAGCCCAGGTGTGGCATAGCACCCCGTACACTTATGATATACTTTGGGATGTAATGAGATATTACCTTTATTATATAAGCTTAAAATGTCTTGAAAATCTGGGGTGTTACAGGATGTGCATTGACTTTACCGACCTCAATAAGGCCTGTCCACTCGACCCATATCCTCTACCGAGTATCCACCAGATGGTCGACGAGACGGCCGGGGCCGAGTTAATGAGTTTCATGGATGCATTCAAGGGTTATCATCAAATTATGATGCACCATGAAGATGAGAGCAAGACAGCCTTTGTGACCCCAGACGGGCTGTATTGCTACCGAGTGATGTCGTTCGGCCTCCGTAACGCGGGAGCGACCTACCAGAGGATGGTCAATATGCTCTTCGCCGATCTGCTGGGCCGAACGATGGAAGCTTACATTGATGATATGTTGGTCAAAAGTCGGGACCGATCCGACCACACTCGGGATCTCCGGGAGTGCTTCCAGATCATGAGGAAGTACCAGTTGCGGCTGAACCCGACCAAGTGCACATTTGCGGTTCAGACCGGCAAGTTCCTTGGCTACATGATGACCAAGAGAGGAATCGAGCCCAACCCGGCCAAAGTAAAAGCGATTCTGGACATGCAACCACCTTCTACCGTTCGGGAGGTCCAGCAATTGACCGGTCGGTTGGCAGCCCTCAGCCGGTTCCTCTCTAAGTTAGCCGAGCGCGCTCTACCTTTCTTCAAGGTATTGCGAAAAGTTAATGGTTTCGTCTGGGACGAAGAATGCCGAGCGGCTTTTGATGAGCTGAAGGAGTATCTCATGTCGCCAATCGTGCTCTCAAAGCCCGAGCTCGGAGAAGAGCTAGACGTGTACCTCGCCGTCTCCGATCGTGCAGTAAGCGCAGTATTGTGCCGAACCGATTCGGAAGGGGTCCAGCGACCGGTGTATTATGTAAGACACGCGCTACATGGTCCCGAGCTCCGGTACTCCCGGTTAGAGAAGGTCGTCTACGCCTTATACATTGCCGCGAAGAAGTTGGCTCCCTATTTCCAGGGTCGAGCAATTCGCGTGTTGACCGATCAGCCGATCGGGCCAGTCCTCCGAACTGCTTCATCATCCGGTCGCCTAGTCAGGTGGGCGTTAATGCTGACCCAGTACGCAATCGAATACCGACCGAGACCAGCTATCAAAGGTCAAGCCCTTGCTGATTTCTTGGTCGAGTGCACCGCCCGGGATACCCGACCCCCCGAGGTTGCGGATCCCGAGGCTGAGTGGTGGTCGTTGGCTACTGACGGGTCGAGTAGCAAGAAAGGGGCAGGAGGATGAGTGGTGGTCACGAGCCCGGAAGGATTCAAAGTCTATTTTGCTCTCATGTATCAATTCCATCCAACCAATAATGAAGCCGAGTACGAAGCCTTTATCAATGGCTTACAGTGCGCTCGGGACTTGGGGGCTGAATATATTCGAGCTCAAACAGATTCCGCGCTCGTGGTCGGGCAGGTTCTCGGAGATTATGAAGTCAATGGAGAGCGTCTACAGCTATACCGAGACCTGGCTATGGAGAAGCTCGCTCAGTTCCGGGGGTATACCGTCCGGCATATACCCCGATTGGATAATGCCGACGCGGACATCTTGTCTAAGTTGGCTCAAGACGCCCCAGAACATATGTCAAAGATAGCTCGGATTCTGGTGATCCCGAGACATAGCATCCATCGCCTACCGGTCAATCCAATCCAGCCGGTAGGAGACAATTGGATCACCGATCTGAAGGAGTTCCTCGAGCACGGTCGACTTCCGGATGACCCCCAACGTGCTCGGAAGGCCAAGCTTAGAGCCCCGAGGTTCCAAGTCTTGGACGGTCGTCTTTACAGGCGATCGTACGGAGGCCCTCTTATGCGTTGCTTGACCGCATTTGAGGCCGATCTGGTCATGAAGGAATTGCATTCGGGGATATGTTCTTCACATCAAGGAGGCCGATCACTAGCCCGTCGTATCATGCTGATCGGGTACTATTGGCCGTCCCTCCAGCTACACTGTGAAAAGTTAGCTCGGGAATGTGAGACGTGCCAACTGTTTGCCCGGATGCCTGAATGACCAGCAACCTTCTATCAGCCGGTCACGACTGCAATTCCCTTCGCTAGGTGGGGAGTAGACATCTTGGGCCCCTTCCCTCAGCTCTCCGGTCGGAGAAAGTTCGTGATTGTCGCCATCGATTACTTCTCCAAGTGGATAGAAGCCGAGCCCTTAGCCACGATCACTTCTCAGCAGTGTGCTCGGTTCCTTTGGCGCAATGTGATTTCCCGCTTTGGTGTGCCCGTGCATCTCATCAGCGACAACGGCCGCCAATTCGTAAGCCAGTATTTCCAAAACTTCTTGGCCACGATCGGGATGACTCACGTCCGGTCGTCGGTGGCTTACCCGCAGGGGAATGGACAAGTGGAGAACGCTAACTGGACGATTTTGGAAGGTCTAAAAAAGAAGCTACACTCGGCTGGTCGTAGTTGGGCCGATGAGTTGCCATATGTGTTATGGACTTATCGGACGACCCCGAGGGAAGCTACTTTGGAGACCCCTTTCACCCTGGTTTATGGAGCAGAAGCCCGACTCCCGATCGAAGCTTGGATCCCGACCGATCGAGAAAGAACTTACAATGCGGAGGAGAACGAACACGCGATGGTCGTGGATCTCGATGGGGTCGAGGAAAAAAGAGAGCTAGCCGCTCGGCGTATGGCCGAGTATCAGAAGCGAGTCAAAAGTTCAAAGGACGTCCGGGTCAACCCTCGTTATTTTCAGGTGGGAGATTATGTTCTACGACGAAGGGAAGCCAGTCAGCCTTTGGAGGGCGGAAAGCTAGCTCAAAATTGGGAAGGGCCGTATATCATCAGCGCTATTATACGGCCGGTGACATACCGACTGGAGACGACAACCGGTCGGGTAATCGAGGGGACTTGGAATTCCGAGCACCTCATTATGTTTAGGCATTAGCCTATTTTTTGTAATCTTTGGACGAAGTGGGGGCTCGACCTGCGAGTTAGTCCCGGTCGTCATTTGTAATTAAATTTATGGTTGTAAATATTTATTTAACCGCCTGCGAGCGGGAAGGTTTAATGTATATACGATCGGTGATTGCTCGACCGTTTGCATACGGCGGCCCGGTCGGTTATTTTCTTTACCTTCATTGCGCGCAGATCGATTCATCGTCAAGTTACATCGACCGGGCGAGTCTATCGACCGGTCAAATGCGCTCCTCTTCGGCGGACATTCGGGTCACGCCACTGATCGGGGAAGCCAGTAGCTCTCAGCACAATTCCCCGATCTGTCCAACTTCTTTCCACTATCGCACCCACTCGTGCCTCGAGGGCACAATAGTGTGGGGGCTGGGATGAAGGAAGTATCTATAGGCCCGTCGTTCGGGGAAATCCCGACCATGGAGGCTTACCTATTTTTGAAATTTTGACAAGGCCTAGAGATCGGGCAAACCCGATCGGGTTGGCCAATTCGACGTCGAAATCTTGGACGCAAGACCGGGCCATAAGGCCATAAGGTCGGGCGTCGAATGGGTCGAGTAGTGCAGGACCGGGCCAAAAGGCCATGAGGTCGAGCATTAAGGGTCGGCACGTGCGTCACTAAAAATAAAAATACGAAAAAAGAACGAGCACAACAAGTGACAAAAAAATAGATTTCATTGATTAAGGATGGCGCCTGGTACAAATTTGGGACCGGGCTCCCGAGCAAGATCAGTACAGCAAGAAGTGAACCCTACTCTACTTCTTCGAGGCATCGGCATCGCCCTTCCTCGGCAGTCCTTCCCCGCTCGGGGTGGCCCCGGCTCCGCTAGCCTTAGTCCGATCTTTCGGCTCGAAAGGCGCCGGCCCCGGGTCGGGTATGTCGTCGGGAAGCGTGCTCAAGACCAGTTGAAGATCATCCCCTTCGAGGGCTTGTTCCATGATCTTCCGTGTCTGGTCGCGCATCTTCCGTTGGCCGGCTTTGTACGCCCACCGGCCGAACGTCCATACCAGCTTCTCCCCGACCTCCGTACCCCGAACGGACTAGAGGAAACGAGTGCCTGACTCGTTGTCCCGGAAGACGTGTAGGGCGAGTTCGTCAGGGTTGTTTTGACGAGTCTTCAGCTCGGCCACTTCCCCGACCACCTGCTGGGCGACCTGCTCCGAGAGATCCCGCTCGGCTTTCACCTTCTTCAGCTCGGCTTCCAGGTCCCGGATCTCCTGTAGTCGCCGGTTGGCGACTTTCTTCAGGGCCTCAGCCTCGTTGGCCTGCAAGGCCCGTTGTTGAAGGAATTGGGCCGCTCGGGAGATCTGCAGTGCATGGAAACGATCGAGTTAGCCGAGTGGAGTTACTTGCACAAAGTTTAAAAAGAAGAGAACGTGTTTACCTCAGCTAGGTCGTAGCCGATCTTCTCAGCTACCTGGCTCGGGGACAGCTTCATGACGTCCTCTTTGGCCGATCCGGCGTTGCCGATCCGGGCAAGGATCGAAGACCCGCCTTTGCTAACCCCCGCCTGAGGGGCTCAGGCTGTGCTGCTCGTGGCGCCGCTTCAAGGCCCCGCTCTCGGAGACGTTCTTCTCCGTTGCCTTCTCCTTCCCCTTCCCGACCGCCACCCGGGCAACCAGGACTTCTGATGCGTCCACGACGTAGCCTTCAGTCGTGGTGACGGTCGATGCCCCTAGAGGTCGGGCAACCGGGACTTCTTTGTCCCCGGTTGGCTTGGCTTGAGCTTTCTTCTTGCCAAGTGAAATCTTGGCCACCGGGCGCAGAGGGACGTCCTCGTCTCCAAAACCGGCCATCTCTGCAAACAAAAGAAAAGAGGGTTAGATCAAGTTAGAAACACGGTGGAGAGGTTAAGGGTCGGAGAAAAGGGTGAGCCTCAAACCTTTACCCTTTCTTTTGCCCCGAGCGGGCATCCGTGCGATTGTTACGCTCGCCGGCTCGGGTTTGTACTTCTCGATCAGGTCGTAGACCGGATCGGGCAGCCGGGCTGCTTCGTAGCACTCGGGCGATTTGAATATGCGGTACTCGTAAATCTCGCTCGAGATCTTGGTAACGGCATCTATGAGGGCCTGAGTCTCGACTGGGATGACTTGCTTTCGAAAGCGTTGACTCCAGACCCTCTCGACTGGGAGGATCCACGGATCGTACTTTACTAAAAAGATCCGGTTCTTCCACCCCCGGTTGTTCCCGGGTAGCCCCTCAATCGAGCACTTATCTGCTCGGGACTGGGTCATCAGGAATCCACCCCCGTATGCGGCCGCCAGCACCTTCACTTGGTAGACGAAGTTGAAGAGCTCCATGGTGCAGGCCAAGTTGTGCCGACTGCAGATCTGGGGGAAACACGCGATCATCCGGTGCGCGTTCGGGCAAATCTGTCCGGGCATAACCTGGTAGTAGCCCAGGAATGCGGTGAGGAGGCTGGAGAAGGGGAACGTGATCGGGGCCATTAACGAATCGTAATGCATCCCGAGCCACTTCCCCCGGTGCCGCTCGAGGATATTCCCGAGCTGCCTGCTGGTGTCGAACTCGACCTGACCGGCGAGAGTTGCCGCGATTCGGCTTGCTTCCCCTTTTGTCAGCAAGCTCATCTGGCCTTCGACGGTCTCGCTGTTGAGGAACTCAAACCCGTCCCCGCTTGGCGCTGCCGGCCCGGCCGGGTCTTCCTCGACCGCTTCCGCTTCATTTGCCCGGTGTCCCTCCTTGGGCTCAACCTGAGGGTAATCCCCTATTACTCTCGTGGGCGTTTCCCTAATGCCTTCATCTGGGGAATTTCGTCCGCTCATGGACGTTTCGTTGCTCCCCGACCTACTGGAGCTCGACCTCGATGTCCCCGATGAGCTTGATGACCCCTCTGGCTCGGGGGCTCGGTCGGGTATTTGTTGTGGTCGTTGCTCGACCTCCGGAGAATAGGACATGATGTCCACCTCCTCGCTGCTTTGCTCGACCGTGTTGTCGTAGTCTGTGACCGAGACATTCTGGCTATCCGAGTCCGACATGTTTTTCTACCTAAAGGTCGGTCGGGGTTAGTACAGGGTTCGGGAAGTTAGATCGGAGTTAGTTCTACCCTACTCCTACGCAAAGCTAAAAATAAAGCAAAAGCTAAGGAGTAGAGAGCTTACCGATTGTAGGTGCTTTGTGAAGAGTCTTGAAATCTGTTGCTTGATTGCCTTGCTGAAATGCTCTACTCGGGATTCTCTGAGGATGCCGATCAGAGCATTTCAGCAAGGCAATCAAGCAACAGATTTCAAGACTCTTCACAAAGCACCTACAATCGGTAAGCTCTGTACTCAGCTTTTGCTTTATTTTTAGCTTTGCGTAGGAGTAGGGTAGAACTAACTCCGATCTAACTTCCCGAACCCTGTACTAACCCCGACCGACCTTTAGGTAGAAAAACATGTCGGACTCGGATAGCCAGAATGTCTCGGTGGATGTCGATTGAAGCACTAGATTGAGGAAAGTTCAAATGAAGGCCTCAAGGGCCTATTTATAGGAGAGCATTTAGGCGTGAAACGAGTCCACTTGCATGACACAACCCGCGCTGATTCCGAGGCGACCGTTGCAGTCGCAGAGGCCGGCAGTGGCCGACACGTGGCGAGGGGAGGAGTGACAGCTGGCTGGTCGGTTTGATGGCCAACGGTTGGGCTTCTTCATCACGTCCCGTTTTTTCCCGGACGGTCAAAAAAGCCCGGGCTGGGGGGCTCTTGGTAGGGAATATCCCGACCGACATAGCTTTACCCCGACCGAGGTGCCTTCGTCCTTTTCTCTTTGTCTTTGCAGGTAACAGGTCGGGCTTCATGTGAAGAACCCGGTCGGGGTCCGACCGGGAGTTGCCCGAGCGGCAGTGTCGACCACCGAGCGGTAGCCCTTTAGCGAGAGAGCTGATAAAGGACACGTGGTGGCTTTTTACGACGACAGACAGGGCACCCGGGAGGATGACACATGGTGGCTACGTGGAGAGCATGCCGGACGACCGGATTTGTGTCTCCGGCGCAGCGGCTATAAATACCCACAGTAGCTACAGTGTGGGGGACTTTTGGACGATCGATAGGTTGTTGTTAGAGAATCCCGACCGCAGTCAGTCGGTACTCAGAGCAACCAAGTAGATTGTACTTAGGGCCTTCACCGGGATCAATAAAGATATTTACTTGCTTTAATTGGTCTCGTGCTTGTTTAATTATTGCTTACGTAGTAATTAGCAGTATCAGATGTATATACCGCTTCTTAGCAATGCCGCTCCCTAGCGATGTATTTATCTCTCTTCTTAGCGATGCCGCTTTTCAGCGATGTATATACCACTTCTTAGTAATGCCGTTCTTTAGCGATGTGTTTACCGCCTTTGGGCGATGCCGCCTTTAGCGATTTGTTTACCACCTTTGTGCGATGTTTTACTGCTTTTCAGCTATCATATGCACCCCTCGTTAGCGATTTTGTTCCCGATCGTCGACGTGGTGGATGTAGCCGGGTGCATTCGCATCGCGAACCTGGTCGAGTCATTTCCCGATCACGATGTCGTTTCCCAATCCTCGACGTTGTGGGTGTAGCTCGGTGCTTTGGCACCAAACCTGGTCGGGTCTTTTTCCGATCGCAATCAAAGTTAGAGAAGCGAACTCGGCAACTCGTCGTATCTACTCCCTTATGCTGACGATTCTCGTGCCTACGGGGAGTAGGGGCTGCACCAGCCCGAGTAGCTCGTTCGCTTCTTAGTTTTCCCGAGTAGATTGGTCGAATCGCACTCGGGATGCCCGAGTAGCACGTTCGTCGGTCGAAACGGTCGAATCGCGTTCATTTCGCCCGAATAACGTTTCGCCCGAGTAAATCCAATCTCTCGGTCGTAAGCAGATCCAACCCCATAGTTGGTTAAATAGATCTCCAGATCGCAATCGAATCCACCCGGTCACGTACAGCAGTCCACTCGTGGGACCGGTTGAGTTTAACCTTTCGCAAGTTGCGTTGCAAGTCCGACCATTGGGTCAGGCGCTCCCTTTTTGGTCCACTAGACTGTGTTTAGCGTTGTACTCTTTTCCCTTGGCTAAAGTTTTTTTCCCATTGGGTTTTTTGTTAGCGTAAGGTTTTTTAACGAGGAAACCGGCACATGTCACGGACCGTGTAACCAGTCTTTCCAGCCCGAACCCTTCTTCGCTAACTCGTCATCAGAGCACGGGCTGTGGGGGCTTTATGATAAGTTATATACCCCGGGTCCGTGCCATCACTTACAATCGGGTCGGGGTCTCGCGGCTCGGGTCTTGGCCTATGGGTCGGGGTCAAAGGTGACGGGTCAAACCCGATATGGGTCAAACGCGCCACCTCAGTTGACCCTATAAAAGGGCCTTTAGCCCTTAGGCTTGGGGGAGGCCATTTGGCCATCTCTCGGCTCTCTCTCTTAAGCTCCTACTTCTCTCTAAATCATACATGATACAAGCACAAAGAAGAAAGATGAATAAAAAAAGGATTAAGCTATTTCTTGTGTTGTTCCTTCTTGTTCATACATTCATATACACATATATACATCTTCTAGTACATACAACCGATATCCCGGAATTAGTACTATCAATCATATAGAACATAACTCAAATATGAAATACTCAGAATTTCCAACAGCCATAATTTTCAACAATACTCATATTTTGTAATACCAAATCAGTAGTTCTCACAATGAATATTTTAGGAACCTTTCAAAAGTAATATATTTTTTTCCAACATGGAGAAACACCAATCTCAATGCAATGGGCAGGGTCTTGTTTCATCAAGCCCTAGTGAACAGTAATCACCCTACTGAACACTACACAAAATCCCACCCTACTGAACACTACACAAAATCCCATTCAATCTCAAATAATGGGCAGGATCTTAATTATTTAAGCCCTAGTGAACAGTAATAACTTTACTGAACTACGCAGAAATCCCATTTAAACCAACCAAATAATGGGCAGGGTCTTATTCAATAAGCCCTAGTGAACAGTACTCACTCCACTGAACACTACCCAAAAATTCCATTAAAGTGGAACAGAACTAATACCTTAAGTGTGCACACCCCCAATGGGTAGTAACTAGTCCTAGTAGTGTAACACCCCGTGTTACGAGTCCTAAAACCAATGAATTAATTAATTGATTAATAGCCCAGGAGAAAGAATAAATTATAATGATTAATTAGGGAAAAAGGCCCACCGTAGCCCATGGGCCCAAATATATAAACCCAACCCCTAACCCCAATAGGATTAAACTCTAAATAAAACCCCTAGATCTATAAATAGGGAACTTAGGGAGCACCTAGAACCCCCCACACGCCTAAACGCCCCACCACCCCAGGAGAGCTCCATGAATTCCCTTAGAAGAAAGCAAGAAAGCAAGAAAGCTTAAAGAAAGACCCTTCATAGCCAAGGAACTAATTAAGGCTAAGAGGTAACCCATGTCTCAACAAAACCTATTTTCATAGTTATAATTCCCCCTTAGGGTTTCCCCCATATTATTGTATATTGGCGAGTTATGATGATTGATGTGATGATCCCATGGGGGATCTTGTTAATCTTGATATTGGGAGATTCTTGATGATTATATGGAGTTCTTGATGATTATGTGTTGTTCTTGATAATCGTGTGATGCTCTTGATGTTTATGTCTTGCAATTAGAAGACGAACCGTATTCTTGTTGATATAAAAGTGATTAGAACCCTAGGTTGTATCGTATGATCTTATTCTTGGATTATCGGGTGGGGAAATCGCATGTTTGGGTGTTGATTATATTTAGAAAAGCATGATAGGTTATGTGCCGTTCGTTTCTTGTATTTGATTCGTTAATTGTCTACGTGTTGTCGTTAATTGCGTTGTAAAGTGTCTAAGCATGGTTTCGGGTTCCACAACGGTTCCCGGGGCGTAAAGTGTGTGAAAAGAGTCAGTGGGGGGTAGGGGACCCGCCACTTACCCACGGCCGTGAAACACCGCCCGGCAGCGGGTGGCTGGCGGGCGGGCAGCTGCCCGCCAGCGACCCGCTGCCCGGAACAGTAAAGTCCGGCGGGCAGCCGGCGGGTAGCCCCCCCACCCACCGGCTACCCGCTGGAAATTATCCCACCTTGGGATCCCGACTTCCCCGTTTGATGTTCCCCCGTTCCCCGTGGTGTCCCAACGGACTCCGTTTATCGTGCCTATGTCTAGTTTGATATTTCGGGTACCGTTCGTAGGTTTATGAGTCTATTATATTGCATGCTAGTTGAATTGGTATCCCGTTGACCTAAGTGGAAGGAGTTTGAACCCCTTAGGACTATTCTTAATATGTGATGGATCACGCATAGGTTTTGTTATACGTTTACTCCCCCTTCCTAATGTGTAATGTGGGTGGCATGTGCTTGCTGGGTGATATGTGTGTGTGTTACCCCAATTCGGTTGCGATCGGATGTGTGTTACCGTTTGGTTGCGATCAAACGTTTCTATACGAGCTGCGGTTCGTCCTTTTTCCTGGCTGCGGTCAGATGACATTCTCTTGGGCTGCGGTCCACTGTTTGGTTGCGATCAAACACTATGATGAGCTGCGGTTCATCGGTCGGTTGCGATCGACCCCTCCGTGTTGCGATACGGGGCAGGGTGCTGCGGGGCCGTGTCAGAGCTATATGCGCTGACCCTCATGTATGGGCATGCGATTGGTCCTGTGGCGCCAACAAAGTGTGTTATGTGTTGTGATATGGATGAGTTGTGACTATGAGTGTCTTGGGAGATGTGACTATGGGATTCATTTTGGGGATTGTTCATGTCGGGTTATGATCATTGTTTATGCTTTGCCTTATCTACCTTATCTGTTGTGAACTGCATATGCTCGTTATAACTGTCGCTTGTGTCTGGCCTTATCTGTCGAGTCATTCCCGGTTTTAAAGCTAGAGTTCGTAGGATATATCTTCATGCTCATAATGGTTTTCGTATATCTATATATATCTCTATATGTATTGTATTTCAACGCGTTGGAGTGGGTTACCAGCATCTCTCGCTGAACAGATATATTTGGCTTTCAGGCACAGAGGACTAGAGCACTGGAGCGCGCTAGAACTTGGAGTTTAGAACTAGATAGTTTCCCTTTGGCCTGCGTGCCACGTTTATGTAATTACGTTTCGAGGATACTAGTTAGTTAGCCTGTGCACTTGGGTTCTCTAGCCCAGGTGTGGCATAGCACCCCGTACGCTTGTATTTATTTCTTGGGATTTAATAAGATTTTACCTTTGATATGAGTTTTTAAATGTCTTAAAAATCTGGGGTGTTACAGTTGGTATCAGAACCTAAGTTTGACCCTAGGAAAAGACTCGTAGGACCGGACTTTAGGACATTAGGCTTGAACTCTAGATGCTTAGGAACATAGGCCTCAGGAATCTCAGGACGCGCGGTGAGATTGAGAAACCTACACATCACCTCCCCTCACTTCGCCCCTCTCTAATATTAAGAAACTCTTCTCCGCTTATTACATCAAGGTGAAAACACAAAATAATATCAACCTTTAACCACCAGGATGACACCCAAGAAGAAACAGACAGGAACACCGAGACGCCCTACCCAGGAACTCCTGACTCAGAATCTACAACGCCTGGCCCAAATCGCCCAGGCACTAAGCACTGTCATTCCTCAGCCCCTACCAACGAACGAGAACTTGGAAATCCATCACCAAGTCTCGGCACACCAACCGCCCACCTTCTCGGGAGACGAAGACCCCACGACCCTCGAGGAATGGATTGAGACCTTCGACAGGGTATTCAGGGCAACCCAATGCCCCGAACACCGCCAAGTCGGGATAGCCTCCTTCTACTTCAGACACGAGGACGACATCTGGTGGGCCCGTGAGGGACCTACGTACGAACACGACCCCGGATTCGACTGGGAAGGCCTAAAAACACGGTTACGAGAACGGTTCTACCCCAACCACCTGAAAGCCGCCACACGCGAGGAATTCCTCCATCTAAGACAAGGGGCAGCCCCAGTCTCAGAATACTACCAACGATTCTGCCAACTGGCTCGCCTCACCCCCGAGCTAGTATCCACCGAGGAGATCAAAGTCAGGAAATTCTTAGCAGGCCTTAACCCCGAACACCAGAGGGCCTTGGCTGCCCAAGAACCAAAGACCCTCGGAGAAGCCTACGCCAAGGCGTGTCAACTACAACAGGTAACGAACCCGCCCCAAGGGACACAACTGGGGTATAAAAGGAAGCCTGAAAGAAGTCGCCCAATTCCCACCAAAGAGCCTAAAAACCCCAAAACCACCCCACTGAGCCGGGCCATCGCGCCGACTGCCCGGGGAAGGATCCTCACCCTAAGCAAGGCCAGGGTCGGAGATAGCAACATAGTCTCCGGAACTTTCCTAGTGCACGCCACCCCAGCCGCCATACTATTTGACTCGGGGGCTACCAACTCATTTATAGCAACCGAATTCGCCGCCCAGCTCGACCTTAACGCCAGCACCAAGGTCCGGCTCCAAGTCAAGGTGGCCTCAGGCGAGATCATAAAATGTGATCGCATGTACGAACATGTGATAATCACCATTCAAGGGGTGGAATTTCCCAGCAACCTAATCCAGTTCCAACTGGATGGGATGCAAGTAATCTTGGGCATGGACTGGCTAGGGAAATTCCAAGCGCAAATCTTGTGCGGAGAGCAAAAAGTGGTCATACGAGGACCAAACGGTAAGAGGGTGTCATACCGCAGTATCCGCCAGGATCCGGGGATCAAGCTTGTAAACATGATTAAAATTAAGAAGTATCTGGGCCAAGGAAACGAGGCCTTCTTATGCTCAGTCGAAGACCTCAACGCCAAAATACTCGAACCACGAGACATCCCAGTGGTAAACGAGTTCACCGACGTTTTCCCGGACGAAATTCCCGGGGCACCCCTGGCCAGAGAGGTCGAGTTCACCATAGACCTCACACCGGGCGCCGCCCCGATCTCTAAACCACCCTACAGACTGGCACCAAAGGAAATGAAAGAACTGAAAGTGCAACTCCAGGAACTACTAGATAAGGGTTATATCCGACCCAGCACCTCCCCATGGGGGGCACCGGTACTATTCGTTAAGAAAAAGGATGGGAGCATGCGCCTATGCATCGACTACAGGGAACTCAACCAGGTTACAATAAAGAATAGGTACCCCCTTCCCCGGATAGATGACTTGTTCGACCAACTTAAGGGGGCAGGGGTATTCTCGAAGATCGACCTAAGATCCGGATATCACCAAATCCAAGTGGCCAAACCGGACATCCAGAAAACGGCCTTCCGAACACGTTACGGCCACTACGAGTTTACCGTGATGCCGTTCGGCCTCACTAACGCACCCGCCATATTCATGGACCTCATGAATCGAGTATTCCGACCTTATCTGGATGACTTCGTCATTGTGTTCATTGACGACATCCTAGTCTACTCCCGAAATAAAGAAGAGCATGAGAGGCACCTTCGCATATCACTACAAACCCTCAGAGAAAACCAACTCTACGCTAAATTCTCCAAGTGCGAATTCTGGCAAGACAGCGTAGCCTTCTTGGGTCACGTAATAACCAAAGAGGGGATCAGGGTGGACCCCGCTAAGATTCGCGGCGTTAAAGAATGGACCACGCCAAGCTCACTCTCGGAGGTCCGAAGCTTCCTAGGCCTGGCTGGTTACTACAGGAGGTTTGTACCCGACTTCACCAAGATAGCCCAACCCCTCATTAAGCTCATGAAAAAGGAAACCCCCTTCCGATGGGACAACAACTGCATCTCGGCCATCCAAGAATTAAAGGACAAGCTAACCACGGCGCCCGTGCTAGCTATCCCCTCCGGAACGGAAGAATTCGAGGTCTACAGCGATGCATCCAAGAAAGGGTTGGGATGCGTGCTGATGCAAAAAGGGAAGGTAATAGCATACGCATCCAGGCAACTCAAAACCCACGAAGAAAATTACCCCACCCATGACCTCGAACTAGCCGCTATCGTTTTTGCACTAAAAATCTGGAGGCACTACCTGTATGGGGTGCAATGCAAAATCTACACCGACCATAAGAGCTTAAAGTATATCTTCACCGAAAAGGACCTAAACATGAGACAACGAAGGTGGCTAGAACTCATAAAAGACTACGACCTAGACATCCAATACCACGAGGGAAAAGTCAACGTCGTTGCAGACGCTCTAAGCCGAAAGACGACCCATTCCCTCAACACCACGTGGGTCCTACCGGACCAACTGTACAGGGACTTCCAAAAACTACACTTAGAAATAATAGAGCGAGGACAAACCCGCCCTAATGCCTACCTACTCAACACTCAAGCCATACCCGCCCTCTTCGAGGAGATCAAAGCCGGGCAACATCAGGACCCGGAACTAGATAAGATTCGCCACGACCTAACCCAAGGGAAGGAAAGCCCCTTCGAAGCACACCCGGACGGTAGCCTCCGTTACAAAGGAAGGTGGTGTGTACCCTCAACACACCCTCACTTGAAACAACGGATCTTGGAGGAAGGACACAACTCCCCGTACTCAGTCCACCCAGGAGGTGACAAGTTATACCAAGACGTAAGGAGAACGTTTTGGTGGCCAAACATGAAGAAGGAAATCGCAGATTTCGTGGCCAGGTGCCTGAATTGCCAAAGAGTAAAGGCTGAACGAGGCAAGCCCAAGGGACTCGTACAACCCCTTGAAATACCACAAGGAAAATGGGATTCCATATCCATGGACTTCGTTGGAGGGTTACCCCCAACAAGAACCGGCAAGGACAAAATCTGGGTCATAGTAGATCGGCTGACCAAAACGGCACGATTCATTGCCATGAAGGAAACCTGGACAATGACGCAACTAGCCCATGCCTACATAAACCGAGTGGTGAAATACCACGGAGTCCCCCGAAACATTGTGTCCGATAGAGATTCCAGATTCCTCTCACAATTCTGGAAATCACTACAATCAGCATTGGGAACGCACCTAAAACTAAGCACAGCCTTTCACCCCATGTAACACCCCGGAGAACCCAGGTGCACAGGCTAACTAACTAATATCCTCAATAATGTAAATGCATAATATGGCACGCAGGCCGAAAGGGGACTAACTACTTCTACGTTCCGAGTACTAGCGCTCTCCAGTGACTTATTCTTCTGTGCCTGAAAACCAAATATATCTGTTCAGCGAGAGATGCTGGTAACCCACTCCAACGCGTTGAAATACAATACATATAGCAATATATATATAGATATACGAAAACCATTTTGAGCATGAGAATATATCCTACGAACTCTAGCTTTAAAACCGGGGATGACTCGACAGATAAGGTCAGACACAAGCAACAGTTATAACGAGCATATGCAGTTCACAACAGATAAGGCAGATAAGGCAAAGCATAAACAATGATCATAACCCAACATGAACAATCCCCAATATAAATCCCATAGTCACATCCCCCAAGACACTCATAATCACAACTCGCCCACGTCACAACACATAACGCACGTTGTTGGCGCCACAGGACCACTCGCATGCCCATACATGCGGGTCAGCGCATATAGCTCTGACACGGCCCCACAGCACCATGCCCCGTATCGCAACACGGGGAGGCCGATCGCAACCGACCGATGAACCGCAGCTCATCATAATGTTTGATCGCAACCAAACAGTGGACCGCAGCCCAAGAGAATGTGTCATCTGACTGTAGCCAGGAATTCCCATCTGACTACAGCCAGCCTCTGAACCGCAGCTCAGGAAAATGTCATCTGGTTGCAGCCAGGAATTCCCATCTGACTACAACCAGCTTCTGGACCGCAGCCCAGGATACCGTCATCCGACTACAGCCAGGAATTCCCATCTGACTATAGCCGGCTTCTGAACCGCAGCTCAGGATAACCAATCCGATCGCAACCGAATTGGGGTAACACGCACACATAACACATAGCAAGCACATGCAACCCACATTACACATTGGGAAGGAGGATAAAGCGTATAAAAACCTTATGCGTGATCCATCACGTGCTAAGAATAGTCCTAAGGGGTTCATACTTCTTCCACCTAGGTCAACGGGATACCAATTCAACTAGCATGCAATATAATAGACTCATAAACCTACGAACGGTACCCGAAATATCAAACTAGACATAGGCACGACAAACGGGGTCCGTTGGGACACCACAGGGATCGGGGAAACATCAAACGGGGAAGCCGGGGTCCCGAGGGGGGGAAGATTCCAGCGGGTAGCCGGTAGGTGGGGGTCCACCCGCCGGCTGCCCGCCGGCCATCACTGTTCCGGGCAGCGGGTGCCCGGCGGGCAGCTGCCCGCTGCCGGAGCTGCCCGAATTGCCGCGGGTAGGTGGTGGGTCCCCTACCCCCCACTGACTCTTTTCGCCACTTTTCGTCCCGGGAACCATTGTGGAAGCCGAAACCATGCTTAGACACTTTTCAACGTAATTAACGACAACACATAGACAATTAACGGATCAAATACGATAAACGAACGGCACATAACCTATCATGCTTTTCTAATCATAATCAACACCCAAACATGCGATTTCCCCACCCGATAATCCAAGAATAATATCATACGATACAACCTAGGGTTCTAATCACTTTTATATCAACAAGAATACAATTCGTCTTCTTATTGCAAGATTCGGTAGGAACAACACATAGTCATCAAGGATACCAATTAATCATCAAAAACATCATAGTCATCAAGAACAACACATAATCATCAAAACCCCAATTAATCATCAAGAACATCACAATTATCAAGAAACTCCCAATATCAAGATTATCAAGATTCCTCATGGAATCATTATATCGACATCAATAATAATCATCATCAATCGCCATTTACAACAATATGGGGGAAACCCTAAGGGGAAATCATAGCTATGAAAATAGGTTTTGTTGAGACATGGGTTACCTCTTAGCCTTAATTAATTCCTTGGCTATGAAGGATCTTTCTTTAAGCTTTCTTGATTTCTTCTAAGGGAATTCTTGGAGCTCTTCCGGGGTGATGGGGCGTCTAGGCGTGTGGGGGGTTCCGGGTGTCTCCTAAGTTCCCTATTTATATATTTAAGACTCCTAATTAGGGCCTGAATGGTATGGGTTTACTAATTCTATTCCTTATAGGACTCAGGGACTTGCTTTAGGGATAAGGGTCCATATTAATTAAAGCGGATCCTAATCACAATCTGAATAGTAAAAGGCCTACTTCCTTTATTCCTAATAGATAACTAGGTCTAGGATTCCTAATTAGGATCTGAATAGTAAGAGGTTTACTATCTTTATTCCTAATAGGCTTAAGCCTCTAATTTAGGCAAGGGTCCACGGTTCATGGTGGACCCTACTAATTAATTAAAGGGGAACTTAACATAATTAATCATATTTAATTATTATTAGCGGGATTAATTAAATAATTAATCCAGGATTAAAGGCCGTAACACGGGGTGTTACACCCCACCACAGACGGCCAAACCGAGAGAACCATCCAAACCCTCGAGGACATGCTAAGAGCCTGCACACTAGACTTCCGAGGGACGTGGGAAGAACACCTAGACCTCATCGAGTTCTCATACAACAACAGCTACCACGCGAGCATTCGCATGGCACCCTACGAAGCACTGTATGGTCAGAAATGTAGAACCCCATTATGCTGGGAAGATATGGTCAACCCGGTAACACTGGGCCCCCAATACCTACAAGACACCATAGCTAAGGTCAAACACATCCAGGAAAGGATGAAGGCCGCCCAAGACCGCCAGAAGTCTTACGCCGACCTAAAGAGGAAGCAAGCCGAATTCAACCTCGGGGACAAGGTCTGGCTAAGGATCTCGCCCACACGAGGAGTAATGAGGTTCGGAAGAAAAGGAAAACTCAGCCCCCGATTCATCGGCCCTTACGAAATCGTGGAGAAAATCGGAGACTTGGCCTACCGCCTCGCCTTACCTGTCGAGCTAGAACGAGTACACAACGTGTTCCACGTATCTCAGCTAAAGAAATACATACACGATCCAAGCCACGTACTCCAACACGAGACCGTAGACCTCGACGAGTCACTAGTGTACGAAGAGAAACCCGTAAGAATCCTGGACACCAAAACAAGAAATACCCGGAACCGAGTCATAGAAATGGTGAAGGTCCTCTGGACCAACCACGGGACCGAGGAAGCAACATGGGAACTCAAGGACACGATGAAGGCGAGGTATCCCGAGCTGTTCACTCCAGGTAACTAAGAGAAAACTTTCTTTTTCACCGGGGCCAAGCTTCGGGGACGAAGCTTCCTGTTAAGGGGGGGAGAGTGTAACACCCCGTGTTACGAGTCCTAAAACTAATGAATTAATTAATTGATTAATAGCCCAGGAGAAAGAATAAATTATAATGATTAATTAGGGAAAAAGGCCCACCATAGCCCATGGGCCCAAATATATAAACCCAACCCCTAACCCCAATAGGATTAAACTCTAAATAAAACCCCTAGATCTATAAATAGGGAACTTAGGGAGCACCTAGAACCCCCCACACGCCAAAACGCCCCACCACCCCAGGAGAGCTCCAAGAATTCCCTTAGAAGAAAGCAAGAAAGCTTAAAGAAAGACCCTTCATAGCCAAGGAACTAATTAAGGCTAAGAGGTAACCCATGTCTCAACAAAACCTATTTTCATAGTTATAATTCCCCCTTAGGGTTTCCCCCATATTATTGTATATTGGCGAGTTATGATGATTGATGTGATGATCCCATGGGGGATCTTGTTAATCTTGATATTGGGAGATTCTTGATGATTATATGGAGTTCTTGATGATTATGTGTTGTTCTTGATAATCGTGTGATGCTCTTGACGTTTATGTCTTGCAATTAGAAGACGAACCGTATTCTTGTTGATATAAAAGTGATTAGAACCCTAGGTTGTATCGTATGATCTTATTCTTGGATTATCGGGTGGGGAAATCGCATGTTTGGGTGTTGATTATATTTAGAAAAGCATGATAGGTTATGTGCCGTTCGTTTCTTGTATTTGATTCGTTAATTGTCTACGTGTTGTCGTTAATTGCGTTGTAAAGTGTCTAAGTATGGTTTCGGGTTCCACAACGGTTCCCGGGGCGTAAAGTGTGTGAAAAGAGTCAGTGGGGGGTAGGGGACCCGCCACTTACCCACGGCCGTGAAACACCGCCCGGCAGCGGGTGGCTGGCGGGCGGGCAGCTGCCTGCCGGCGACCCGCTGCCCGGAACAGTAAAGTCCGGCGGGCAGCCGGCGGGTAGCCCCCCCACCCACCGGCTACCCGCTGGAAATTATCCCACCTTGGGATCCCGACTTCCCCGTTTGATGTTCCCCCGTTCCCCGTGGTGTCCCAACGGACTCCGTTTATCGTGCCTATGTCTAGTTTGATATTTCGGGTACCGTTCGTAGGTTTATGAGTCTATTATATTGCATGCTAGTTGAATTGGTATCCCGTTGACCTAGGTGGAAGGAGTTTGAACCCCTTAGGACTATTCTTAATATGTGATGGATCACGCATATGTTTTGTTATACGTTTTCTCCCCCTTCCTAATGTGTAATGTGGGTGGCATGTGCTTGCTGGGTGATATGTGTGTGTGTTACCCCAATTCGGTTGCGATCGGATTGGTTATCCTGAGCTGCGGTTCAGAAGCTGGCTGCAGTCAGATTGATACTCTTGGGCTGCGGTCCACCGTTTGGTTGCGATCAAACGTTTCTATACGAGCTGCGGTTCGTCCTTTTTCCTGGCTGCGGTCAGATGACATTCTCTTGGGCTGCGGTCCACTGTTTGGTTGCGATCAAACACTATGATGAGCTGCGGTTCATCGGTCGGTTGCGATCGACCCCTCCGTGTTGCGATACGGGGCAGGGTGCTGCAGGGCCGTGTCAGAGCTATATGCGCTGACCCTCATGTATGGGCATGCGATTGGTCCTGTGGCGCCAACAAAGTGTGCTATGTGTTGAGATATGGATGAGTGGTGATCAGGAGTGTCTTGGGGGATGTGACTACGGGATTTATGTTGGGGATTGTTGATGTTGAGTTATGGTTATTGTTTATGCTTTGCCTTATCTGCCTTATCTGTTGTGAACTGCATATGCTCGTTATAACTGTTGCTTGTGTCTGGCCTTATCTGTCGAGTCATTCCCGGTTTTAAAGCTAGAGTTCGTAGGATATATCCTCATGCTCAAAATGGTTTTCATATATCTATATATATCTCTATATGTATTGTATTTCAACGCGTTGGAGTGGGTTACCAGCATCTCTCGCTGAACAGATATATTTGGCTTTCAGGCACAGAAGACTAAGTCACTGGAGCGCGCTAGAACTTGGAGTTTAGAACTAGATAGTTTCCCTTTGGCCTGCGTGCCACGTTTATGTAATTACGTTTCGAGGATACTAGTTAGTTAGCCTATGCACTTGGGTTCTCTAGCCCAGGTGTGGCATAGCACCCCGTACGCTTGTATTTATTTCTTGGGATTTAATAAGATTCTACCTTTGATATGAGTTTTTAAATGTCTTAAAAATCTGGGGTGTTACAAGTAGCCAGGATACGTTTCTACCGACTACTACTCAACAGGGTAAATACCCTAGTGGTAGACTCCGCTAACCACTCCTCAAAATATAACAGGACTACAAGTCCTAGCGAGATATGATAGGTTTCTACTGCTCACTCCACAACAAACTGGGTCATAACCCAAGTATCCAGAATTTCACAACAGGATACTACACAAGTCTTAAGAATCAATTTCCTTTACCCTCCATCTTTATAAAAATGATAACATTACTGATATTTCTCAAGCAAGCAAATTCTCAACACCTCAAATAAGGAATTTACAGAAATTTTCAGAAGGTATGACCTGAATATCAAAATTTACTGAGAAAAATCAGTAACACATTTTCACATGAAATTTTCCAGATAAGAGGTACAGTGAGTCTAGATTATACACAAAAATTTTCTAGTCAATCCAAGGCCTACAAAAGTATTTTTCCCGAAATATTTCCTAACACTGCGCCAGACAAAAATTGAACTGGCAGCACACTGCCTCAACTTTACGAAATATTTTGGAAAAACCGAAACATATTTTTAACCAAAAATTTTTACATACATCAAACACAACAATTCTAGGTTCTACATAAAAAATTTCAAGCAAAAATAAGTTTAGGAAGCCATTTTTACGAATTTTTCTTTCCAGCTGGGCCAGTCAGAATTTTCTCAAACAGTGAATACACTAATAAAAAATCCTTCCTTCATACACTATAAAATCACCATATATCACATATGCAGGAATTTCAAAACAACTAAAATTACATATCTACTCACATAATATGATCAAATAACTTACAACACTAAATATCATCAATTTTTCAAAATCATGAATCGAATAAACAATTAGTAAAATCAGTTTTTGATTTGGGGTAAAAGAATTTTAGTGAACATAAATCTTATATGGATTCTCAAAATCAATAGAACCCTTGAATCCCTACGGTGAATAGATGAGAGAACATGATGATGACAGAGGAAGGAGACCAAGATAGAACCGATGAAGAAGAAAGAGACTACCTAAATTTTTTTCTATTTGACATATTGGGACGGTAAAGTCTCAAGAAGATGTGTGAATCAGAATGATATAATTTAAGGTTAGTCAAAAAGATCATTATTATTATTATTATTATATATACTGTACGCATATCACATATTGTAGGATTAGGGTTATATAATATATTTATAAAAAAAATGTGATATATATATATATATATATATATATATATATATATATATATATATATATATATATTTATTTATTTATTTATTTATTTATTTATTTATTTATATGCTGTAGTGATGATGATGAAGATTCTACTATATATATATTTTTAAATAAATTGGAATTGCGCTGCTGTACGAAACATATATAAGTATATTAACATAGGTTTAGGATAATATTAGGTCAGACTTGGAGTTCGAGTAATAAAAAAAAATTAGAAAAATACAGTGTCCATAAATATGGGGTATCACAGAACCTATTCGGACACGGTGTCTAGTCGACCTAATACTCTGCTCGTCCACCGAACCACTCTCTTGGTTCTATGCTCAAACTCTATGGAATCAGGTATCGAACTATTAACGTGCACACCCCCTGACCAGGATTCCAAGCCTGGCGGGCAGTTTCCAACCTCGTAACGTGGGAATACACCGCGTTACATATACTGGGACCGCAATGTTCATAATAATCATCCGAGAGGACATAGTCCAAACGGGGTCCTCCAAAACCTCACTGGTATAGATAATATATAAATATATCTCTCATGCACCAATCCCATGCATGTTACATCTCAACAACTTCTCAATGCATCAAAATAATGATATACCACATGCTCATGAATTTTGAAAGTAGTACTTAGGCTCACGTTGGTCACTTATATCATAGAATTCTCAAGAATACAATATCATGCTCGGTTTGCAACATATCAAATTCTATATATTTCTATCATCCAAATATACTCCAAATCCCATTGATCAAAATGATCATGTTTTCCTATTCAATACACAAATATCATCAGGGCAACAAGGCAAAGCAAATCTCATTACAGTGAACTTCAAACATACATACTGTGAAGCAAATTCATCAATAAATCCATCATAACTTGCTCATTTCTAATCCAAATTCAACGAAATCAAAGCCAAAACGTGCGTCGAGACGGCCTCGAGGTACCAACCCATAAGGGCCCGTGACACCTGGCCCGAAACGACACGTAGCTGAGCCACAAGGGCCCGACCACTGCACAGACAACACTCAGGGACCAGGGGGCGGGGCTCACCATGGGCCGCCCCCTCAAGCCGCTACAACGTCGGGCCTAGGCAACAGCCCTCTCCAAGGCCCGTGCCCTAGGCTCACCTAGCCACAACTCTAGCCAACGGTCCCCCTGATGGGCCGTTGGCTAGGGCCGTTACATTCATCTAGTGCACACTATGGGGTCGTTTGGTTCACGGAATGTCAGATTACCTTAGGGAATGTTAGATGGCTGGGAATGTTAGATTGTTGGGAATGTTAGATTACTGTGTTTGGTAAAAACAGGGTTATGTAATATAAACCTGTTTGGTTGATGAATTATTGATTATGTTATAATGGTTATTTTACCTTAATACCCTCCTATTGCAAATCACCTTACAAACAAGAAAATGTTGGAGGTGATACAAAGAGCAAACAATGTAAAATGGCCAAGGGAATCCAAGATAACCTAAGATTGACAAGGGAATCACATTCCCTCATAAAAAGAAAAAAATCTGATGTGGAGGTGATATTAGATTCCAAGGGAATATTGTATAACCTCAACCAAACAAAGGCATGTTATATAACTAACCTAATATAACTCTAGTTATCTAATATAACCCCAACCAAACGCCCCCTATGTGTGCACCAAATGGTCCATTTCATCTGCAAATCAATTCCAAGCAAATCCAACACATCCAAAACATTATCAACACATCATAGACAAGTAATAGATCACTTCCTACTCAAACACAACAAAAATCTATCATTTCTAGTCAAGAAACTAGGCTTCACAGAGCCAAAAATTGAAGAGGGAGTCCATGGGGTTATACCTTTGTAGACCTCTTCTTCTTGCTTGGATCCCACCTCTTCTCAAGCTAGCTACACCCTCCTTCACCTCCTAAACATCTCAAACAAACCACACATCTTACTACTAAGTTCTTAGAGGTGGAAAAGAAGGAAAACTTGAACAATGAATGGCTAGGATTGAAAGGAAAGAAAAATGGAGAAAACTTACTGTGTTGCCTCTTGATTTGCAAAGCTGAGATATGGGAAGCAAGGAGTGGAATCAAAGAGGCAATTGTCTGATAAGGTTTCAATTTATTGGAGCACAAAACCCTAGGTTGATCCCATATGATTGGTTGATGGCAAAAGTGTAATTCATTTGGCTAAAAGATGAATCAGGAAGAGTTTTGGATGTTTAGTGGTCCACCATGCTCCATGGACCAAGGGCTAGAATTGCTATTTAAAATACTTTGGGGTTGAAAATGGAATTTTCTCAAAAAGTTTTCTAGATGAACACTTGTTTAAGGCTTCTCAGAATTCTCCTAGTCTCACTCAAATTGGTTTCTCAGTTTAAAACTTGGTACGCGAAGTACCCGAAAATTTAGGATTTTGAAATAAAAATAAGTTTTTGGTGTTAAATTGATTTAAAATGTACTCAAAATAATTTATTCAAACACCAATTTATCGCAAAAATTTTTAATGGAGTGAAAATGGCTATTTTTGAATTTCTTAAAATTGGATTTATAAAATTAAATTTTGGGTTATCACACAACAACATCGGTACTAGTGGGTGGTTCAAGCGGGTGGAAAAGGTCCCGCCGAAAATTCCACAACGTACCAGCGAGCTCTAAACTACCCGCCGAACCCCTGCTGAATCAACAATGCACCAGCGGGTGCTTTAAGCAGGTAAACTGATGCCCGCCCGAAGTACCCGCTGGTACGCGAACCTGTGCAAAATAGGATTTCGGGAAAATTTGCCAAGAATGTGAAATCCAACTCTAAACTCATCAATACTCACATCCACAACAAATGAGACTATATGGATAGAAGGAATAACTCATCAAATAGCATCACATAACCCTAAATACAAGCTCTACAATAGCATAATTACAAGAATATGCATCACACCACACATGATCATCAAGAAATACATTTATGCAAAGAAAATAACATAGTGCTACCTTCTTAGCTTAGAAGCAATCCAAAAACAACGCCAATTTAATCTCAACTCAAAGCCAATCTACCACAAAGAACCTGTGAACCAAATCGACTCATTTAATAAAACTATCAATTAGACTTTCATTTGGAAGGTACCCGGGTTGGACTTTCATTTGGAAGGTTATGAGTTCGAGCCTCAACGGAGGAGTTATTGGTTCTTTGTGTTTCAGTAAGTTGAGAAAGTATATGAACAGATACTACAATGTAATAGGGCACTAACATTCAAAAAAAAAAAGTTAACTTAAAGCTAATGTGGGATTCAAACCCTAACCACTTATAAGACTAAACGCATCCTTACTACTAAGCTAATACCTTACTTGTTAATTCTTAATCAACATTAACTCTAATCATCCTTTAATAAATAATAAACCAATCATCAATAACCAGAAGACATACTCATCATCTTTCATGAAGTTCCAAGGATCACAACAGAGTTTACCTTACGGGTCTTCACCTCCAGCCACCACTAAGCTCCACCTCCGAACACTTCGCACTACCGGAAGACAGCCATTACCCGCAAGCTTTGTCGGACTTTTTGTAACACCCCGTGTTACGGCCCCTAAAACCATTTAATTAATCAATCAATAAGCCCAAGAGAAGGAATAAATCATAATGATCAATTACGGAAAAAGGCCCACCGTAGTCCATGGGCCCTCATATATAAACCCAACCCCCAAACCCAATCCTTAGTTCCGAAAGAAATAGAATTAGCAAGCCTATAGTATTAGTTCCTAATTAGGACTCCCAAATATATAAATAAGGGACTTAGGAGACACCTAGAACTTCCCACATTCCAAAACGCCCCACCTCCCCAAGAGAGCTCCAAGAATTCCCTTAGAAGAAAGCAAGAAAGCTTAAAGAAAGACCCTTCATAGCCAAGGAACTAATTAAGGCTAAGAGGTAACCCATGTCTCAACAAAACCTATTTTCATAGCTATGATTTCCCCTTAGGGTTTCCCCCGTATGATTGTGAATGGCGAATTACTATGATTATTATTGATGTTGATTTAATGATTCCATGGGGAATCTTGATAATCTTGATATTGGGAGTTTCTTGATAATTGCATGTTCTTGATGATTAATTGGGATTCTTGATGATTATGTGTTGTTCTTGATGATTATGATGTTCTTGATGATTAATTGCTATCCTTGATGATTATGTGTTGTTCCTACCGAATCTTGCAATTGGAAGACGAATCGTATTCTTGCTGATATAAAAGTGATTAGAACCCTAGGTTGCACCGCACGCTTTGATTCTTGGATTATCGGTGGGAAATCGCATGTTTGGGTGTTGATTATGATTAGAAAAGAATGTTAGGTTATGTGCCGTTCGTCTATCGTATTTGATCCGTTAATTGTCTATGTGTTGTCGTTAATTACGTTGAAAAGTGTCTAAGCATGGTTTCGGGTTCCACAACGGTTCCCGGGGCGAAAAGTGATGAAAAGAGTCAGTGGGGGGTAGGTGGGGGTAGGGGACCCGCCACCTACCCGCGGCAATCTCGGGTAGCTCCGGCAGCGGGCGGGCAGCTGCCCGCCGGGCACTCGCTGCTCGGAACAGTGACAGCCGGCGGGTGGACCCCCACCCACCGGCTACCCGCTGGAATCTCACCCCACCCGGGACCTCGGCTTCCTCGTTTGATGTTTCCCCGATCCCCGTGGTGTCCCAACGGACCCCGTTTGTCGTGCCTATGTCTAGTTTGATGTTTCGGGTACCGTTCATAGGTTTATGAGTCTGTTATATCGCATGCTAGATGAAGTGGTATCCTATTGACCTAGGTGAAGGAAGTATGAACCCCTTAGGACTATTCTTAGTATGTGATGGATCACGCATAGGTTTGTTATACGCTTTACCCCCTTCCCAATGTGTAACGTGGGTTGCATGTGCTTGCTATGTGTTATGTGTGTGTGCTACCCCAATTCGGTTGCGATCAGATTGGTTATCCTGAGCTGCGGTTCAGAAGCTGGCTGCGGTCAGATTGGTATTCCTGGCTGCGGTCAGATGACACTCTCTTGGGCTGCGGTCCACCGTTTGGTTGCGATCAGACGTTTCTATACGAGCTGCGGTTCGTCCTCTTTCCTGGCTGCGGTCAGATGACATTCTCTTGGGCTGCGGTCCACTGTTTGGTTGCGATCAAACATTATGATGAGCTGCGGTTCATCGGTCGGTTGCGATCGACCTCCCCGTGTTGCGATACGGGGCATGGTGCTGCGGGGCTGTGTCAGAGCTATATGCGCTGACCCTCATGTATGGGCATGAGATCGGTCCCGTGGCGCCAACAATGTGCGTTATGTGTGTGATATGGATGAGTTGTGACTATGAGTGCCTTGGGATGTGACTATGGGTCTCATATTGGGGATTGTTTATGATGGGTTATGATTATTGTTTATGGTTTGCCTTATCTGCCTTACCTATTGCGAACTGCATATGCTCGTTATAACTGTTGCTCGTACCTGGCCTTATCTGTCGAGTCATTCCCGGTTTTAAAAGCTAGAGTTCGTAGGATATATCTTCATGCTCATAATGGTTTTCGTATATCTATATATATCTCTATATGTATTGTATTTCAACGCGTTGGAGTGGGTTACCAGCATCTCTCGCTGAACAGATATATTTGACTTTCAGGCACAGAGGACTAGAGCACTGGAGCGCGCTAGAACCGGAGCGTAGAAGTAGAGTAGTTTCCCTTTCGGCCTGCGTGCCATATTATGCATTGTGTTTCAATGGATATTAGTTAGACCGCCTGTGTACCTGGGTTCTCTAGCCCAGGTGTGGCATAGCACCCCGTACACTTATGATATACTTTGGGATGTAATGAGATATTACCTTTATTATATAAGCTTAAAATGTCTTGAAAAGCTGGGGTGTTACAGTTGGTATCAGAGCCTAAGTTTGACCCTAGGAAAAGACTCTTAAGACCGGACTTTAGGACGTTAGGCTTGAGCTCTAAGTACCTAGGAACATAGGACTCAGGAATCTTAGGACGCGCGGTGAGATTGTGAACCCTACACATAACTTCCCTACACGTTGCCCTTCCCCATTCTAAAACCCTTCCCCACTTATCACTTCACCAGAAGTGCGTCGAACTCTAACTTAACATTCTTATAAACACTGACCAGAAAGACGATAGCATGGCACCGAACAGAAGGCAATCAAGGACTCCGGAACCCGCCACCAACGACCCCTTGACCCAAACCCTACAGCAACTAACACAAGTCGCGCAGGCGTTAAGCGACGCGGCCCTTCGCAACACCAGGCCCCCACCGCCTCCGGTGAATACAAACTCTGACGTCGCTCGACAAGTCTCGAATCACCGATCACCCACGTTCTTCGGAGAGGAGGACCCCGCAGTCCGGGAGGAATGGATTCGAACTCTTGACATGATTCTAGGGGTAGTAGAATGCCCAGAGGAGCGTCGTGTAGAAATAGCCTCGTTCTACTTCGGACACGAGGCCGACCTCTGGTGGATCCACGAGGGTCCCACCCACCGACAAGAACCAGGGTTCAACTGGGAAAGCCTCAAGGCACGATTACGTGAACGGTTCTACCCAACCCACATAAAAGCATCCATGTATGAAGAGTTCCTTCATCTAAAGCAAGGGACGGCCACCGTCGTGGAGTACCATAAACGATTCCTCGAACTGGCGCGCTTCGCACCCGAACTTGTCCCCACCGAGGTGACCAAGGTAGAAAGATTCGTATCGGGCCTCAACTTCGAAGCCCGGAAGGCGCTAGTAGTAAGTAGGCCCCGGACCCTCAACGAGGCTTACGTCAGTGCCGCGAACCTCTATCGGATCCAACTACTTCAACGCGGAGCTCAGGAACAAATGCGAAGAAGGAACACCGGAAGTGGGGCACCACCGGTGAAAAGAACAAGGAACGACATCGGCACGAGATCAAACAACCCGACTAACCCAAGACCGCCCCCGGGAAGCAACGAAGCGAACCCAAGAAACTTTCCTTGCCCGAGATGCAACAAAAGTCACGGAGGCAAGGACTGCGCAGGCAACCCCTGGCGATGCTTCAACTGCGGGGAGGAAGGACACAAGGCCTTCCAATGCACTCGGCCCCAAAGACCGCGTCCCACCACCACAGGCCAACACGGGGGTACCGGTCACCAAGGGGGCTACGGCGCTCCCGGAAAAGTATTCGTCATGAGCCAAACGCAAGCCGACCTCGGAAACAAAGAAGGCCTAGAAGGGGAAAACCCAATCCCTGAAGACGAGGACCATACGGACCCCGCCGAAGAAAACCCCGAAAGCGAATTCTGTCTAGGATAAGGATCAACCCCTTGTAACCGCCCCCTGTATCGTATAGACCACTTATTTAGTTTAATTACTTCGGGAGCATTATGTCTACTTATCTTAGCTACTTAGAAAGTATTATGAATAAAGATTCCTTTTCGTTCAAATTCCGATTCCACTACGAGAGTAAAACACAAGTTATGCCATCCACCCAACCCTTCCTCACTAAAAGACGAAACAAGGAAAAGACAAAAATCATCTCATCAAGGAATACCTAATGTCACCACTAGGGATTGAACCTTAAACCTCCTATTTATAAGTCCAAGTCCCAACCACCAAGCCATGAGTGTTTCTTGAAACCTTAAGGGGACACTCCCTTGTTAAACCCCTCTAAATCCCTAAAACCCACAAAATCCCCAAATCAAAAACCCTTCTTCTCCTTCTTCTTCTTCTTTTTTTCTCTCTCTCTCTCCCCACACCCTCTCCTCCTCCCTCTCGCATACCCCACTGCCCCACC
The DNA here is from genome assembly GCF_001879475.1 of Ipomoea nil. NCBI lineage: Eukaryota > Viridiplantae > Streptophyta > Magnoliopsida > Solanales > Convolvulaceae > Ipomoea > Ipomoea nil. The sequence goes on along the minus strand of NW_017619261.1, from coordinate 652,068 downwards.
ACAGCCACCATCTCCCACCGACGCCGCCACCGCCCGAACGCACCCCGGCAGAGCCGCTCGCCTCGCCGCCGTCCAGACCAAGCCGCCGGAGACCACCCGCCATCCGCCCGGAGTCCGCCCAGCCGAGACCCGCTGCCGCCTCCACCCGAACGCCAATCCCACGCCACCTCCTCCTCGTCGTGAACCCCGCCTCGCCGCCCGCCGGAAAAACACGCCGGAGCGCTGCCCACCTCGCCGGAGACTCGCCGGAAACCATGCCGGAAAATCCACCGGAAAAGTACCACCTATCGCGATGCCAAAGAAACCCCTCGGAATCCGCACCCCGGAGTGGAACAATGCCGATTACACCGTGATCGGAGGTAAAGCACTTGAACCCAACCAATTCTCTCCGGAATTGGTTGATATGCTTAAACACCAAGGACTTTTAGATACATATCTCACCATCAAAGGGGATACGTACCCCGAATTGGTGAAGGAGTTCTATCAACACCTTGTAGCCACCAAACGGGGTGACAAGGTAGAAATCACCACCAAAGTCCGCGGCAAGGAAATTGTGCTTTCCGAAGGCCGTTTGGCCAAGCTCTTGAAATTGACCACCACGGGTGTGTCCGACTATGACCGGAAGGGGTGGATTGACACCCAAACTACGGGATACAAGGACTATCTCGGGTACTTACTCGGGAAAGAGGATGGGTTCACCTCGGCCACCCGACCAAACCGGAAATGGCTATCGGCGGAGCAAAAGATATTGGTTATGATTGTAACCGATAGCCTCTTGCCCACCAATAACAAGAGCAAGGATGTGGGAAGCTTGGAGTGCACCTTTGCGTATCTCCTAAAACATAAAATCAAATTCAACCTGCCGGCACTCATGCTAAAGCACATAGAGTTCTGCAAAACAAACAACCGGCTTAGCCTACCTTACGGGATGATCCTAAGTTGGATCATGGAGAAAAAGGGGGTAGACCTAAGCCACACCGAGGTCAAAACCGCCAATGGCATGGTTTTCAATGCCCAAAACCTCCGCCGCAACGACATCTACTTCATCGAAGGAGGACACTATCTCACCCTCGAAGAAATCTGCCACAAACCCGATGAGGAACGTAGGGAATTGGTTGATCGGTTGGACATCTCCAACAAAAAGCTCAAGCGGGCCATGCAAGATTGCGGAGGCACGGAAGAAAATGAAGGACAAGAGGAGGAAGACGGGCCTAACCCGTCAGTGCACCCACAGCCAGGAGGGAACCCGAGGGGGCAAGACGAAGGTTCGGTCAACGAACGCATACTCGCACAGCTCGACCGACAGAATCAAATCATGGAAGAAGGGTTCTCATCCCTGATCCACACCACACACGCACTCGATCAAAGGGTAGCAACGATCGAGGCCGCCTTGGGCACTCGCGGTGCACCCAGTTCCAGCGCAGGAAACCAAGGTACAACCAAAAACTTCCCTATCACAACACCATCAAAAGTTTAGCCTACCCCAAGCCAAGGCAAACATATGGCCGCAACCCTAAACAGGAGGCCGAGCTACGAGGTGTCTAGGGGTGAAAGGGTGGACTGTAACACCAGGCTTCGGGGACGAAGCCCCTTGTAAAGGGGGGAAGAGTGTAACACCCCGTGTTACGGCCCCTAAAACCATTTAATTAATCAATCAATAAGCCCAAGAGAAGGAATAAATCATAATGATCAATTACGGAAAAAGGCCCACCGTAGTCCATGGGCCCTCATATATAAACCCAACCCCCAAACCCAATCCTTAGTTCCGAAAGAAATAGAATTAGCAAGCCTATAGTATTAGTTCCTAATTAGGACTCCCAAATATATAAATAAGGGACTTAGGAGACACCTAGAACTTCCCACATTCCAAAACGCCCCACCTCCCCAAGAGAGCTCCAAGAATTCCCTTAGAAGAAAGCAAGAAAGCTTAAAGAAAGACCCTTCATAGCCAAGGAACTAATTAAGGCTAAGAGGTAACCCATGTCTCAACAAAACCTATTTTCATAGCTATGATTTCCCCTTAGGGTTTCCCCCGTATGATTGTGAATGGCGAATTACTATGATTATTATTGATGTTGATTTAATGATTCCATGGGGAATCTTGATAATCTTGATATTGGGAGTTTCTTGATAATTGCATGTTCTTGATGATTAATTGGGATTCTTGATGATTATGTGTTGTTCTTGATGATTATGATGTTCTTGATGATTAATTGCTATCCTTGATGATTATGTGTTGTTCCTACCGAATCTTGCAATCCTTGATAAAAGTGATTAGAACCCTAGGTTGCACCGCACGCTTTGATTCTTGGATTATCGGGTGGGAAATCGCATGTTTGGGTGTTGATTATGATTAGAAAAGCATGTTAGGTTATGTGTCGTTCGTCTATCGTATTTGATCCGTTAATTGTCTATGTGTTGTCGTTAATTACGTTGAAAAGTGTCTAAGCATGGTTTCGGGTTCCACAACGGTTCCCGGGGCGAAAAGTGATGAAAAGAGTCAGTGGGGGGTAGGTGGGGGTAGGGGACCCGCCACCTACCCGCGGCAATCTCGGGTAGCTCCGGCAGCGGGCAGCCGGCGGGCGGGCAGCCGCCCGCCGGGCACCCGCTGCCCGGAACAGTGACAGCCGGCGGGTGGACCCCCACCCACCGGCTACCCGCTGGAATCTCACCCCACCCGGGACCTCGGCTTCCCTGTTTGATGTTTCCCCGATCCCCGTGGTGTCCCAACGGACCCCGTTTGTCGTGCCTATGTCTAGTTTGATGTTTCGGGTACCGTTCGTAGGTTTATGAGTCTGTTATATCGCATGCTAGATGAAGTGGTATCCTATTGACCTAGGTGAAGGAAGTATGAACCCCTTAGGACTATTCTTAGTATGTGATGGATCACGCATAGGTTTGTTATACGCTTTACCCCCTTCCCAATGTGTAACGTGGGTTGCATGTGCTTGCTATGTGTTATGTGTGTGTGCTACCCCAATTCGGTTGCGATTAGATTGGTTATCCTGAGCTGCGGTTCAGAAGCTGGCTGCGGTCAGATTGGTATTCCTGGCTGCGGTCAGATGACACTCTCTTGGGCTGCGGTCCACCGTTTGGTTGCGATCAGACGTTTCTATACGAGCTGCGGTTCGTCCTCTTTCCTGGCTGCGGTCAGATGACATTCTCTTGGGCTGCGGTCCACTGTTTGGTTGCGATCAAACATTATGATGAGCTGCGGTTCATCGGTCGGTTGCGATCGACCTCCCCGTGTTGCGATACGGGGCATGGTGCTGCGGGGCTGTGTCAGAGCTATATGCGCTGACCCTCATGTATGGGCATGAGATCAGTCCCGTGGCGCCAACAATGTGCGTTATGTGTGTGATATGGACGAGTTGTGACTATGAGTGCCTTGGGATGTGACTATGGGTCTCATATTGGGGATTGTTTATGATGGGTTATGATTATTGTTTATGCTTTGCCTTATCTGCCTTACCTATTGCGAACTGCATATGCTCGTTATAACTGTTGCTCGTGCCTGGCCTTATCTGCCGAGTCATTCCCGGTTTTAAAAGCTAGAGTTCGTAGGATATATCTTCATGCTCATAATGGTTTTCGTATATCTATATATATCTCTATATGTATTGTATTTCAACGCGTTGGAGTGGGTTACCAGCATCTCTCGCTGAACAGATATATTTGGCTTTCAGGCACAGAGGACTAGAGCACTGGAGCGCGCTAGAACCGGAGCGTAGAAGTAGAGTAGTTTCCCTTTCGGCCTGCGTGCCATATTATGCATTGTGTTTCAATGGATATTAGTTAGACCGCCTGTGCACCTGGGTTCTCTAGCCCAGGTGTAGCATAGCACCCCGTACACTTATGATATACTTTGGGATGTAATGAGATATTACCTTTATTATATAACCTTAAAATGTCTTGAAAAGCTGGGGTGTTACACTTTTGCAGGAGAAGAGCTACTACACCGTCGAAGAAAGAGGAACACTGGAGAGGAGGAACGTTGCTGCTACTATCCAAACTCCCAACCGTCGACGTCCGTCGCTGCCACGCCGCCACCGTCAGCTTCGCCGGAGCCCCTGTTCTGCCGGAAACAGGAAATAGGATGGAGCTGCCGTCGTCGACTGTTGGAAAAATAGCATTTAAATGGCATAAAATGACATGTTAAGTGGCTATTTTGTGGTACAATTATCAGTGGGGTCCACTTCCGATTTGGATCGGGTCAAAGTGGATTCGGGTTCTTCGTAGTGAGACGAAGAGATTGATATATTGTACGCTCAAAACGGATAATGGGTGAATGAGATATTGATTCTCAAAGTAGACCCGTTGAGTTGGAAAAATGTAAGGGAAAAGTGAGCTTTGTCCCACATTGATTTGGAAAGAGGATTTCACCCCCCTTTTATACAAGAGCTTTTTTAGAGCTTGTAGAATTGTATAGCATAGAGGCTCTCTCGCGCGGGGGGGGGGGGGGGGAGGTGGGGGGTGCAAATCAAATTCCAACTAGACGAGATTGAAAAAGGCTTGATTCAAGCCCGAGCTCGTGTGCGCCGGCACCTGGGGGGGCACGAATGTCGTCCGGAAATTGGCTGGCCTTGCGGGCTAAGTTATGCCAATTTTTGTACAGTTTTCCAACACTATATGGCCACACCACGAGAGATCACCCGAGATCAAGACTTGATCTCTCGTGCGCTGTCATGAGGTTACACGAGAGTTCGAACTCTCGTGTGACTTCCACGAGAGTTTGACTCTCGTGTTGTGAGACACGAGAGTTCAGTCTCGTGTGCACTGAAGCACGAACTTTCGTGCATCCCAAAAGTAACTGAGCTGAAACAGCGCGGACCATTTGTTGGTTCTGGACTGTTACAGGATTAATCTTGTATTAATTCCACCTTTTGAATTTTGAGTTAAATCTCAATAATGGTGGCTGTTTCAGGTGTTACAAATCGTGGATTAAATGCTAAACTAAATGCTATTGATTCCTCACCTCCTATATAAGAAGGGGTGTAGCAGCAGTGTTTATACACAGACTGAAAACAACACACACAACACTGAAATTCTGTTTTCCCAACTCCAAAATCTCTGCTCCTACTCCCTTCTTGTAGCTGTGTTCGTCCCATGCTCTAGTTCGCCGGGTTCGTTCGTTTGGGTGCTCAAACGTCGAACCGTTGTACGTTTTATCCTGGGAAACCTAGGCCACAACGCTCCTAGCACTTTTGGGAGGTGGCAAATAAGGTTTTAAGGAAAGACAGGCACTTTGCCTAACTCGTACATTTCTTTCTTTCTTCTTCTTTCTTGTTTTGGATTATGCTCTAAGCAAAAATCCGTTCTTTCTTGTTGTTTTGGAATTATAATCTAAGGATTATATTTTCTTTTTGGTTGATATATATTGGTATATCTTTTTCATAGATATACATGTATATATAACCGTTGGGTCCGTTTTATATATATTTGTGTGTATATATATTTCGGATATATATCCAATAATATTTTATATATATTTCGTGTGTATATATATAAATATTATTTTACGGATATTAAATCGATTGTGGTTCATTATCACCAACAATCTTAAAACCTTATATATTTTGATAATGAACAAATCGGTGGAGTCCAAGAGTGTTGGATCCGTGAATGTTGCCAGAGTTGCACATTCAAATGGTCGGAACGGCAACGATGTTGCACATCCCGTGATGCCAGTTGATGGCAGCAACGTTGGAAATAATATTTCCATGGGAGTTGCAAAGACACACGATGGTGCTCCGGAGAACTTTGGTTCACGATCCGGTAGACCAGTGGCTAATGGCACACAATTGGTACCTATTGTGTTGCCTAGTGGATCGGCTAAAAGCCACGAAGGATCCTATGATGGTGTAATGACTACATGGTCTGAGGACTATGGTAGTGTTACAAATGACTTCAACCGTAATCGAAGGAAACTCAAGCGGAAGCTTAGCTTTCAAGAAGATTACGAGAAGAAGGAGAAATGCCACTATGAAGCGAACCATCATCCTGGTGAAAAGGTTGAGGACAACTTCGCTATGTTTAAGACATGTGGATGGTTGGACGAGTGAGGTCACAACCGAGGTACCCCCGTTGTGCGCTATGGACCACCCTCTGTGGAGTGGATGGTTGAGAGTGGAATAAGGCACACGGGTTCGAAGGACTACTACATAGGAATAATGGAAATTGGTTTCCAATGTAATTTTTCCTATTTATTTATTTGTTAAATAAATGTTGTAGTATCCTTGTGATACATTTTATTGTTGAATAAAATGAATTGTTCCATTTGTGTGTTATGAACTTTGTATATTTTGAAATATTCTTGTGTAATATTTTTAATATATAAAAGGTTCAATATGGGTGCGTGGTGCATCACGGAGCATTATGTGGAAAATGCTAAAACGGCTTAACGGCCGAAATGAAATGTAACAAGCGTGTTACATGTTGAAATTCCGTAACGAACTTCGGTTCTAGTTCCCTGTAGAACGATACGGATTTCAAGGATCAATTTGTCAAAAATTGGAATAACTATATAATCGTGAGCGTCACAGCTCATGTGTTGAATATTTTAAATAATATTCTGAGAACGATTATATGAGTTTGATTCAACTAGTGGGAAATTTGGTTGATTTGTTCTCGTTAATTATGTTATAATTGACTTGATCAAAAATTCCAAATTATACTAGTATATTTATTTTGAGACAAATTGTGTCTTGGTGAATAGTGCTTTTGTAGCACTAATGGATAGTGCAATTTAATTTGGCACTTTGAAGTGAAAATTAAAACACTGCAACAGTTGCTTTAAGCACTAGGTAGAGTGCCTAATTAGGCACTTTCGGCCACTTGGTGGCTGCACCTTTAGGTGTTGAAAACTTAAGCATTTGGTGCTTTGGTGAATAAAGGTGCTATATTATGATTGGTCTTAATGCTAATCTATTTAGCTTAAACCTTTCGTATATGGCTAATTAAATTTAGCGTTGTAAAAGTGTTATGTGATTAGCACGAAAGGGGAGGTTTGGTTAATTGTATAATTAACTAATAATCCTTATGCTAGGTAGCACTGAAATTATAAATTAAGCAACCGAATGTTGCTAGGAGTTTAAATTTAAGGCAATAGAATATTGCTTTGGAATCGGCGCGTTAGTTTGGGAGCAATGATTCGTGCTTGGTATAGCATGTTTCGTGGTTCATTACTAAGCACTGCTTCATGCTTCAATGTTGGAAGCACTGGTTCGGGTTTGTGGCCTTTCGGTCAAAACCGAATTGATTTGTAAAGGCTAACCCGTCAGCTTCTACGAGATGTGCTAACGTGTAGCACATGTTTATTCTTTATAAGAATAAAAGAGATAAACCAAATTAATCGTGGATTAATGCGGTTATGAACGATCGATGTAGTGAATATGAAACACCTATTGGTGATTTCTGCGAAAGCGTTGGTATTGTACTCGAAAGTACGATACGGTATTCACCTCAATCGAACGTTGTTACCGAACATAAATATCAAGGCGTTGATAAGTTCGGGTCTGCCTCATAGTATGTGGGGTGAGACAATACTTTGGACAAGTAAATACCTTTTAAATAAGGTTGCCCACATGAAATTCTTACGAATTGTGGATACGTAGGAAGTTTTCCTACTAATGCCCGAAATGTGGGGGTGTCTTGCCAAAGGTGTGTATTGGTTCTTAGTACACGAGTCCAAGAGTTTGGATGTACATAAGAACACGAAAGATTGATTCAAGAAATTCATCGTTCTTGGAAGATGTATTTTTGTGAAGGATCAATAAAGGACCTAGCACGTTGAAAGGAACTTTCGGCGTAGCTATGGTTGAAGGGTGTGAAAGAGAACCCGAGCTCAAAGCTAGACGTAGCAAGAGAGCTAGGATTGAATAATCCTTTGGTCTAGATTTTCTGACGTACATGCTAGAATGTGACGCGCATATTCTAACTTGTTTACTAGAAAATAAATTGAATTTTCTAACATGGTTGTTAGAAAACGAGCCTCGAACATATGTAGAAGTGGTGACTTCTACAGATGGACCAACCCGAGAGAGGCTATCGAGAGTGAAGTAGATTCTATCTTAAAGAATCATACTTGGAACTGGTTGTTCTTCCTCCAGGTTGTAAAACCTCGGGATCCTAAGTGGATCACTAGTCGGAAGACAAAACCGGTTGGTCATATTAAAGTAAAATGGCCAGGGTTGTAAGTATAGATTACATGCAACGTGAGTGCCACGGTTACTTCGATATGTATTCTCTGGTGATGAGAATGAAATCCATTAGTATGACACTTGCCATAGCCGTCTAACGAGACTTGGAAGTTCATCAAAATGGATGTGTTACTTTCTTAGTAGACATGGAACGACCTGAGGGTTTGTGGTTCCACGATGTGAAAAGAAAGTGTGTAATTGGTGAGATCATTGTATGGTTCGAAACAATTGCCTTAGTAGTTGGCATGTGAGGTTTTGATCATGCAGTGATGACCAACGAGTTTAGTATAAACGAAAGTGAAGGCGTGTCTACGTATTGCGTACGATGGACGGTGAAATTACTATTTGTTTATACAGGATAAACTCAACGTGGGTAGTAACGATCAAATGATCAATTCTACCAGGAACATGTTAAATTTGAGATTTGACATGAGAGGTGTGGGCTTAGCAGATTTAATCTTTGAGATTAAAATTGTGAGAAGACCGTATGGTCTCGTGTTAAGCCAATCTCATTGTGTTGATTAAATCCTTGCAAAGGATGTTAATCAAGTGGCTTGGACACCGTTAGATACTAACGTACAACTAGCCAATAATCACGAGTATTGTACTTCTCATGGAGAATACATTCAGATTATTAGTAGTTTAATTGTATCCAATGGGTTGTACTAGGCTGGATATTGCCTTAGCGGTTAATGAACTCGGTAGACATACGAGTAACCCTAGTGTTGCGCACTAGAAGGCAATAGCGTGAGTTATGAGATACTTAAGGTATGCTCGTACTCTAGACTGCACTACGTGGGATATCTAGCCGTACTTGGAAAGTATAGCACGGATATCAAAGGACACTAAGTCCATCAAAGGCTACGTCTTTACGTAGGCCAGTGCAGTTGGTTGGACGGAAATTCTCGAAATGAATTTGTGATAGCTAAGATCCGACGGGATCAAAGCTGAGAGCCTTACACTCGTGTCGTGAGCGAGTAGGCCAAATGGCTATGCCATTATTTCGAGAACGTTCCAAGTGGTGAACTTGTACCTCCAATTTGTGTGCATTGCGATAGTCAAGCCAAAATTGGTTAAGTACAGAGTTAAATATGGAATGGTAAGTCTAGACTTATAAGTCGTAGATATAATACCATTAAACAATTTCTCACAACAGGAGTTATCTCTATTGACTACGTGATGTCAAAAGATAACGTAGCGGCTGCTAACTCGCTAACCCGAGGGTAAGCAAATGGTTGTGGAGAAGTTGGAACGAGGAATGGGTCTAAAGCCCTTGGACTAAAAGTTCTATAGTGGATACCCAACCTAGCTGACACCTAGGTTCAATGGGACAACTAAATTATGGAACGGAGCGTGTCACTGTGGGGGTCTCGGACTCCCTACCACTCCTCGTTAGAAACAGTGACTCCCGCGTAAGGTTAGCATGTTGGTGCTTTAATGATTCGAATGTCGGTTGACATGTGTGAGTATGCGGGATACTCGGAAAAGAATCACCTATGTGAGAGAGAAGTGAGGGTCGCTTCAAAGGAGAATTGATGGGCACAGTTCTTCACAAACTCTTGCAGAACCAGGACGGTGACCCACGACCAAAATGGGCACACTCATGAGAACAGAGCATGGTTGGGAGGTTCCTGTGTGAGATATGTCATCGTCTACACAAACGGCAGTCGATTCAAAGACATCGCGTTCTACCGTACAGCCAGTAGAGTAAACATATCTTTACAAGGGAAGGTTCAAAGGGTATAGTGATCCCTACCTATCCTATGCAGGGATCGACCATTGAACACAGTTTGTTTCCGATTTCAAAAATACCCTGAAAATCAATTTTCATTCATGTGGGGGATTGTTGGAAAAATAGCATTAAAATGGCATAAAATGACATGTTAAATGGCTATTATGTGGTACAATTATCAGTGGGGTCCACTTCCGATTTGGATCGGGTCAAAGTGGATTCGGGTTCTTCGTAGTGAGACGAAGAGATTGATATATTGTACGCTCAAAACGGATAATGGGTGAATGAGATATTGATTCTCAAAGTAGACCCATTGAGTTGGAAAAATGTAAGGGAAAAGTGAGCTTTGTCCCACATTGATTTGGAAAGAGGATTTCACCCCCCTTTTATACAAGAGCTTTTTTAGAGCTTGTAGAATTGTATAGCATAGAGGCTCTCTCGCGCGGGGGGGGGGGGTGGGGGGTGCAAATCAAATTCCAACTAGACGAGATTGAAAAAGGCTTGAATCAAGCCCGAGCTCGTGTGCGCCGGCACGAATGTCGTCCGGAAATTGGCTGGCCTTGCGGGCTAAGTTATGCCAATTTTTGTACAGTTTTCCAACACTATATGGCCACACCACGAGAGATCACCCGAGATCAAGACTTGATCTCTCGTGCGCTGTCATGAGGTTACACGAGAGTTCGAACTCTCGTGTGACTTACACGAGAGTTCGAACTCTCGTGTGACTTACACGAGAGTTTGACTCTCATGTTGTGAGACACGAGAGTTCAGTCTCGTGTGCACTGAAGCACGAACTTTCGTGCATCCCGAAAGTAACTGAGCTGAAACAGCGCGGACCATTTGTTGGTTCTGAACTGTTACAGGATTAATCTTGTATTAATTCCACCTTTTGAATTTTGAGTTAAATCTCAATAATGGTGGCTGTTTCAGGTGTTACAAATCGTGGATTAAATGCTAAACTAAATGCTATTGATTCCTCACCTCCTATATAAGAAGGGGTGTAGCAGCAGTGTTTATACACAGACTGAAAACAACACACACAACACTGAAATTCTGTTTTCCCAACTCCAAAATCTCTGCTCCTACTCCCTTCTTGTAGCTGTGTTCGTCCCATGCTCTAGTTCGCCGGGTTCGTTCGTTTGGGTGCTCAAACGTCGAACCGTTGTACGTTTTATCCTGGGAAACCTAGGCCACAACGCTCCTAGCACTTTTGGGAGGTGGCAAATAAGGTTTTAAGGAAAGACAGGCACTTTGCGTAACTCGTACATTTCTTTCTTTCTTCTTCTTTCTTGTTTTGGATTATGCTCTAAGCAAAAATCCGTTCTTTCTTGTTGTTTTGGAATTATAATCTAAGGATTATATTTTCTTTTTGGTTGATATATATTGGTATATCTTTTTCATAGATATACATGTATATATAACCGTTGGGTCCGTTTTATATATATTTGTGTGTATATATATTTCAGATATATATCCAATAATATTTTATATATATTTCGTGTGTATATATATAAATATTATTTTACGGATATTAAATCGATTGTGGTTCATTATCACCAACATCGACCTCCCCGGAGCTGCTCCGCTTGCTGACACCATCCGCCACGCCTACTGCCGAGCTCCACCAGCGCCGCTTCGCCCATCTGCCACTTCAGGCCACTGCCGACAACCGCGAAGGAGATCCCACCGCCGCCACAGCTGCTCTGCTTTTGCCGTTTCTCCAAAACTGCTGCCCTGGAAGGAGGTCACCGGTGAACGCTTGCTGCCCAGCCGCCTCAACCACCGCTCAACGGTGCTCCGCCGTAACCTCGCAAGTTGCTTCTCGTGTTTGTTTCCGGCCAAGAGGGAGGGAAAGGTTGAGGGTAGGAAGGAGAGGGGTAAGAGATCTCCCATGGATGAGGCTTGGTCGAAGGGAGTGACGAAGGTAGAAAGTGTAAGCTGGTTAGAGGAAGAAGGATTGTGAGTGAGCTACTACTGCCGATCTTAGCTTGGTGAGGAAGAAGGAGCAATATCTATTTGTAAGTATTAGTACAAAATATACTACTATATATATATATATATATATATATATATATATATATATATATATATATCATATATATTATGTAGTGTACATACTAATATATATATATTAGCATTATAAATATATATATATTACGTACTGTACTTATGTATTGACATATGTAAATCTACAATTTAATTAATGGTGATTAATGAATGCATGTAATTAATAAACACCCTTTAGCCTTTTGGAAGAATGTAATTAGTGAACAAACATTAAGAAATGGAAAATGCATGCATGGGAACGTGTGCAATAAGTGTGTGTGAGTGATTTAAGGAAGATTAGTGGAAGTGGGGCATAAAATGCGTGAACGTGTTGTGCTAGTGAAATATTGCAGCCGTAAATCAAGGTTCTAAAGAAGAATTCATCACTATAAATTGGGAGCATGGTAATGAAGAAAATTGAAGTTTCTAAAACGGGAAAAATAGTAATACTAATTTGGAAGGTACTACAAGGGATCATTTGGAAGGTATTGCCAGGAAACTTCAAAACAGGGAAAGATTGGTGTACTATCTGGAGAAGTCAGCTCCACTTTATATTAGTACAAGCTGTGTTAAAATTTAGGTGTGTTACAGTTTGTTTAATTAGTAGAATTAGTTCAAATTGTATTTTATACTTTTTTATAGAGTTATTTTATAAGGTCAATGTATAAATAGGTGGTAGACCTAATTTAGTAATTCATTGAGCCTTGTAATTGTAAAAACCGCGGATTGATCTTGAGTGAAAAAGTTTTTGGGCGTGGCCCCGCAGATTAGGAGGTGTTCCCTAACTGCGTTAAAAAATTCAGCTGTGTACTTATTTTGGCGCTTCATTTATTTTTACATATTGTGATACATATCTGCATTACATATTTTCAATAAGTATATATAACTATATGTAGGGTTACTAAAATGGCTTAGTTATATTTGGAAGGTTGGGTTGGGCTAAGTTTTTCTCACCTGGTTTTCTTAAGTTAAGGTTTTTAATGAGGCAACCAATACAATATATGTTTTTTTTTCAAATATTATGTACTCTTTTCTTAACTAGGTTTTTCCCACGTGATTTTCCTAGTGAAGTTTTTAATGAGGTATGAATATATTCAAATATTCTATCCATATACCTTGTACTTAATTGTTTAGGTTTTTTCCCACACGGTTTTCCTAACAAGTTTGCAAGTTTCTTTTTCTAATGAGGCAAGATCGTGGTCAAATAATGTCCAAGGGGGAGTGTTATAAATATATTTATTGTGGTCATTATTTGTATTGATTATGTAACGGATAGTGATTAATGACTACATTATGTCTTCCGTTACATTTGTATATTATATATGTGGTGTGGTTGTATGGATGAGATAGATGAAGGAATAAAAATTCTCATTACCTATTGCCTACTTTTGTTTCTCTTTCTCTCTTTACATATTTACACTACTGTTATTGGATTCGTTTCACCGGGATAAACGCTAAGGGCCAAATGGATTACAACAATATTGATGGGAATTATTTAGTCCTACGTATATAATAACAAAAATAAATTATATTAGAATTTTTTGATTAACAGGTTCTCTTTTATGGTGACTAAGATGCTATCAAGTGTTGATAAAGTTTTGGCTTCGATGTAAGACTTCATGTTCACTAAAACTATTATTTTCCTTGAGTATTATATGTATTGACATTATATTATATGTTATATTATATGATATATGCTATTAATGTGGACATGAGTCCATTTATCGATAAATGGTACTATTGTGTCGTGATTCTCGAAATATCGAGAATGGGTTCGACGTGTCGAACCCGCGTGTTGTGTGAATCTGAAGCATGGAATTTTTAGTCTTACATATGGTGAAATTTGTATTACATCCTTATTGTGAATTAAAATTTATGTTTATGAGAAATTATTATATGCGGAGGAAATTGCAATTTGAGAAATTATATTTTTGAGGAATTGTATTTGTAACACCCCCGATTTTAACAAAATATAAATGCTTAATTAAAGGGAAAAACAAGCTAAACATTCATTAAGTCAGCGGAAGCAAAGTCTAAGTACGGAGGTGCTATGCCACACCTATATCAAACATAGGTGCACAAGCTACGTCTAATCAACATATCATTAACATAGTCTTAATATCCAAGGCACACATGCCACAATCTTGCTAAGGAAGTCATAAAGAGCTACATTATATAACGGTCCGCTAGCGCGCTCTCCAAAAGCTACTCAAAACCTATAAAAACATCAGGGATAACACCCGTCAGCGAACAATGCTGGTAACCCACCAATACACGTTAAGTATCATAATATATAGATATAATCAAAACCATTTGAGACAGAGGAAACAGTATATATCCTTTTAAAACCAAGAGAGGAACAACATAAGACTCAACGCCAAGTCACTCTCGAATAAAGACCAACATCAAATGATTACTCAATAATCAACAAGGATAACAAAGACAACATGCTCAACAACAAGATATATCAAACAATAATCAATCAAGAGACAACATAAGTTACGTCTTCACGAACCGTGAGAGACAAGAATCACAATCAAAGATGAGTATCAAGTTCCAACCTTATGCCCTTTTCCAACTATAATCTCAAGGCCAGCCTTATTACAGTTCCAACCTCTACCTCTTAGTGACACCCTGTACACCGAGTCCAACCTTATTCTTCCAGAGCGATCCACACCCCCGCCTGCATCCGCCAGCTTTAACTGCCAAACGGGGACACTCGTAGTGTCAATAGTCATGTAGAATAGTAGTACTAATCACATGATAGTTTATCTCCTTTCATTTATTGCCCTCCAATCATATAACAATACATAGGTCCTCATCACAGAGGATTGAGGCTCATCAATAGCCCAATCAAGTATCAATAAACGGGTACATCACATGTACAAGATCATATCAAGGAATACAACCGATGGATTTCAATGAAAGGCATAAATAGACCATCAATCAAAAATACATCAACGATAGACTTTGATCCAAAGACTACCATGATTGGCAACACGAGTAGCCAATCCTCATTAGAAATGAACAAACAACACATACTAGCATCAACAACATTAAGACTAGCATGTACATCAAAAGGAGAAACATAATGGTTCATCCGAACCTCAATGACTTCACATTAATCCAACGAATCACAAGGTTGGACCATAAGCACGATTCAAGACTCATAATCCTATCATGGATACTTAGGACACCGTTCTAGACGTACGAAACATCAAAAGAGACACACAAATACACAACGATCCAATGAAACGGAGGCCAAAACAACACGTTCTAGCGGGTAGAACCACAGGTGGACAACCACCCGCCACCACCTACCCGTCGGTTCCAGCGGGTGGAACCATGGGTGGACCACCACCCGTGGCCCTGCTCGCCAGGCACAGCTCACATGGCTACGGGTGGAACGACGGTAGGAGCCTTACCCACTATTTCGCCCGCTGCCTCCCCTTGAAGCAATTTAATAATAATTCCCTTCAGGGAAAAACATCAACAAGGTCAAGTTCAAGTCCAAAACAACCAAAACCTCACATTCAACAAGAAAATGACTTGTATACTTCTTACTGTTATTGTAACAACCCAAAATATTTTCCTAAATTCCTATTTTATAAAGTTTCAAAATAAAATTATTTTATTTCTACGATTATTTATCTCCTAAAATTTTGAGCCAACAGTCTATTCGAGACGAACTCGTACATATTTCTACAATCGTTATGCCATGGAACCGTGTTCACCATTCATGGTGAACACGGTTCCAACGGTGTTAGTACACCGTTATTTTTTTTTTCTTAATTAATTGCGTGACTTTTCTTTTTCATTTTCACATTTCGCGGTTTCACTTTAATTTGAGGTGAGCAATGATTTCGGACATTCATAAATTATGAATTCATGCCTGCACATTCACTTTGGAACCATGCCTACACATTCCCGTCCGAAATCACGGACATTCATAAATTATGAATCCATGCTTGCACATTCACTTTGGAACCATGCCTACACATTCACTTTGGAACCATGAGATTATGAATTTTCTGTTATAAGATTATGAATTTTCAGTTATGAGATTATGAATTTTCAGTTATGAGATTATGAATTTTCTGTTATGAGATTATGAATTTTCTGTTATGAAATTATGAATTTTCTATTATGAGATTATGAATCTACATTACATTCATAATCTCATTCTCATAACAGAAAATTCATAATCTCATAACAGAAAATTCATAATTTAATAAATATTTTACTTTTATGCGATTATGAATTTTCTGTTATGAGATTATGAATTTTCATTACATTCATAATCTCATAACAGAAAATTCATAATTTGATCAAACGGCGTCGTTAACTCCACATTCGCGATTTTTTTTTTTTTTGCGTAAAAACGACGTCGTTTGGACTTGTGTTCACCATTCACGGTGAACACGTTTCCGGGGCATAATTTGCGATATTTCTATCAGTTTTCTATCCTAAATGATTTAGTTCTTGAGCCCAAGTGTGTTTAATCTGGCCCAAAATGATTTTATTCTTTAAATTTTCTAAGCCCAAAATATGTCTAGTCTTGACCCAACTACTTAAGCCCAAAGAGTATATATTTCATTATTTTCTTGAACCCAAAACAATTTTGGCCCAACCTTCCAAATATGACCTAATCCATTTTTCTTGTAACCCTGCCAAATAAGAAATAAATATAATATATATATATATATATATATATATATATATATATATATATATATATATATATATATATATATATATATATATATATATATATATATATATGTTACGTTGAGGAATCGGAGCCAACGCCCTTGTCTCTGCCTCTCTCTTTTTCCGGTGAGAGCACCGGCCAGTCACCACCAACCCCTCAGCCTCGTCTCCCTCTCTGTTTATCTCTCTCACCCTCACGCCTCTCGTTTCTCTCTCACCTCTCCCCCTCTCTGCTCGACGTAACACTTGATTGAGGCTATTGTTGAGCCTTAGTCTTCTTGGTAATGATGATGACTTTGTGTGACTATGATTTGAATGTGGGTGGTTGTTACTTGAGCTTTGCTCACATGTAGGTGGTTGTATGAATGAAATTAATGGTACCCCTGTGTACTGAGATGTAGGTGGAATGTGGGTGGATGTAGGTGGAATGTGGGTGGATGTAGGTGGGGGGACGACGGTCCCCGGAGGCATAAGGTTGGACTCAGAAGTACAGGGGTCACTTGGAGGTAATGGTTGGAATTGAAATAAGGCCGGGGGTAGCCATAAGGTTGGAACAGGGCATAAGGTTGGAACTATGAAACTTGTGACATGTAGTTGTCACTGTGGCATGTAGTTGCCACTGTGTGAATGTGAATTCCTTGCTTATGAGCATGTCATGATGCATTCTACTTTGTGATAAGTAGAATGCATCCTGAGTTGTTCGTCGTTCATGTTTGTGGTCTTGTTGTTATTGTGAGGATGAGGATCCTCGTTTCTTTTGAGAGTGTTTGATGAGTCTTTAAAGTTGACTTCTCTCCTTGGTTTTGAAATGTTATATACTATATTCCGTTTCAAAATGGTTTTGATTTATACTTATTTATATATGTTATTTAACGCGTATTGATGGGTTACCAGCAATATTCACTAACCGGGTGTTATCCCCATGTTTATTCCCTTGTTCTACAGGTTTTTAGTAGATTACTGAGAGCACTAGACGTGGATCACTAGATAGTTTAGTTATCCTGTGTAAACGTTATCTTTTGTTGGCCTGTGAGCCTAGTTTAGCGGCCTGTGTGCCTAGACACTTTATGTTTTGTTGAATTGATAGTTTTTGCCGCCTGTGCACCTATGTCTGAGAAAGGTGTGACATAACATGTCCCGATTTTATATAGCTTCCGTTTGCTTTATGTCTTGATGATTAGATGTTTTCCTGTGCATTTAAGTTTTTAAAATGTGGTAAAAATCGGGGGTGTTACATTATCATTAAGTGAGGATCGGCAGGTTAGACAGAGGAGACGGATGCGTGAAGAGAGTACCGTGCGCTTAGTTTCGCTGCGGTAAGGACCTTACCCTTGGCATGAAAGTGTTGATGGTTTTAAGGCACCATAAGAAGTAAATGCGATGCACAAAGTCGCCAACGTCGTGCGACGACAAAAGCAGTCAACCAAATGCATTCCAAGAAAGAGAAAGGCGTCACTAAGAGTTTTGGCCACTAAAGGATTAAACGGGATCGGACGACAAACCAAATTTCAAGAAGACTGAGAGGGCTTGTCGTTAACCAAGACAAGAAAAGACAGAGTTGGATTATAGCCAACTACCTTAGGAAGACTTCAAGATTTGTTAACCGTGAACAAGACTCCACCTATTAAACAATTTGTAACGACATGCGTGAGTCCTTGGGTAAGGGACCATGGATTGTCTCGAGATGTTGACCTTGATAAACGACCTTGACCCACGTCACATTTTCGAAAAAGTACTATCGATTGCATTAGCCGTGAAATTGCAATTGAACTCTACAAATTCAACCAACTAGGAATGGTTGACAACAAGAAAATCGTGCAAACAAGTCAAGTTGGGAACTTGTGTGATTGACTCACAAAGGCCTTAAGTCAAACACTAAGGATGGACCGAGTTTCTTACAACCATGGATATCATTCGAGGAATCAAAGAACTCCTTACAAGGTTTTGTAAGATCAAGAGTGCCGAAACTCATGCTATTAAGGAAAATGTAAATAATACATTGGTATCAAGACCTCAATGGCTTTAAGGATCAACAGGGAGGTGAAATGACCTATAGAATCACCGAGCCGTTCCGCAACGAGAGTCAGTAGCCGTCTGCACTTCAAAGGGGGAGAGTAGTGTGCTAAGTTCCCTCACTACTAAAGGTATCACTAAGAAGGCACAACGAGCCGCATCTCAGGGAGGGCATAAAGTCTTGCCAAGGATTTCACTTACTAAGGAAGAGATGAAATTCAATTAAGCGAGAAAGTCAACCCGAATTTTCTTGATCTTAAAAGAGACCTTAGAAAGAATCGGGATTTGCGACCTAAATGTGGGCTTTGCGAGCCTATTTAGTCAAAGCTTTGAGGTGTATTAGGGAAGTACGTTGTGAACCATCATGGACGATTCCTTTCGCGGTAATGAATATAGTTGTTCAACAGGTGTAGGAAACCTGACAAAAATCTTAAGTCAGGTTATGCCAGAATCAAGGAAAAAGGATCATCAGTTCGTTCATTTGTCGTGATCAAAGCTTCAATCTAGGGTATCGCTCCAAATCGAGAATCCTTAACCCTCTTTCAGCCGAATTCCTTTTCCCTTCTTTGTCAAATCGAATACTGTTCTGTTAAGAAATCCTCGTACCCTTTCAAAACTCGTTCTTGACTCCTCATTTCAAATGATCCCTTACAAGGTAGCAACCTTATCTCCCAAGCTGCAACTTTGAAAACTTTAACTTCCCTCCCAACCAACGTTGTCCCTGAGTTTAAAACCTAAACCTTTCATTCCAATCGTTCCCCTTTGCTACCGATTCTGTTTTAGACCTTCCCATCCAAAACCGAAGGTTTTGAATGCCTTCAAGTGTTTCCTCGAAGAGAGGTGTAAGTGGTGTGTTAATGCAAGGCGTTAAGTTGGCAGCCTATGCAGCAAGATAGCTCAAGAGTTATGAAGGAGAACATCTTACTTATGAATTGGAACTATCAACATTGGTTTGCGTTGGGAAGATCTGGAAACATCATAAGCATGAGGTTCAGCACAAGACCTATTTGGATCATAAGGGTTTGGATAACATCTTCACTCAGAAAGTGTGACAACCCAAAATTTAATTTTATAAATCAAATTTTTAGAAATTTCAAAGTAGCCATTTTCACTCCATTAAAAATTTTTGCGATAAATTGGTGTTTGAATAAATTATTTTGAGTACATTTTAAATTAATTCAACACCAAAACTTATTTTAATTCCAAAATCCTAAATTTCCGGGTACTTCGCGTACCAAGTTTTTTTTTTTTTAAACTGAGAAACCAATCTGAGTGAGACCGGGAGAAATCTGAACCAAGTGTTTGTTTAGAAATCATCTTTGGAAAAATCCATTTTGACCCCAAACTATTTAAAATCACCTTTTTAGACCTTGGTCCATGTTGCAAGGTGGACCAAAAACCTTTTCTCCTTTGCGTGATCTTTGTAGAACAACTGCCAAATTACCACTTTGCCCTCCACCAATCATTGGCAAGTTTCCTAGGGTTTTGGGCCTATATAATCTTCTCTACCCTTTGTTTTTCTCCTGATCTCTTTCATTTGCTCATTTCCACTCTCCAAGTCTGCCAAGGAAACAAGAAACACAGTAAGCATTCTAAACCTCATTCCCCTCCATTCATTTCATCTTCTTGGATCATTTATTCATCCTTTTGCCTCCCAACCTCTGAGTCCTCTTAAGCTTTGTGCGTGTTTGGTTCTTTGAGGTATTAAGGTGGTGAAGGAAGTGCTTGCTAAGTAGAGAAGGAGAAGGAATCCCAACAAGAAGGAGAACAAGAAGAGGTATAACCCCATGGATTCCCAATCTCTTTTTTTGCTCTGTGAAGCCACTGTTATATTGTTAGAAATGAGTAGAAATGCTTGATTATTGTGTGTTTGAGCTATTAGATGACTTTTTATTGTTATATAATGTGTTGGTGATGATTAGGAAGTGGAATTTTGTCTGGAAATGTTTTACAGATGAAGAAGAAGCCACTGGTGCACCTCACAGTGTGCACCAGTAGAAGTGGCAGGCCTAGCCAACGGCCCTCGAGGGGAGCCGTTGGCTAGAGCCATGGCATAAATGGCCCTAGGGCACGGCCCTAGGCAAGGGCCATGGCCCTAGGCCGCCGTTGGTCGGCTCTAGGCGGCGCGCCTCTCCTAGCCCCGCCGCTAGGGCCGTTGCAGGTTTCCTGTGCAGTGGCCGGGCCCTTGTGGCTCAGCTACGTGTCGCTTCGGACCGGGTGTCACGAGACCTTGTGGCTCGGTACCTTGTGGCCGTCATGACGCACGTTTGGACTTTGATTTCGTTGAGTTTGGAGAAGAAATGAGCATTTTATGTTAGGATTTGTAAGCCTATTTGTTGCAGAAGCATGTTTACAGTGAATGGCAAATGGAAACATCAGACTTAGTTTATTTATTTGTTGAGCTTGTGATCTTTTGATTGATTAAGTAGAGAAGCATGAACAATATGTGTTAAGTTTGAATAGAAAAGCATGCCAAAAATGTTTATATGATTGGTTGAGTTGTCTACTATTGTTTTAGCATTATTGAAAGGGTTCAGAGCATGTTCAAATTGAAGGTTAAACTACAGTAAATGAGTTCCTTGAAGCAACTTGAGTTCCAATAGCATGTTAAATACTTGTTAAATGTTTATTTAAATGAATTGTTAAGTTTTGAGTAGCAAGCACGATTTATGAAATTATTGAGTTTCACAGTAAATATAAGTTAGAAGCATCATTTCATAGAAAATGGCATTGTTGAGCATGTCATGTTTTAAAAATGTGCATAAGAGGCCAATGTGAGCCTATGTATATTTTCTAAAATCTCATATTCATGTAGAGATCCTTTATCTTATCGTATTGAGGTTTAGCTGAGAAATTATGTGCTTTGATTGCATGAGAAGAATTTTTGCATTATCTTGAGATGCATGAGTGATATATCTATCTATGTATATCTATAAGTGAGGTTTTGGAGGACCCGTTGGGACTATGTCCTTTCGGAGTAAAAAAGAAAGTAACGGATATTGCGATACGACATATTTATCATGTAACGCGGTGTATTCCCACGTTACGAGGTTGGAGACTACCCGCCAGGCTTGGAATCCTGGTTAGGGGGTGTGCACAGTAAAAGTACGATACCTGATTCCACAAAGAAAGCAAGAAAGAAAGAAAGATAAAGAACCAAGAGAGTGGTTCTGTGGGCGAGTTGAGTATGTGGCCGTCTAGATTGCCGAGCCAGTTAGGTCCATTCACGATTCGTGAAGACCTACCTCCCCACGAGTTAGAGGTTTCGTAGTTACGGATGTAGCAGATGCACGAGATTGCACCGTACGCTAGGGCTTCACTGCGACGGAGTACCTGCCTCGCACAAGAAGAGAAACGAGAAGTATGAGGAAGTTTGAGCAAGATTGTAATCGAGTCAAGAGACTCAAGAGAAAGAAAGCGAGTCATTGTGACTCTAAGAAACCTCCACAGAAAAGTATTCTATTTTACAAACGAGTGTATAAGTATACTTATAGTGTTGCACGAGATTACATTTGAGTATAGTATTGCATGAGTTTGCATAATGAGAATGTCTGCACTAGATTGCATAATGAGTATGATTAATCGAGAATTGTATTTTGAGCATGATTCCTTTAATTGAAATTTTGATGTCTTATGTATATAGTTTGCATGATGAGGACTTGAAAGCATGAAGTGAATTTAGTATTGATTGTTAGTATGGAATTGATCGATAGTATGTGTTAGTTATGTTAAGATTTGTTATGAGGAATATGTGTTAGAATACTCATGTTGATGAGCTATCTATATTTGAAGCAGGCCTGTTGATATTATAGGTTGCAAGCATATATAAAGTCTGTGATGTATTTACAGTTATCTATGTGATGAGATTATTTGATTTAGTATGTGAACAAATGCTTTTCCAAAGTATATATTGTAGTACTTTACAGGGTTGAGTGTGGTTATACTTAGCTTCGTGCTAACTGGTGCTTTCCTACTTGTCTATGTGTTGTTTTGTAAAACCCCTTTCAGGTGGGCCCAGCGTTTGAGAGATGATCGAGTTAGACTAGCTTAGTAGATCTAGTAGTCTAAACTCTTAGTATTTTATCATGATGTTTATTTTGTCAGATTTGTAGACTTATATTTGTTTATGAAGTTTGATGTTTAGACATCGGGGTGTTTTTCCCTTATGACTTTTGATCTAGTAGTATGAATGTTAGCTACTTTTATTATTCTAATTCCATCCTTAGCCTGTGCGATCACCATGGAATGGTGGTTGTGGCGGTGACATTCCCACTAGTTTACTTATTAAGATGTTTATTCGCTGCTTAGTTTATATTAATTATGGTTTAGAATTGTAATTAAGATTAAGAAAAGTGGGGTGTTACAGAAAGTTTCGAACTTGAGCTAAGGAATTTGGTTAGAGCTCGCCAAAGACTGTGTTTTGGTTACCCTTTGTCAAGAGGACAAGGCTGACATGGTGGCAGACACGTTAAGAAGGAAAGCAGGGCTTTTCTCTCTCAAATCTACTTTTGATTTAACCGTGGAGTTGTGTAAAGACCTGCAGAGAACGATTTGAGAGTAACAAATCAAGTTCAAGTGGTAGCCGAAAACGGGTCGTCCAGTGTGAGAGTCTTGTTCTCTACGATTGGGAAGTCCGCGGCAAACCGTTGAGAGACGCGATCCTCGTTCTCCGATCTAGGGTGACCTACCTTTAGAGCTCTTTCAGTGTCAGTTTTTAGCTCGTGCCTTAGCAAGGACATCCAGATTGGGTAGACATGTAACACCCCTAAAATTTTAAACTTTCAAACTTATGAAATAAAGGTAATATTATCATTAAATCCCAAAACAGAGCATAACATAAGTGTTTGTGGTGCTATGCCACATCTGAGTTGGAGAACTCAGATGCACATGCTAAACCTAATTATCCTCAAAGCAATGTCATTACATCATCATGGCACGCAAGCCGAAAAGGAAACTAACTATCTAAAGTCATGATGGATCCTCTAGTGCGCTCCGGAACTACTAATCTATGCCTGAAAGCCAAATATATCTGTTCAGCGAATAATGCCGGTAACCCACTCCAATGCGTTAAAATACAATATAGGTATATATATATATATATATATATATATATATATATATATATATATATATATATATATATATATATAACAATTTTGAAGCCGGAAGATATATACTTAGGAGACTCTAGCTTTAAAAACAAAGAATAGACTCAACAAGTAGGGACAAGCACATTGTAACACCCCCTTAATTGCCAAGCAGAATTAAACCTTAAACATGCAGATAACTAACCAAAAATTCGAACACAGCGGAAGACTGAACAAGGATTATATAAATAGGAAATAAAAAGGGTGTTATGCCACGTCCACCCAGAGGTGAACGCAATGGCTAACATCTGCATAATCCACAATCTAAATTCATACATAAAAAGAGTACTAATGTCTACTCTTGGCACACAGGCCACAACAACTCAAACAACGGGATCTACACTAACAGGTTCTAGACCGCGCTCTCATCTACACATCACCTGAAAGAAACACATAAAAGATGGGACGACGCCCAGTCAGCGAATAATGCTGGTAACCACCAATACATGTGAAATATCATACATAGGTAGGATATATATATAAAATCATTTGCGAAACGGAATATATATATATATATATATATATATATATATATATATATATATATATATATATACGGGAACACATCCCAAGACCACAAGAAGTAAGAACAACTCACAAGAACGGCTCAAGGCATAATCTACCATCACACAGTAGATTAACACTCGACATGCATGATACAAGAGAAAGGACACAACCATTGGCAACACATTGCCTTTGTGACAACACATGTCACAAGTAGAGGAATACACAACCACAGCTACACAAGCCTTCGTGACATCACTCATCACGAATTGATATGCCTTCCTTATGCCTGGTTCCAACCTTATGGCTACCCCCAACCTTATATCTAGTTCCAACCTTTACCTCCAGGACCCCTGTACACCAAGTCCAACCTTATTCCCCCGGGAACCGTCGTTCCCCCTCCAACAGTCCCTCCAACAGAACCACCGATTTCATAGTACACGTGGGTACCGATCACACATGGCAACACATGCCCTGGATAACACATGTTATCCCAGAAATAAACATGTGAACCTTACACAAAGGCCACAAACTCCATAATCACGTCATGGCCACCACGAGGACCACTGCCGTACCTTGGTGACTAGTTTCCCATACAACTAATCGTGCAATCCAGGTACAGCCACACACACCACACCTCAACAGGAATCAATCAACGGATATCAACGGATCACAACGAAGATATGAAACCATACTCAATCAAGGAATGGGTCACAACCCAATAACAACGATGAATAACACAAGTCATCATCAACAATAGGAAAGGACAAACAACACACACGCTAGCATTTAAACACCAAACTAGCATGCTCATCAAACGGGTAAACAAACGTAGTTCCGAAGAACACACAAGACTCATCACGGTTCAACGAAACACAATGTTGAACACTTAGCACGATTCGAGACACCAAAACCTACATGGATTCTTACCATATAGTTCTAGACATACGAAACATCAAGAAGACGCTCAAATAGTTCCATAAAAGAACATCGGGAAGTCAAAAGACCAAATACCGAGTCAAAAAAATCACGAGGAACAAATCCACGCCAAGCCAACATATGTTCCCCGCGGGTGGGCCTACGGGTGGACCCCCACCCGTGGTTCCGCCCGCGGGTACCAACACCCACAAGCCACGTTCCCCGCGGGTGGGGTGGCGAGTGGACGCCTACCCGCTGTTCCGCCCGCGGGTACACCAACCTGTACCAAAATAATCCCTTCGGGGATTTTTAACTCCAAGCTCAAATTCAAGTCCAAAGCATGCCAAATCTCACCAAATACAAAAAAGTGACTTGAATCAAAGGAATAGCCAAGCAATGGCATACAAGAACCCTAAACACAAGCTTTAGATATGCATTTTCACAAGACAATGCATAAACACTCACATTTCATAGCAAAATCACATATAGAATCCAATAAATCATCATATAGGTAAGCAAAATAGATTTTTTAGAGCATGGGTTACCTCTTGTAGACAAAAACCTTCACTTAACACTTCACCAAGCTCCTAATAAGGCTCACCTTCCAAACCCACTTCAAGAACACACCAAAAGATCATAAAGATTCTTTCTTTAAGGAAAGACACCTTAGAAAACACTAAAAACACAAGATAAACATAGATCTTACCCTCATAGATGCTCAAATGTATGAAAGGTAGAATCTTGGAGACAAACTTTGAAGGTTTGACAAAACTCCAACTTGGCTTGGAAGAAAAACTAACTAACTTTTAGAGAGAAGGAGGAGTTCAAGTTTGGAAAGGGTAAGGAGAAAGAATGAGGAGTGTCTTCTAGGTTAGCTTGCATTACTAACATATAGTGAAATGTCTTGAATACCCTTACTAACATGAAGAGGTGTAAGGGAACAAGGGAACTATTCACAAAGCTTTAGGTACAACCTTGACTTTGCGTTGACTAGTCAATTACTAGTCCCCAACTATTGAATTTTCAGGAATTTAAGGAATTAAATTACCAATTGAATTAGGACTAATTACTTAATTAATCCCTTAATCGAATTTGGATTACGGGGTGTCACACACATTCAACAGTTATAATCATGCATATAAAGATACTAGCATATATCCTAAGTCACAAGATTATTTCACATTATTCATATCATTATTCCATCATTATCTCAACACATAAGCACACTTTGGTGGCGCCACAGGACCAATCGCATGCCCATACATGAGGGTCAGCGCATATAGCGCTGACACGGCCCCGCAACACCCTGCCTCGTACCGCAACACGAAGGGGTTTATCGCAACCAACCGATGAACCGCAGCTCATCATAACGTTTGATCGCAACCAAACGGTGGACCGCAGCCCAAAAAGTGTATTTCTGATCGCAACCAAATTATGAACCACAGCTCACGTATAACGTTTGATCGCAACCAAACGGTGGACCGCAGCCCAAAAAGTGTATTTCTGATCGCAACCAGATTATGAACCGCAGCTCATTTATAACGTTTGATCGCAACGGTGGACCGCAGCTCTATATAATATTTATATACCTGACCGATCGCAACCGGCCTAGTTAACAGCCGATGGTTCTCAACCCATCCAACTGCTCGTATAGCCAATTTGATCGCAACCAAATTGGGGTATCATGCACACATAACACATAGCAAGCACATGCAACCCACATTAGCACATTAGGAAGGGGGAGAAAACGTATAATAAACTTATGCGTGGTCATCCACATACTAGGAATATTCCTAAGGAGTTCATACATCTTTCACCTAGGTCAACGGGATACCAATTCAACTAGCATGCAATACACAAGACTTTTTTTTGTCCTACGAATGGTACCCGAACATCAAACTAGACTCAGACACGACAAACGGGGTCCGTTGGGATACCACGGGGAACGGGGAAACATCAAACGGGGAAAACCACCATCCCACACTGGGAAAACCAGCGGGTAGGTGGCGGGTTCCCCTACCCCCCACTGACTCTTTTGCAATATTCCGGTCCCGGGATCTTTCGTGGAACCCGAAACCATGTTTAGACACTTTTAAACACAAACGATGACACCACGTAGTCAAATAATGGATCAAAACCAAGAATCATATTGAACACATCCTACATGACTTTTAAACATAATCAACACCCCGAACATGCGAAATCCCACCCAAATATACCAAGAATATCATAATATGAAATTCACGATTCAACCTGGGGCTCTAATCATATTTAAATCACAAAATCATGCTACATCTTTAAAATCAAGAACATCAAGATTTATCAAGAACAACACACAATTATCAAGATCATCACATAATCATCAAGATTATCAAGATCAATACATAAGATCATGTCATCAACATCAAGATCATATCATAATCATCATAAAAGATTTATCAAGACACAAGCATAGGAATGCATATCAAAGGAGCCAAAGAAGAAGATTATAGCAAGGAAAATAGGTTTTGTTGAGACATGGGTTACCTCTTAGCCTTAATTAGAATCCTTGGCTATTAAGGTTCTTTCTCTAAGATCTCCTTTTCTTGATTTCTCCTACGTTTGGTGTTAGGGGAATTCTTGGGAATTCTCGTGTGGTGAAAGCTATTGTGGTGTGAATACTAGGTGCGTCCAATGTCCTTATATATATCTAAGAGTCCTAATTAGGGTCTGGATGGTATGGGTTTACTAATTTTATTTCTTATAGGACTAAGGGTTTGGTTTAGGGATTAGGGTCCATGGTCTATGGTGGACCCCTCCTAATTAATTAAGGGAATTTAATTCTATTTTAAGGGTAAGTAATTAAATAATTAGTTTGGGTTCTAGGCCGTAACACGGGGTGTTACACCCCCCCCCCCCCCCTTACAAGAGGCTTCGTCCCGAAGCCGGTACGTGGATCCATTCTTTCACCCCTGGACGGCACGTATTTTGGCCTCCTCATTAGGAAATGCGGCTCCACGTGTCGTTATGTGATAATCTTGATGTTCTTGATATTGTGATTGATTATATGAATGATCTTGTATTTTGATTATGTCTAGAGCCCTAGGGTTTATATCGTGAATTTCGTATTATGGTGTTGTTGGTGTATCTGGGTGGGTTTATGCATGATCGGGTGTTGAGTAGGGATGTCAATCTAGCCCTAAACTAATGGGCTAGCCCAATAAACCCTAAAAATTATAGGGCTAAAATCCAATAAATTCAACCCAATAAAAAAAATAAGATAATTGGGCTGGCCCTATAGGATTACTGGGTTGAGTTGGGCTAACCCACCGAATTGTCGAGCGGGACCGCGGACTGTCATCTGCCATCGCATGCGGATGCGGTTGCTGCTAATTGCAAGTAATTTATTTGATTTCTTCCAGCATAAACATTTAGTTTATTTTGTACACAATATATATAGTATATTTATACCCAATATATATACCGTTTACACACACAATATATATACATATACACACAGTGTATCTATATTACGTAGAGACGTACTATACACACACACACTATATATACGTATACACACAGTATACATACATATATATATATATATATATATATATATATATATATATATATATATATATATATATATATAGGGTTGAGTTCAAATGAGGACAACAATATATAGAGGACTGTGAGGACAAATAATGGGCACACAATAAATTACTATCAGACACACAATTTAATACATAATGGCACACAAGAATACATGTAAACATCAAGTCTCGAACCCAGGCTCTATTAATTAACAAATGTATGCACGCGACATACAAACTGTGGCACACGGCTACATTCGGTCATGCACACGACATACAAGCTAATGGCACACACTACATTTGTCCTCATAGTCCTCTATAATATACTTGTCCTCATTTGAACACAAGTCTATATATATATATATATATATCAAAACTCATCTTGCTTCACCAAATGTGGATATCAGCTCTTATCTTTCAATTTTTGTTTAGTGATTCAGCCCACTGGATTAGCCCAATAGCTCACAGTTTAGGGTTAGGGCCAACCCAACCCAAAAAGTTAAAAGCAAAAACCATTTAGCCCAAGTCAATAAGCCCAATAGCCCTGCAGGGCTAATCCAAAGCCCAACCGGCTGGCCCAATTGACATCCCTAGTGTTGAGTCTAGCCTAGGACTTGTGTTTAGGACCTTGCATATAGGTTTCTTGATACTCTTGTGGTTCCGGATGCTCCTGAACCGTTATGTGATTATTGATGGACATTGGCCGATGCCCGAAGGCGCTGTTTCCAGCGGGCAGTCGCCGGGCGGTGGTCTGCCCGCCGGCCACCCGCTGGAAATTGGTCGTGGTTCGTGATGCTTTTCCCCGTTTGTTGTTTCCCCGTGTTCCGTTGTGTCCCGTTGTACCCCGTTTGTCGTGTATGAGTCTTGTTTGGTGTTTTGAGTACCGTTCTAGGAATTTATGTGTAATACGTGCCGTTTTTGTTATGCCTTGATTGTTATTTGATTATGTGTTGGTTGATTGAATGGTGATGAGCATCGTGGTCATTGCACAATGGCCGGTGTGACTAATGATGATGATGATGATGAGATTGTGATTGGTGGAAATGAATTGTTGGAGATTGGGACCACTTGTGCCCGGTCATTGTACTAAAGGTACAGGCCATAGCGGTGACTGTGCTGAAGGCACACACCCACCTTCGACTAACTTGTCGTTGAGCATGGGTCAGGTTATAAGTGTTGTGGTGTCATGTTAGAGCTATATGCGCTAACCCCTTGATATTGGCACTAGAGGTGCGGATCATGTGAATGGCACTACGGCACCATCTTGATATGTTGGTGGTTGATAGGTGGTTTGTCGGTGGGGGCATGTAGTTGCCTGGGGGAATAAGGGGTGGTGATATAAGGGTGGCCTGGAGGTATAGGTTGGAACCGATATAAGGACGGAGGGGAGCTACAAGGTTGGAACTTGGTATAAGGTTGGAAGATGGATTGTGTGCCTTGATAACTACTTGCTAATTGATTGTCTTGAATGCCTTTGTTGTCTTTGTTTGCTATTTATGTGCTTATCTGTCTGTTATGTCTTGTAACGTGTTCTTAGGATGCATGCTAGCCTTTATGATTATTCTTTATTGTCGGGTCTATTGTTGTGTCTTGAGTCTTGATCTTGGATTTAAATTAGAGTCTCGTAAGTATGTATGTATTCCAGTTTCAAAATGATTTCTTATATATACCTATATTGTACTTAACACGTTGGAGTGGGTTACCAGCATTATTCGCTGACAGTTGTTACACCGAATGTTTTTCAGGGACAGTTGAGTAGCTTCAGAGCGCGCTAATTGGATTTGTGGACTTAGTTTAGGTAGTTCTAGCTTTGATGAGATAGCCTGCATGCCTTCATTTGTATTTGGGCTTTAATCATGGCTTATGCTTTGTTAGTCAGTTTAGCCTGTGCATCTGAGTTCTCTAGCTCAGGTGTGGCATAGCACCCCGACTACTATGTTTAGTTTATGGTCTGTTTGGGAATTAATAATGGATTTGCCTTTATTTCCATAAGCTTTAAAAGTTTTAAATTTTAGGGGTGCTGGAGGAAATTGGGCCTTAGCTTAAGATTGGTGAGTGGCCCATGTCAAACCATTCATTTAATTTCTTGTAAAGGACCTTTGCGGTATAAGGATGGGGTCGGTTGGTTTGTACACATCATTCCCACTAGTGTGGCTCGGCTACAGGCCTTTGCAAGATAAGAGGTAAATACCAATTTGGATTGCATGCTTGATGAATGGTGTGAGAGTGTAACCTTCTTTTAATTACAAATTTGAGGTTTCCTTAGTATATTCCTTGAGTAGTTTAGTAGGGGTGCATGACTAGCACATTTATTACATAATGTGGGGGATTTCACCCACTCCGTTGGCATGACACTTATCTTGATTGACCTTTGGATGAATTAAGTTAACATTGAGTAAGATTA
The DNA here is from genome assembly GCF_001879475.1 of Ipomoea nil. Lineage (NCBI taxonomy): Eukaryota > Viridiplantae > Streptophyta > Magnoliopsida > Solanales > Convolvulaceae > Ipomoea > Ipomoea nil. The sequence goes on along the minus strand of NW_017619261.1, from coordinate 620,824 downwards.
GCTGTATCTTTGACACTTATGTATTGGTTTGATTCAAACTTGCTTGAGGGAAAGCAATGCTAAAGTGTGTAAACTTGTGATAAGTGTCAAAGACGTACACTTTTAAGGTCCATTTAGGGTGAATTCTAGGCTAAAAACAATCCTTTGTGTAGCATTATTGTGCCAATTAGCTATGTTTTACAGGTGTTTAGGAATGTTTCAGGCTTAAATGGGGCAAAGTGGCACAACCGGGATGAAAGCGGGGTAGGAAGACAAGCCGGGACCTAGCAACGAGTCCACAATGTGCGTTGCAGCACACATTGTGGAGAGACACAAATAGCGCCGAAATTCCATAAACTTCCACGCCAAGCACAACGTGCGTTGTAACGCTCATTGGGTGGAGTAAGTTCCCAGATAATGCACGTTGTTCGAGCATTCAAGGCTGCGTTGAAAGGGCCGCGAAAGGAAATGAAAGGGGATACTATTTAAAGTGTTTTAGATAAGATTTGTAGGGGAAGACACAATTTTAGAGAGAGATTTTTGATAGATTAGCATTTAGATTAGAGAGAAAACACTTTTGTAGAGTAGATTTGATAGATTCAAGCCTAGTTCTTGAGGGATTGATTGAAGGAAGAGCTTGAGAAACTCCATTTCAAGAGATCTTGCAAGACTTGATTTCATTTTCCTAATCTACTTTTGGTATAATTTCTACTCTTTTCTATCTCTATTTGTTTTGCTATGGTTCGATCTATGAATGATTTTATGATTTTCATGTCTATTGTAGGCTAGTCTAGTTAGGGTTTGGATTGTGAATGTGTGTGTTGATGATGCTTATATGACTTAGTTCTCAAATTAGGGATTGATTGATAGCATTGCTTCTATGTCTTGTTGTTGAGGTTTGACTTGTATGGATCCTAGGAACTTGATCGATCACCTCCTATGGTGTTGAGGGATTGACCTATGCTAGGTTAATCCAAGCTCCTATCCTTAGCATTTCCTAGCTCAAGGAACCCTACGGGGCTTGGTAAGGAAGGAGTTGAAGGCAAGGTATTTGAGGAAAGGCTTAGGTGAAAACCAAAGCAAAGTCTTAGTAGTCTAAGTTATGAAAGGACGTAAGCCACTCCCTGGGCTTAGCAGTGGCATCTTCTTTCCCTATGTCAAATGATCCCCTAAGCATCTTCATCCACACTATGCAATCTAACCCTACTTATTTATCATCTTATTCATTGTTGTTAGCATTCATTTCATTAATTCACTACGACGTTATCAATTGTGTGCGCGTGACATGCTTGCAAACATTACCGATGTCTCTATTTTCCAAAATTAGCAACTTAGGGGTAACTCCGAACGGCCATCCCTTGAGAACGACAAAATCCGGGATTCATCCCAACACAATTAAACTACCCTAAGAAAAAACGCAACACCAGTCACTTATCTTTCCTTGAGTTGAATTGAAACCTTGCTCGAGGACGAGCAAGAATAAAGTGTGGAAACTGTGATAAGTGCCAAAGATGCTATGTTTTGTAGGGTATTTAGGAGGCATTTTGTGCTACAATTAGAGTCCTTTACGCCTAATTCATGTTCAGATTAGCTTAATTGGATATAAGTTAGTATTAAGGACTAATTTTGTTTGCCGTGTTAGAAAAGATCAAAACATTGTCATTTAATAGTCATTCCAACGACAGTTCAGTAATCAGATCATATCTCGAGCTAGGAGTGTCCAAATAAGGTGATTCAAGTGGCTCTGGAAAGACAACTTCAAGGGCTAAAACTTTGGTGAAGGCAAGGAAGGAAAATTCCAAACATAAAGTACAACTCAACGCACAACATGCGTTGTGAAATGCGTTGTTGGGAAACAGAAAGTACAACGAATTCCACAACGCTCGTTGTGGAATTAGTTGTGAAGCCAGCGCGGAAATTCCAGATTTTAATCCTATTTGAGGGATTGTAAAGGGATTATGAAGGGACTTTTACTTTTACCATAATCCTTGCACTTTCATTTCAGCTCCATTAGATTATATTTAGATTAGGGTTAGAGAATTCTTCTTTTCATTAGATTAGATTTCCATTTTCATCACTAGAATTCATTGTTCAAGATTGTTTATGGAAGACAACACTTTGGGTTGAAGCTTTGGGGTATACATATTCTTCTTGTTCTTAATTTCTTATCTAATGTGTGTTGTTTACCTATTGATTATTTTGATTTGCTAGAATTTTAGGATTTGGATTGAGATTGGGTTTAGATTGTGCTTGTATGCTTTGAATAGATGAATGATGAGATTTGATGTATGAATGGCTTGAATGACTATGTTGTAGAGGTGTGTATGTTGACCTCTCTCTATTGAGGGCTCCAATGGAGAAGAGGGTGTGAGAGTGGGAAAGGAGCAAGAGACTGCCCTTCTCCTTAGTCTTTCCCATACAATCTCCAGTAGTTCGGGGAGGACACGGTAGACCGCCCACCAACCGTTTGATAGAATGCCTCACCCGTTTGATAGAATGCCCCACGGGGATTGAGAGATTAAATCTTACGCGGCTTAGTATTAGGTGCCTTGGTTCTCCCTTAGCCTAGCCTACTCTTGCATCGCGTTCTTATCTACAGTTAGACCGGTGAAATCATAATCCCAAATCATTTCCATCCAAATCCCCGTTTTAATTTTTCTTAGTTGTTTCCTTTTTTTTCTTTCACTTTTTTATGTTTCTCATTTCCCTAATCTTCCCATATTTGCACCTAGCACTTAGTTTATCTTGTTGACACATTGTGACAATTGATTGCATTGCACTTTCCTTGCTCCGAACGTCTATCCTTGAGTTCGACACTTGGGGGTTCCACAACCTTCGTTTACACCTACACGCACCATAATCCATCCCACGTATACTAACAAACATCACCCTTATTCTCCGTGGTTAACTGCTGAGTTCTACACCAACCTCACTGCGGACACTTTCACCATCATTTCCACTCACTATCACCAGATGTTTATCCTCAATCAATGGTATCCGTTTGGTCCTAATGAGATCAAAAAGTTTTTGCACCGCACTGCCCAAGATGATTATGTAGACCCTGACCTAAATCTACTTGTTGCTGCTCTGACTCACAATCAGGAGATCAAATGGCCGAAGGGTGGAGTTCAATCTAACAAATTAACAACTATGTGCTATGTTTTCCTTCGCATCGCGACTACAAATTGGCTATGTCTTTTTCCAAGAAAAAGGAGGCCAAAATTCATCTCCCCTTCCTGAGCCTCATATTTGGTGTGTTAAAGGAGCAAGGCTTTAAGCCCCATATAGTGAAGAGTCTATTCTGGAAAATAATGGAGTTTATGTGTTTGATCCTCGACTATCTCAAGGCAAGCACTATGATGACCGTGCCCTTCTCACTGATGCACCAGCCCCTATTGATCCAACTCCTACAGCATCTGCCCTAGCATCTCCCGCTGATTTTGGCTCATCTCAAGTACATACTTCTTCCAGAGTTCTTGCTGAACCTCCAGCTCTTGTTTCTCACCATCAACTGGCTAATGCTATCAAGACCTCATTTGCTCAGATTCGCAGCTCCATTGCTTCTGAACACGACACTGCTACAAGTTTGGAAAAGATGTTGCAATTCCATCTGTGCGAGATTTCCAGATTGGAGTGGTTACATGCTGAGATTCTGGCACATCACCTTGCCTTTGATTCAGATGCAACTGTTGATTCTGATGATTCTGGCACTCTGTCAACCTAGTGATGTTCACCTTTGTAAACTTTTTGGAAAAAAAAAAAGGGGGGGGGGGGGGGGGGGGGGGGGGGAATAAAATTGAGGGGGACCATGGTTTTTTATGGTAAAGCACTGAATTTGGTATTTCTGTTGGTTACTTTTGTTGGTTTTTGGATATTCTCTGGATATTAGCTTGATTATTCGTATGGTTGGATATATTCATATGTTTGGATATTCTCTTAAAAATGTTTGGATGCTTTGGTTATCTGATTGGATTCGATCATCTATTTTGGTTATTTTCTATTCGCTTAGTTGTATGATGATTTCTTTCTGCAGTATGGTGAATGATGAGTTATTTTCGTATATGGGTAAATAGTTTATCTTATCAGTTTATGGATGGGGTACGGTCCGAAGCCATATTCGTAATCTTTTTAATGTCTTCACCTATAGGTAATGTATGTCAAGCATATATACTTTGTGCCATTTATTAATAAAATGGTTAAATTACCTTTTTCTTGTCCAAAGTATATCTGCATTTAGTTTTGTCAAATAATTGCCAAAGGGGGAGATTGAAAGTGTACAAATGATACACAGTTTACCTTAGCTTAATTGGTTATAAATCTTATTATAATGTTTTGGACCATATCCCTGTTTGTATCTCTTTCAGGTTGTAGCCTTCTTCTTAGGATTTCTCTCAGTTTTCGTCTATTAGATCAGGGTCAGCGCGTGAACATAATGCACATCGTTTTTCTCTAACAGTTTTTAGTTTTGTTGAACTGGTTTTTAGCTTGGTTTTTAAATGGATGGTCCTCATTAATTATGGTTTTCTAGTCAGCATATTCTATGTCAAATTAGTTACACTAATTTGAGTATAAAAAGTGAAGTTTTTGGATTTCTCAACAACAACTCTATGTGCATTAATTCGAAGGGTTTGTCTCCTATATTGATCTGAATATATATCTATTCTAAGTTGTTAAAAAAACTTCAAAAGGTTTTTACAAGAAGTACCCTTCGCGTGATGAAGCTCGAAGGTTAATCTTGGCACGCACGTTCCTCTCCAACGGTAGATGTTTTGAAGATTAAGTTGGTTTATATGGCTGAGGCCTTCTCTATGCAAACTCTTGTAATCTTGGTGTACATCTAGTGGATTTGGCTGACGTGAGTTGGCCCGCAGACGTAGGAGTTTTAGCTCTGAACTGCGTAAACAATTGTTGTGTCCCTAGTTTTATTTTTCTTAACTTGTCTTTTTAATTTGTTCTTTCTACATTCGAAAAACAAACCTAATTAAAGGTAAGTTAATTGATAATTAAAATCAAATAGAAATTTAAGAACCAACTCGCATTCAAGACTCATGATTCATGAATCAATTTCAGGGTGGAGTCATAATGGTGGTGGAAAAACTTTCGGATATGATATTGTTTGCATTGTGAATAAAAAAGAATGAATAGGTTGAGTTTAGAACCCAATTTGAATGAGACAGTAGGACGTCGACTTGAAATTTTCATATCACAAAATAGTATTCGTGCACACACAAATGAGCGATAATTCACATATGTGTACCACAATATTTCCGTGTGCGCTGATAAGCTTCAAAATATGCTAAATTCTAATAGCTCATCAGGTGTGTTTTGAATGGTTTTAACCCCTAAACATGGTGTTTTAAGACACATTTACCTTGAAAACACAGTTAACATAGAAGCACCATACTAATTGAACTTATTATGAATTTTCAAGTATTTTCGATAAGAAAGGGATAGAAAACGGAACTGGCGTAACAAAGGCAAAGAAGGAACGCGTCCGGAGGCTAGTCGAGTACGAAGAAAGAAAGCATGCGATTTTTCTCCCCATTCACGCCAACCTCACGCCGTGAGAGCTGGCGTGAATGAGATATAACGCAGCCGAAGGAAGCAAGATGCGGGAAGGGATCTAAATCCCATTCACGCCGGCGTCACGGCGTGTGAATGGGAATTCGAAATAAATAGATGGCGGAGGCAGATTTGAAGGGGAGCTCTACACATTTTCACATTTGCACTTTTCAGAATTTAGAGAGAGAATAATTATAGATTTTAGGGGTCTCAATTGCTTTGAAGAATTGTTGAAAAGTCTACATCAAATACCAAGTTTTGGAGCTAGAATTGGGAAGCTATTGGGTAACGATTTCGATTCTTCGGATTATTGTTGTTTTATGCTTAATAGAATTGATTATTATTCTATGTTTTGCATTGTTAGATCCATGCTTGTTTTGATGCGTAGCTAAACGTATGTGAGGTTTGGGGGTGTGTGAGTTGCGATGGCTAGTTAGGATTTCAAATGTCTGGGATTTATGATTTGTATTTGCTTAATTGAACTCTTGTTGTTGGGTGGTTTTGTATGGCCTCTTGTGCGTTGATGGCCACATGGTCCAAGAGGGTTTGAGAGAGGTTGGTTGGCGAGAGATCATGACCAACCGGAGTATTTGCCATCCACTTTCCCCGCCCTCAGATCCGAGAGGATAAGGCCCGGGAAGGACTGTAGGCTAGGTGTTCGATAAAATTCCTAGGACAAGGAATTGTTGCCTAGAGGGTTAGGTGTAACGCCACGACTAAGCGTAGGTCCTTGTGAGTTGAGAAAATCCACTTCATTAAATCCCGCTACCCTAAACTAACACCATTGCACCACAAGCATACCCACAAACCTCCATATATCCTTTGACTATCACAATTTTCTTTAAGTTTTTCTAGCATTCACCTTATTATGCAAATCCATTACCAAAACCTTACTTCGAATTGTTCGGTAGGAATCTCTTGTCTAAGCATCTAGGTAGTCAACCCACAAATCTTCACGATCTCCAAGTTGTTATCCTTAAGCGAACAATACTCGGGGTGGTTCTAACTCCCCGTTTTACCGTCAATCCGTTTTATGATTCTTATTTCCTCAGTCTACGACCACACAATTTTGGACATGCTTGATCTGAAACTGCACTTATTGAGAAGTGAAAAAGCGAGTGTTGTCATGCGTAATAAAAGGCAACAGTGTGCATTGACGTCCAAAGTTGTGTGGGGCTGGAAAATGGAAAATTGCATTTGATGATATACTTGCACACATTACGTATAAATAATTAAGTGCGTTGTGGTTTTGGTTAATAGGCGCAAATGAAACTGAAGGTGGACTACAGGAATGTATCATGGACATATCCCCAGATGGAACCGAATACGGGCACCTAACAAGCGATGAGAAAAATACACCTTTTGTTGGGCAACGATTTGAATATGTAGAACAAGGAATTTAATTCTACAGGACATATGCTACCGTGGTCAGCTTTGAAGTTAGAAACAACACGATGAGGAAATATAGAGATGGGGATGTTGGGATTAAATACATGGTATGCTCACGTGAAGGTTACAAGGCAAGTAGAAAGGATAACAACAGCAACACCGATTTAGGAAACAACACAGAAACCACGTGAAGGAGGCGAGTGTTGAATAGGGTAGGTTATAAGGCTCGTATGGTGATGACAAGGTGGGCTAAAGGTGGGTATCAAGTCCATGCAGTGGAGCTACGACACACACACTGCCTATATTCAGACGTCTCAAGGCCTTCCTTTAAAATCAACAAGAAGCCTGACATTGGACATAAAACATTTATGGCTAACTGTGCAAGGGAAAATATAGGTCCAAACAAAAGCTTTCAGACTGTACAAGGAGATGGTTGGATGTTTTACTGATATAGGGACAACATGCATTGACTTTTCCAATTTCCGAAGGGACCTATTGGCATATATTTTAGGAGCCAATTGATGTTTGTTAGTATACGTGGGATAGAATTAAGTGCGTGTAAGTGTAAACGAAGGTTATGGATCCCCCGAGTGTCGAACTCAAGGATGGCCGTTCGGAGCAAGCAAAGTGCAAGACAACCAATTGTCACAATGTGTCAACAAGGCAAGTCAGGTGCAAGGTGTGAATATGGGGAGATTTGGGAAATGAGAAACATAAGAAAGTGAAGGAAAAATAAAAGAAACAAACAAGATCAAGTAAAACGAGGATTTGGATGGAAAAGATTTGGGGATCACGCTTTCACCGATTTAACGATAGACAAAAACGTTATGCTAAGGGTGGGCTAGGCTACGGGAGAACCAAGGCACCTAATACTAAGCCGCGTAGGACTTAGTCTCTCAATCTCTACGTCGGGTGAGGCATTCTATCACACGGTTGGTGGGCGGTCCACCGTCTCCTCCCCGAACTACCGAAGATTGTAAGGGTAAGACTAAGGAGAAGGGCAATCTCTTGCTCCTTTCCCACTCTCACACCCTCCTCTCCAGTGGAGTTCTCAATGGAGAGAGGTCAAAATACACACCTCTACAGCATAGACATTCAAGTCATTCATACATCAAATCTCATCATTCATCCATTCAAAGCATACATGCACAATCTAAACCAATGTCAATCCAAATCCTAGAATTCTAGCAATTCATCATCATCAAAGAATCACAAACACAAATTAGATATGAAATTATGAAGTATGAGAAGAAATGTTATCCAAGTCTTCAATGTTTAGTGTTGTAATCCATGAAGCTACGTAGAACAATGAATGCTAGAGATGAAATGGAAATCTAATCTAATGAAAGGAAGAATTCTCTAAAACTAACGTAAATCTAATCTAAAGGAGCTGAAAATTAAAGTGTCCAAAAGAAGGTAAAAGAGATGTCTACTAATAATCCCTTTACAAGAACTTAAATAGACTGAAAATCTAAAATTTCTGCGCTGGCTTCACAACGAATTCCGCAACGCATCCACAACGTGCGTTGTGGAATTCGTTGTACTTTCTGTTTCCCGACAATGCATTTCAAAACGCATGTTGTGCGTTGCATTGTACTTTTTGTTGGGAATTTGCCTTCCTTGCCTTCACCAAAGTTATAGCCCTTGAAGTTGTCTTTCCATGACCACTTGAATCACCTTATCTGGATACTCCTGGCTCGGGATATGCTCCGATTACTGAACTGTCGCAGGAATACCCTGTAAATGACAATGTTCTGTTATTTTCTACCAAGGTAAACATAATTAGTCCTCAATCCTAACTTCTATCAAATTAAGCTAATCTAAGCATGAATTAGGCTTAAAGTACTCTAATTGTAGCACAAAATGCCTCTTAAATACCTTACAAAACATAGCATCTTTGGCACCTATCACCCATGCACAAAGTAGAAGATATGGTAAAAAATAATAATAATAATAATAATAATAATAATAATAATAAATTAAAAAAAAAAAGATTAATCCATACGTCTACTTTAATTTCGACCTTGATGAAGACGCACAACTATGCATGATATTTTGGGTAGACACTATTGTAAGGAAAAATTTGACATGCTTTGGAATTGCGATGTCCTTTGATGAGACATACAGAACAAACAGGTGCGTGTCTTTGTATTGAAATGAGTAGTGTACAAACATTTCATATATGTCTGCGCGTAAGCGAGTGTGAGAATATAAACGCATAGTATATGGACATAATATTCACTAAATCTTTGACTAGCAACAATGGGAATTATAGCTAAAGATGTGTGCTTATTAGTTAGTTATTGTAAGCCAACACCACATCACCTACCTGTATTTGTTGGCAAAAATAATTGTATGCAATGTATTATAAATGTTTGTGCACTAACAATTACATACTGGTTACAATGCGATAGATACGCACACTATATTAATTTTAATGTCTGGCTTTAAATTATTTTTAAACAAATGACGTGACTGTTGTTTTTGCCGCATATGACTGTGTGCATTCGAGTGCATATATATGTGCACTAATATGTCCACACTGGTTATAATGCTGATACAACCTAGTTTTTGTTCCCTTCACGGGGGTGGATAACCATAAGAAATGCATAACATTTGGTGTATACCTTATTGCAAAAGAAGATATGGAGTTCTATGATTGGTTACTGGACAGATTCAAAATCGCAATGGGGTATTCACCCAAGATGTACCATACACAATTAAGGTGCAGCAATAAAGGTGGCTATTCCATGAACTCTCCCAACAACAAGACACTGATTCTGTATGTGGCATGTTATGACAAAAGTGGGGGAAAAGGTTAGTAATGACTTGGCCAAAAATGAGGAATTCGGAAAGGCACTGAACAATACTGTATGGGATGAGACATTGGGCATTGATGAATTTGAGAGAAAATGGAAAACTATAATGCAAGAGTATAACCTTGCAGACCACAAGTGGTTTAATTTGGTCAACTCAACGAGGCATTGGGCATTGATGAATTTGAGAGAAAATGAGAAACTGTAATACAAGAGTATAACCTTGCACGCACATGCGGTTCGCTTGTTTATGCTTATGCGTGTGAGTGCTATGTCCCGGCATAGCTATGCTCACCGGCAGAGTTTATAAAGAGGCAACATACTATGTTTATTGGCAGAGCTTTATAAATGGGTAATATACTATGAGGTAGTAATTGGCACATTTTTAGCATTGCCTCTCTCATTATACTATTATATATGCCAACTCAATTGTAGATAGAGCATGTTATTTATAACATCACAACACCTCAAATATTATTTAAACTTTTATGGTAGTACATCTAAAATTTTAATCACCAATACTATATAAGTTTTCAACATTCTTCCTCCATTTATATAGTAAAAAATTAATACTGCAACAAGATAAAATTCCAAAACAACACATGCATAAATGAAAGTACATGTCTAAAAGATTGAACAATATTCACTTAGTGATATATACTTTACATTAAATGAACTGTTTTGCTGGACATGCCTGAGATCAAGCAATCGATTTGAAGTAATGAAGATCTGAAACAATAATAACTGTTACTATATAAATTTCCAACACAGTATACTCCTCTAAAGGTACAGGGATATCGGAAGCATTCAAACCTAAGAGTTGCAAAGATTCATCAAACCCTAACATGTTGCCCTTGTACTTCTCGTGTGCTCCAAGTTTACTCAACAATTGAACTTCTGTAATTGTTACGATAATTATGCTTGAACCAAACCAACCTCGTTGTCCTTCTAATGATTCTAGTTGATTTCTCTGGTCTATGTCATCTAGAACAATATGAACCTTTTTTGATGGCAGTATTCCTTTTATTAAAGTTTTTCCTCTACCAACATTATTTATTTCATGTATTTTTCTCTCGAGCATTTCGCAAACAATCTTCTCTTGTAAACGAGTTAAATCTTCGTGTCGTCCCCTAGAAACTTCAGATCCAATCTTTGTGATAAAACAACTACCTTCAAACCTCTGAAAACTCCTGTTATATATGGCTTTAGCAAGGGTTTTTTTTCCAACACCACCCATACCGAAAATTTCAATCATCTTCATATCGTCATTTGTTTGACTTTGCAATAAGTTATCTATATCTTTTACACGAGAATCAATTCCAACAGGATACTTCACAACATTCATGTATACATGGTTCAATTCCTTTAGTACCCATTCTGTAATTTTTTTGATGAACTCTGACTCATACCTGATAACAGTTAAATTTGTTATATAAATGTCAATCTAAATCGAAAATTTTAGAAAGAAAACACAAGATTAAGAATCCAAATTGAACACATGATATGAAACACTAGGTCAATTTAATTAACATATATTAGGGTTCAACTAATAAGAATTTGTACTCATTTCACTTCTTGTTGTTGGGAAGCATTCATATTCTTACTACATAGATATTACATAGAATAATAGATTATTTATAATCGTTTGTTACAATGTTTCTATTAAATCTAATATCAGTTCACAATTTTTTCCATGCTTTCAAGTGCTTTACAGTAATGAGAACCATATGTGCATATAGAGGTGTTTGGTAAATGGTAGATAGTTGATTAAATTAGTTGACAGCTGATTGGGTTAAATGATTTCACCAGCTGATAGTATTATTTGATTGTAAAAAGGTGTTTGCTAAATTATTTAATTACTCTTAACTTATAGCATGTAAAATAACCTATAAAGACATTCATAATAATGACAACAACAATAACAACAACAACAATAATAATAATAATAACAATAACAACAACAACAACAACAACAACAACAATAATAATAATAATAATAATAATAATAATAATAATAATAATAATAATAATGGAAAATATAATCTGTATATTCAATGAATAACGAGCAAAGAGATACAGCCTTATATAAAGGAGTTCAACACCAAAATAGGTGAAACAGATAGAAAGAACTGAATAATCTAACAGAACTATAACAAACCAATAATAATAATAATAATAATAATAATAATAATAATAATAATAATAATAATAATAATAATAATAATATATAGCTGGTCCAATACTCCCCCTCAAGCTGGCGGGGTGCAAGGGACGACGCCAAGCTTGCGACGGAGCTTGGTGAAGCGAACAGCAGAAAGTGGCTTGGTAAAGATATCAGCTAACTGATCGTGAGTGGACACAAAGTTGACCTTCAGGGCGCCGGTGGTGACTTTGTCTCGGACAAAATGGTAGTCTACCTCAACGTGTTTGGTCCTAGCTTGGAAGACTGGATTAGAGCACAAATATGTAGCCCCGAGGTTGTCACACCACAAAACAGGAACAGCTGTTGGCAGCAGGCCTAGGTCCCGGAGTAGAAACTGAATCCAAGTGACCTCCGCCGCGACATCTGCTAAGGCCTTGTACTCTGCTTCAGTGGAGGAACGGGCCACGGTGCGCTATTTCCTCGAAAACCAAGACAGAAGATTTGGGCCCAAGAAGACAGCGTACCCACCGGTGGACTTCCTATCAACAGAGCACCCAGCCCAGACGGAGTTGGAGAAAGCATGCAGAACCGGAGCAGTGGATGGTGTGATACGGAGGCCAATGTCCAACGATCCTTTGACGTACCGAAGTAAGCGCTTGAGGGCGGCCCAGTTGCCCTGTGTCGGGGTATGCATGAACTGACAGAGCCTGTTTACCGAATAAGCTAAGTCAGGTTGGGTGATCAGAAGATACAATAATGACCCTACTAGTTGACAGTAGGGAGTCGGGTCATCCAGGACATCTGAGTCGGTCTGAGCGACCTGTGTGGATGCAGAAATGGGTGTGGCCAATGGTTTGCACGATTCCATACCCGCCTTACGAAGTAGTTGGGTCATGTACCGTTTTTTAGAGAGAACCATAGAGTCAGCCACATCAACGGCCTCAATGCCTAAAAAGAACCTGGGTTTGCCGAAATCCCAGATACGGAAAACAGTAGAAAGCTGGGCTAGAACCGTCTGAATCACGGCTGAGTCATTGCCTATGAGCAGTATATCATCTACGTATACAAGCAGATAGACACGTATGGTTTGTGATTCATAAATAAATAATGAGACGTCGGTCTTGGAGGACCTGAATCTAATTCGGACCAAGAAGTCATGAAGGCAAGTGAACCAAGCCCGAGGGGCCTGTTTAAGGCCATATAACAATCGTTGCAACTTGCAAACATAATCCGGACAGTTCGGGTTGGCATAACCTGGGGGTTGCCGCATGTAAATGTCCCCACTGACACGCCCATTTAAAAAGGCATTATGTACGTCCAGTTGGTGCATGATCAAATTGTTAGAAACGGCGTAGGCAAATAGAAGCCAAACCATCATGAGCTTGACTACCGGACTGTATGTGTCAAGATAGTCTTGCCCGGGCATCTGGTTGAACCCCTTGGCAACCAAGCGAGCTTTATAGCGCTCAATAGCACCATCAGACTTCCTTTTGATACGGTAGACCCACTTGCAGCCAATGACATTCATGTTAGGGCGTGGTGGTACTAGGCGCCAAGTTTGATTTTGTAACAGTGCGTTAAACTCAGCATTCATGGCATCGCGCCACTGTGGTAGGCGAATAGCCTGTGAGTGGCACGTGGGCTCATCATCATCAACAGAAGCAATTAACGCTGTGGGCCGCTGACGGCGCCGGCGTGTCGTAGTCGTTGTGGATGTCGACGGTTGGTAAGAGGAAGACACCGGTGCAGCCGTAGAGGAAGTGGACAACACATCACCTCGATTTTGGCCACTCGAGGGTGGACTCACCGTGGTGGACTCTACCTGTGCGCCACTCGTCCGAATTTGAGCACACCCCCACGGTTGACTAGGCGTCGGGGTTGCTGCAATTGTGGTCCTCAGCTGAGAGAACGGAAACACCATTTCATTGAAGCGGACATGCCGGGAAATGTAAACACGCCCAGATTGTATATCCAGACACCTGTAGCCATATAAAGATTCAGGGTATCCAAGGAACACATAAGACTTGGAGCGATAGTCCATCTTGTGCGTGTTGTACGGACGTAAATAATCGGGATATTGTTGATATAGTTGATAAAACGGACTCGTGCCATTTGACACAAAAGACGGAAGGCGGTTAATTAGGTGAACCGCCGCCTCAAAGGCGTAGAACCAAAATTTTTTGGGAACTTGACCGTGAGCTATCAAGGCAAGGCCTGTTTCCACAACATGACGGTTCATGCGCTCTACACGGCCATTTTGCTCGTGTGTGTGAGGGCAGGATTTCTTGTGTTGGATTCCTGCGGCTGCAAAAACCGAACTTAACTTAATGTACTTACCGCCCACATCCGATTGGATACATTTAATCGAACGGGAGAATTGTTTCTCAACTAGTGACCGGAACCTAGTGAATATATGATAAATATCTGACTTGAGGCGCATGATATAAATCCACATGAACCTCGAGAAGTCATCTACGAAAAGCACGAAATATTTATGACCATCAACTGTGGGTACAGAAGATGGTCCCCAAATGTCAGAAAAAATTAAATCAAGAACAGACTGACTTGAATATGAAATCCGTGACAACAGGAAGCGCGTAGACTTGCCCATCTGACACGGTGTACATAAATTATTTAATGACCTACAAGAACCAACTACTAAACAGGCAGGCAAAACCTGCCTCAGAACTTGAGAATGCGGGTGACCAAGACATTCGTGCCAGGTCTTCGGCAACTGGACTCGATAGATTTAATGTGTACATCCCGCCCGTGCTAGGACCTTTAAGTAAAATCTGCTGAGTAGTACAGTCCTTCACAACAAAATAACGCGGGTGAAACTCAAAATACACATCATTATCCTGTGTAAATTTTTGGACAGAAAGTAAGGATGCACGTAATTCAGGCACATGTAACACGTGCTTTAGAAACAGAGACCGAGACGAGGAATTTAACGAAACTGAACCTGTATTCTGAATTGTCAGACCCGTGCCATCCCCCACCTGCAACGACTCACCTCCAGTGTATTGTTCTACCCCAGTCAGGTCATCAACGTTTAGTGTGGCGTGAGTATTCGCACCTGTGTCCGGCAACCAGACGTTAGAGAAGGGAGCCGAAGAGTGATCGTTGGGCGGTGGTGTGTACGCCATATAGGCTTGAGGTCGGACCCCGCCATGCGCATGGGGTCGACATTGGCTTCCGGCATCCTCAAATCGCCGGTAACACGGGAGAGCAGTGTGGCCGGGTATGTCGCAGATTTGGCAGCGAATACCACCCCGCCCACGCTGACCTCTACCACGTTGCCCCCTGTGATTCCGTCCACAACCGCGACCGCCGCCGTGTGCGTTCCTGGGGATCGACGGCGCCTGGTGCGCGAGTAAGGCCGACGGTGGTTGAGCAGGTGGTGCGGTTTCTTCTGGAAAGAGGTAACTGTGGGTGTTGAGCAGGTCCGCGACCTCCGGGATGGTTAACGGTTCCTGCTTGGTGGTGAGTGAAGCAACCAACGAGCGGAATTCTGGACGTAAACCTCTGAACAAGTGCAGGTTGAGTTCATCGAGGCCTATCGGCCAGCCGGCCTGAGCAAGCTACTCCACCAGAATTTGAACACGGCCAAGGTATGCCGACGTCGAAGAGTCTCCCTGGTGAAGCCCTTGCAGCTGTGCTGAGAGGCTCAGCATACGCGAACGAGACGTAGACCCCAAAGCAGTTTCGATTGCAACCCACACTCCTCTTGCCGTTGACTGACCAATAGCGAGGTAAAGAACTTCATCGGCGAGGGAGGAGAACAACATACTCAGTATGGAATGGTCTTGCTAAACCCAGTCTGTATGAAGTGGATTGATTGTCGGAGTGGCCGGCGGCGTGGCGGACGACGACGTCGGAGAGGGAATGAACTCCAGCAGGCAAGGATTTGTGCCATCCACAAAACCATACAGATTCTGACCTCTTAGGAACGGGATTAGCTGCGCTCTCCAGAACAGGTAGTTCGTGGCTGTCAGCTTTATAGACACATAATGATGTGCTTGTTGTAAGACATTGGGTGTCCGGCGATCGGATTGCATCACAACCTGAGTCGCCGGATTAGAGGAGTCATCGGGACTGGGGTTGGTTTCATTCGTATCGGCCATAGGATCGAAGTGGTCGTCTGATACCAAATGGGAAATATAATCTGTATATTCAATGAATAACGAGCAAAGAGATACAGCCTTATATAAAGGAGTTCAACACCAAAATAGGTGGAACAGATAGAGAGAACTGAAGACTCTAACAGAACTATAACAAACCAATAATAATAATAATAATATAGCTGGTCCAATAATAATAATAATAATAATAATAATAATAATAATAATAATAATAATAATGTGGTTATTACACTGACATATACGAATGAATCTAGGTAGACTGGGGAATACGAGTATGTGAGCTTGGGCAATTGTGACAATAGGTCGGCCGTTCGCGACTCTATATATATATATATATATATATATATATATATATATATATATATATATATATATATATATATATATATATATATATATATATATATATATATATCACACACACACACACACATATATATATATATAGTCGCGTTCATGTGCGAACGGCGCCCAGGAGCGAACTGCGAACTATCCAGCGCGCGTCACTTGTCCAGATCTAGGTGCATAGTTATAACTAGGTGCACCTATAGTTATAAGTAAGTGCACCCGATGAATGAATGTTAACAAGGCAAAATTATATGCACTTGTAGGTGAAAATAGGTGCACTTGTAAGTGATTTTACCCAGCACTTTTACTTGAATAGGTGCACCAACTACATGCACTTGTAGGTGAAAGTTGGTGCACCCAATGAATGAATATTAACAAGGCAAAATTATATGCACTTGTAGGGGAATGTAGGTGCACTTGTAAGTTATTTTACCAGCACTATTTACTTGCATAGGTGCACCAACTACTTGCACATATAACACATTTACATGCAGTGAATGACAGGTGGCGCGCGCTCGTTGGTTCGCAGTTCGCTCCTCGCACCTGAATGCGACCCTATATATATAGAACTAAGAACCACTCACATGCATCCATGTATCTAGATCTAACATATCAGAAACACTAATTTTTAAAAAAAAAATGCCGTGGAATTATTGTAAATAATTGAACACTGAATTGATGTGCAATTAAATTGTGTTAAAAATGCAAGTAACAATTTCATATTGTGTACCTAAGTGCAAGTAAAATGTATTAAAAGTGCAACAAATAATGTATACTGAGCATTAATGTTAGGTGCACCTAACGTTATCATTAAGTGCACTAATGTGAAAAACGTTATCATTAATAAGGTACACCAATGTTAACAAGGTAAATTACTTGTACTATTTATTGAAAATGGTTGCACTTGTATGTGATTTTACTTGCAAATTTGCATCAGTTACTTCCACTTTTAACATATTTTACTAGTACCAATGTTTGAGTTATTTAAGAAAATGTCACCAGGTCATTTTTTAAAATTACATATGATTCGTTAAATCTTGACATGTGGGCGGCTGCGATTAGTTCTTAGCTTTTTCCTTGGTACTCGTTCTCACCAAAGTGTGCCGCCATACATACATACATACACACATACACACATACACACATACACACACACACACACACACACATACATACATACACACATACATACATACATACATACATACATATGTAATCAGGCGCAAAAGACTTCCCAGGTAAAAAATGTGGTGAAATCTAAGCCGTTCATCTAGACATCTAAAATAAAAATTTTACGTAAGCTTCCGCGAACATTCTCGGTCATTCTCCTTCAATTTTGTTGTTGTGCGATCATTCTTAGCCTATTTTCCTTCAATTCCGTTGTGGATTTCATCATATTCTATAATTCAATTCAATTCAATAGTCTTATGTAGGTTCAATTCTGTTGTGGATTTCATCATATTCCATAATTTAATTCAATTCAATAGTCTTATGCAGGTAAAAACAATTTTGTATGGATTGGTCCAATGCTTATGGTCCTCATCAGGGATTCTGGGTTTAACGAAGGTTTAATTGATCCATTATTTAATGGTAAGAATATACACTGGAAGCAAGAAGGAAAATGTGCACTTGTAGAAGAGAACTTATGTACTTGAAAAAGGAAAATGTGCCCTCGAAAAAGGATTATGCACTCGAAGTAAAAATATATTTATATACATTACAATGTACACTTGAAAAGAAGAAAAATGTGCACTCAAAGAAGGGAAATTATGTACTTGAAGTAAAAATATATTTATATACATTACAATGTGCACTAGAAGAAGGACAATGTGCACTTGAAGAAGAGAATTTATGCACTTGAAGATGGAAAATGTGGACTCAATGAAGAAAATCATGCACGCAAGTTTTTTAAAAAAAACATTAATTTACATAAGTTTACCAAATAGCACACATTTTTTTTTCAAATTTCACTCATTCTAGGAAATTGATGTGAATTTAATTAATGGTTGAGATCCCACCCTAATTTTTACTTGGAGAAACCTTTTGCATTTGAAATATTTGATCCCAAAAAAAAATAATAAATAAATAAATATATATATATATATATATATATATATATATATATATATATATATATATATATATATATATATATATATATATATATATATATAGAGAGAGAGAGAGAGAGAGAGAGGGTACTCTAGAATCTATTTCAATTATATTATTGAATATTGGATTTAAATTAAGATCCTGATTCTAATATTTGAAACAGAAATCGAGTATCCTCTTTTATAATTTTTTTGAATATATATTTGTTGTAAATATTTATATTTATGGCCATTAAACTATTTAGACCTTTCACTTGCTTATCATTTAATCATGTATTGATGTTGTGTACTTGAAAGGTTGTATATGACCACTATATAAAGTGAGTGAAGATGAATGAAAGGGACACACTTACATGATGGTTATACTATAACTTGGTGTTCTTCTTCTCCTCCTTTTTCTTCTCTTTACATATACAAACACACATACATATATATACGCAATTTCGGGTGTATAACTGTGCAAGCATCACGCGGGGACTAACGAGTGAATAGGCCAAAACGTAACACGTTATCAGCACGCTCAACCTCGGTGAACGGTATGTTTATTTTATAATTAACATTCATAACTGTTAAAATTGCAACAAATTGCATATTTACATTCTGAAATCCTGTTGATTTGAAGTATATGCTTACAAATATATATGCAATTTATATTTTCGATCTTATGAATGTTTGTATACATACGGTGATTTAAACATGTGAATATTTGTTGTTCATTCTATGTATATATATATTTGCAAGCCATCATTCTATCTATCTTATGAATGTTTGTATAATGCCGTAATATAAAAATATGAATTACATATATTGGTTCGTATGTATATGTGCTTGAGAATTCCTGAATATGGATTTCTAATTTGTTTTGCTTTTGTGGAAAAATGCAATTTTGCTTCTGTGTGTATGTATTGTTTGCCCAACGCCTATATTCAGAATGTTTTTGTTGTCTTGCTTAGTCCCATTAATTCGACAAAAAGATCATAGTACAGGAGGATATTCAGAATGGTTTTGTTTGCATGTGATGTTATTTTTGCTTTTTGAAGTATTCAAAATTCCTATTTTTTTATTCAAATAAAAGTATGAAGATGTAATGTATGTTCACAATGTTTTGGTAAAGCATAATGATTAAGCACTAATTTGGCATTAAGTTGGCACCATTGCTCTAATGAGCACTAATTCAATACGGAAGGTGAATAATGTCAAAACTTGTGTGCTAAATCATTACAGTAACTAAGGTTGATGGTACTAAGTTGTTAAATTCATGGATGTTGTTACTAATTTACGTCCTGTAACAAAATGATTGATCATGATTATTTTGTAATCTATTACCGCAATATGAGCATGTTACTAGTAAGGTTGCTATGCTTCAATTTTTTTTTTCTTGTTTAAATATGAAAGTTTCCCTCTTGCGTGAATCCGAAAGGATAATCTGTTATGTAGAAAAGCTTAATATTGTATATGTACATATGGTTTGTATAAATGCCTTGAAATTCTTGAATAAGGAAATCTCAAATCTTTGTCTTTGCGGAAGAAATTGGCGTACTACATATTTGGTTTATAATGATTATATTTGACCTTTTGTATGCTTGATATTTTCTTTCTTATACAAAATAATACTTGTACATAATCCACTACCTTGTTGTATATGTTTCTCCAAAAAAAAAAAATAAATAAATAAATAAATAAATAAGATAAAAATAAAAAAAAAATTAGATATTTACGTTTTTTTTTTTGAAATGTTTGCATCCAAAGAGTTTTAATTCCCTCTCTTGCTATATAAACATTCTCTTGCTATAACTCCTTCTCTTGGAATAACATTTACTTTTTCGACTTGTTGTGTAAATCGGCCAAACTAAATGCATGGTTTTACTTTTGGCCATTTGTGGTGATAGACTTGTCATGGGCAATTCAAAAAGTAATTTAAAGCGATGCATGTAATGTTATCTTTCTGTATGGATAATTTGTAAAATATGCATGTTATCTTTCCGTATTATCTTTATTAAATTTACATGGAAGAATATTTCTCTTGCAAGTATCCGAAAGGTCAATTTTTATGGCTTCTTATATGAATTTGAAAGATCAATTTGTATTTCGAATTTTATCTTTTGGTTTCATCTCTTGAAGTTTGCTTTGTATCTAGAGATCCTATTAGATTCCTTATTTTGCTATGAACATATGATTTTATGAATGTATATGAAAGCATACGATATATGTTTTGTAGATCATGTCTTCTATCGCCAAAAGAGAATTTAATGAGCTCGCACTTGACGGTAGCAACTATTTGACATGGGCTTTGGACATCGAGATTCATCTCGCGTCTAAAGAACTAAGCCAAACCATTGTTGCCGAGTCACAGTGTACTAACGCCCAGAAGGCACAGGCTCTCATTTTCTTACGTCACCACTTGAACCACGACCTGAAAAATGAATACTTGACTGAAAAGGACCCTTTTGCATTATGGAAGTCCCTGAAGGACCGTTTTGACCAGCAGTCATCGATTGTCCTCCCTCAAGCCCAATTTGACTGGCTTCACCTGAGGTTTCAGGACTATAAGTCAGTTATTGACTACAACTCGGCCCTTCATAAGATAGTCTCGCAACTAAAGCTCTGCAAACAAGAAGTTTCAGAGACAGACTTGATTGAAAAGACTCTGTCTACCTTTCATGCGAGTAACCTTGTACTCCAGCAGCAGTACAGGGCAAAGAATTATGAAAAGCATTCTGATTTGATATCTGCACTTCTTGTGGCCGAGAAGCACAACCAGTTGTTGATGAAAAACCATAATGCACGACCTGCTGGGTCTGCCCCCGCGCCTGAAGCACATCATATTGCCCAGGGAAGCAATTCTAGAAGGGGTCGAGGAAAGGGTCGTGGTAGAGGTCATGGTCGAAACAATCGAAGTGGTAAAGGCAAAGGCAACAATGACTCCCGGACCCAAGATAAGAAACAAAGTGATCAAGGATCATCAAGGTCACAAACATGCTATCGGTGTGGATGTACGGGACACTGGTCTCGTACATGTCATACACCAAAGCATCTGGTTGAAGCTTACAAAATGACGCAAAAGAAAAATGATAAGCAACCGTCAAGAAAGGAATCTCATCACACCAACACTGATTTGCCTGAAGCAAATGCAGTGATGAATGATGATGATGATCTTTTAAAATATGAGCTTGAAGACTTTGGTGATCAAGAATGATCTGTCTTATGCTCTTGGTTTATGAACCTATTTTTCGTATCGTTTTTTTTTTTTTTTGGATTATGAACTTATGTTTTTTTTTTCATATCGTTTTATGACTTGATTTCTATGTTTTCTATTTTATCATGATGAATGGTTCACCTCTTTTTTTTTAACCTTCACATGTTATTATTTTGTGCCAATGCATTGGTTAATTAGTAACGAACAACCACTGTTCGAGAAGTAACCCCGAAGATCTTACAACATTGCAAAGTTGTTGTTCGCACAATGGAGCATGAACCAACATTGTGTTTGGTGGATAGTGCAACCACGCATACTATCCTAACGAATATGAGGTTTTTTCGTACCTTAAACAAATCAAGTAGTAATATTACTACCATTTCTAATGATCAAGTACAAATAGTGGGCTCCGGAAGAGCATCCATCATCCTCCCTAAGGGTACAAAGCTACTAATTGAAAATGCTTTGTTGTACCCTCAATCTAAACGAACCTTGCTGAGTTTCAAGGATATTCGTTCAAATGGTTTTCATATTGAAACCAAGACTAAGAACAAAGAGGAGTTCTTGATCATGATTCAGTTGATCACTGGTCAAAAGCGGGAGGTTGAGGAACTTGCCTCTTTATCCTCTGGGTTATATTATACCTATATACAACCCAATGATTCATTTGTTGCACTAACCATGAAACTCAAAAATCCACATTCTTTTCAAATGTGGCATGACCGTTTGGGTCATCCTGGGCAAAATATGATGGGTCGGATCATATCTAATTCTGCTGGACATAACCTTTCGAGATCCCAGGTACTTTCGCCAAACATGTTTACATGTGTGGCTTGTGCTAAAGGTAAATATATTGTACGCCCGTCGCGTACTAAGGTTGGACAAGAATCGCCTATATTTCTGCAGAGATTGCAGGGCGACATTTGTGGACCTATTAGTCCACCTTCTGGACCATTTAGATATTTTATGGTCCTTATTGATGCTTCCACTCGTTGGACTCATGTTAGTCTACTGTCCACGAGGAACAAAGCTTTCGCTAAATTTGTTGCGAAAATTATTGAGTTGAATGCCCAATTCCCAGATTATCCCATTAAATCAGTAAGAATGGATAATGCTGGAGAATTCACATCAACGGCTTTCAATGATTATTGTATGGCCTTGGGCATCAAAGTGGAGCATCCTGTACCTTATGTCCATACTCAGAATGGTCTGGCCGAGTCCCTGATTAAGCGTATTAAATTAATCGCTAGACCATTACTGCAGAAGTCTGGTTTACCAGTCTCATGTTGGGGACACGCAGTATTACATGCTGCGGCTTTAATTCAAATTCGACCTAGTGCATATCATGATTATTCCCCTTTGCAACTACTACGTGGTGTAGAACCTAACATTTCCCATCTGCGTGTATTTGGGTGTGCAGTTTATACCCCCATACCACCTACAAATCGTACCTCCATGGGCCCGCAGCGAAAACTAGGTATATATGTTGGTTATGAATCTCCCTCCATCATTAAATACCTAGAGCCCATGACAGGAGATCAGTTTACCGCGAGGTACGCTGACTGCATTTTTGATGAAGATCATTTCCCGGCATTAGGGGGAGATAAAAGACCTTATTTAACGAAATGCCGAGAAATCTCATGGGATGAAAAGGATCTTCAGTATCTAGACCCACGTACTAGTCAAACTGAACTAGAAGTTCAGAAAATTATTAATTTGCAAAATTTAGCAAATAACCTGCCAGATGCTTTTACTGATAACAGAGGAGTGAGTAGGTCTCATATCCCTGCTGTGAATGCTCCTTCGAGAGTTGAAATCCCCGTGGGACCAAGTATGCACACTGACACTCCCCATCGCCAGAAGCGCGGGAGACCAGTTGGTGCAAAAGATTTAAATCCGCAGAAGACGAGAATTGGTAAAATATATCAGTCACTCCAGAAAAATGTTAACCGTCCTGAAGACGACCGTCCCGAAGACGGAGAACCCAGTGAACCTGCACGTGCTCTAAATAATACGAACACTGGGGATGCGGAACATCCAGATCAAAATATTTTGGGAAATGACGATGATCTGGTTGATGTCAATATAGAAACGGCCATAAATTTTGTTGATACAGGAGAAACATATAATAGAGATTTAATAGTCGTCGACGACACTTTTGCCTATGCAGTTGCCTGTAATATTCCACAAAATAATCTGGATCTAGAACCAAAGTCAATAACCGAGTGCCGGAAGCGCTCTGACTGGTTGAAATGGAAACAGGCAATTGAGGCAGAGCTCAACTCGCTTAATCAAAGGAAAGTTTTTGGTCCAACCGTACTTACCCCAAAAGATGTGATCCCAGTAGGATCCAGGTGGGTATTCGTACGGAAGAGGAATGAAAACAATGAGGTGGTTAGATATAAAGCGAGATTGGTAGCTCAGGGGTTCACGCAGAGACCCGGAATTGATTTTGATCAAACATACTCTCCTATTATTGATGGCATCTCATTCCGCTATTTAATATCATTGGCAATAAGTATGAAATTAGATATGCAGTTGATGGATGTAGTGACAGCTTGCCTTTATGGGTCACTAGATGCTGATATATACATGAAAATACCCGAGGGTATTCAAAATTCCAATATGAGGGATAAAGATCGAAACATGTATAGCATCAAACTTCAAAGGTCATTATATGGCTTGAAGCAATCTGATAGAATGTGGTATAACCATTTGAGTGAATTCCTCTTGAAGAAGGGATACGTTAAAAATGATATTTGCCCTTCTATATTCATTAAGAAGTCATCTAATGGCTTCTGCATTATATCTGTCTATGTCGATGACATGAACATTATTGGGACAAAGGAAGACCTTATAGAAGCATGTTCATGCTTAAAAGCAGAATTCGAAATGAAAGACTTGGGAAAAACCAAGTTCTGCCTCGGCCTGCAGATCGAGCATCTTCCAAATGGAATTTTCATTCACCAAGCTAACTACATTAATAAATTATTGGAGAAATTCTATATGGATAAATCTCATCCCCTTAGCACCCCAATGGTAGTCCGGTCCCTTGAAGCGGAAAAGGACCCATTTAGACCTAAGGAGGATAATGAGGAGGTACTAGGACCTGGACTTCCTTACCTAAGTGCTATAGGAGCTTTGCTTTACCTGGCTAATTGCACAAGACCTGATATTGCCTTTTCAGTGAATTTACTTGCTAGATTTAGTGCCTCTCCAACCAGAAGACATTGGAGTGGAATAAAGCATATCTTTAGATATCTCCAAGGGACAAAAGACCTTGGTCTTTATTTTGAAAACAACCAGGACATTACTTTGAAAGGGTATTCAGACGCTGGTTATATGTCTGACCCTCATACTGCTAAATCGCAAACTGGTTATGTTTTTCTTTGTGGAGGTACAGCTATATCTTGGAGGTTCATTAAACAGACCTTAGTTGCTACCTCATCTAATCACTCGGAGATAATTGCTTTATATGAAACTGCACGTGAATGCGTATGGTTGAGATCACTGATACAGCATATTCATCGCTCATGCGGAACAATGAGCAATGTTGATTCCCCGACTGTCCTATATGAGGACAATGCGGCATGTGTTGCACAGATGAGTAATGGGTACGTTAAAGGAGGTCTTACTAAACATATTGCTCCTAAGTTCTTTTACCCACATGAACTCTAGAAGAGTGGTGAAATACTCATTGAAAAGGTTCGCTCTAGTGAAAATCTGGCAGATTTGTTCACTAAGTCCCTGCCTACATCCACTTTTGAGAAGTATGTTTATAAAATTGGGATGCGGAGTCTAGGAAGACTGTTGTCTTCAGGGGGAGCGATAAACTCGATCTAGGAGACTTTTAAATCCTGAAGATGATGCCCAGAAGGCTTATGGTTGTACTCTTTTTCCCTTAGCTAAGTTTTTTTTCCCACTGGGTTTTTCTTAGGCTAAGGTTTTTAACGAGGCAACCGATGCAACACATGATTGATACTACATGTACTCATTTCCTCGACTAGGTTTTTCCCATAGGGTTTTTCTAGCGAGGTTTTTAACGAGGCATGAGTATAATTATTTAATGGCCAAGGGGGAGTGTTGTAAATATTTATATTTATGGCCATTAAACTATTTAGACCTTTCACTTGCTTATCATTTAATCATGTATTGATGTTGTGTACTTGAAAGGTTGTATATGACCACTATATAAAGTGAGTGAAGATGAATGAAAGGGACACACTTACATGATGGTTATACTATAACTTGGTGTTCTTCTTCTCCTCCTTTTTCTTCTCTTTACATATACAAACACACATACATATATAAACAATTATGGCAAATCAATTTAAAATTAATTAGAAGATTGAGGTAGATTCTTCTTGGTTTACGGATCGACAAATATGAATTCATCATGTATAAATGCTAGAAAACAAAATTTAATTAGCAAAAGTACTATAATAATATAATACTATTCTTCCAAAAGGCTGAACCCCAACCCTAAGGGCCCCCACACTATTGCCTATATAATTAACAGTGCAAATTGTGACAAATATAACATACAATCACATAAAAAAAATCTAATTAAATTTAGAGAAAATGGTCAAATAGACCCTTAAACTTAACTCAAAATGACAATTAGGCCCCTAAACTTTAAAAAGGGACAATTAAACACTTAAACTTGTCATTTTGAGTCAAATAAGCCCAATTTACCAGTAACCAATAGATTAAATTTTTGTCTTTAACCGCCGCTAAAAAAAAAAAAAAAAAAAAAAAAAAAAAAAAAAAAAAAAAAACACACACACACACACACCGGAGCAATTTCCGGTCGTCTTCTCCATGGGAGAAGACTGTCCTGCCGTCTTCTCCTGGAGAAGACGACCAGTCCGGTCGTCTTCTCCTGGAGGAGAAGACCAGAGGTCGTCTTCTCCAATGGAGAAGGTGACCAGATCTGGTAGCCTTCTCCATTGGAGAAGACGACCTCTGGTCTTCTCCTCCAGGAGAAGACGACCGGACGTCGTCTTCTCTAATGGAGAGGACGACCAGGGGTGTTGGTCGTCTTCTCCGGTAAAAGGCTTTTAAAAAAAATTATTGCCGGAAATTTTATTTTTTCGCCGAAATATCGCCGGAATTTTAAATGACGTGTTATTTCAGGTAAATAACCGGCTATTGAGTTTAGATGCCCAAAATAACAAGTTTAAGTG
The DNA here is from genome assembly GCF_001879475.1 of Ipomoea nil. Lineage (NCBI taxonomy): Eukaryota > Viridiplantae > Streptophyta > Magnoliopsida > Solanales > Convolvulaceae > Ipomoea > Ipomoea nil. The sequence goes on along the minus strand of NW_017619261.1, from coordinate 593,952 downwards.
TTTAATTGTTCCTTTTTTAAAGTTCAAAGGCCTAATTGCCCTTTTGAAGAAAGTTTAAAGGCCTATTTGACCCTTTTCTCTTAAATTTACACGAGCAAAAATTATATTACCTGTTTGTCATGATTTCTGAATCGTATCCTGACAAATTAGCAACTGTAGTGAGTGCAGTTTTCCACTCATTAACTTTTAGTTCTCCATATCTCTCTTTGTGTTGGTCCAGTGCCTCGCCAAACTCGTCTGTCTGATTGCGTACCTCTGAAGGAGTAACATGATAGAATATGGGAAGAATCTTTTGTCCCAATTTCTTTTTACATTCCACAATTTTCACCAGCTCGTTAAGACACCATTTGGAATTGGCATAATTTTTGGAGAATACAACAATGGATATCTTAGATCCCTCAATGGCCTGCAACAACTCATCGGAAATGTTATTGCCTCTCTGGATCTCTTCATCATCTCGAAAGGTTCTAACTCCAGCTTCACACAAGTTTGGGTAGAGATGATCGGTAAATGATCTTCGTGTCTCTCCATTAAAGTTCAAGAACACAGCATACCTCAAATGAGAATGCGATGGTGATGATGATGATGATGAAGAAGCCATAGTAGCTTGAAATTGAGAACACTATCTTTACTTCTGTTTTTGCTTTTGCTAGCAGCTTGCCTAGCTATATATTTCAAAAGATTTTTAGAGCTTGTAAAATGGGTGTAGTAGAGTAGTAGCTAGACGACTAAGCAGGTTAGTGGTCCTTTCAAAAAAAAAAACAAAACGTGAGTCTCTACTACCTAGACGACTAAGCAGGTTAGTGGTCCTTTCAAAAAAAAAAAACAAAACGTGAGTGGTGACTGTAGACACAGAAAAATTGTACCCGATAAATAGACGGATAAAATTGTTATTGGGCCGACGTCGAGATTGATGATTGGGCTGATATAATTAATTGGATCATAGAAGTCAATTTAATTTAATTTAATTAGCCCAATTAGAATTTGATTTGGGCTATTGAATTAATTAATTAACTTGGCCCAAATCCATTTCATATTTGAATTTCAATTATAATTATAATTTAAATATAATATTAATTTTATTATATTTGAATTAGATAATTATAATTTAATTTGAATTTGAATTAGATTATACAATAATGAACCTGGACTTGATCTTGGGCAAGGTTCATTTTCCTAATTAGTTAATTAATTAATTAGTTAACTAAAAAGGGGAGTTGGTTGAGGAATTTTGGTTAAGCTTTTGGTATAAATAGAGCCTCATTTCATTCTAAAATACACTTGAAAGCTGGAAGAACTTGAAGGCATAAGGAGTTGAGAGCATTTGAAGAGCCCGAAGGCATTGAAGAACGCTTGAAGTTGAAGGCATTTTTGTTGATTTTGCAGGCAATTTGAATCCATTGCAGGTACTTTAGAGCTTTGCAGAATTGATTGTCTCGAAGATATTGAAGTCTTTTGAAGGCATTTGAGGATCTTAAAGCAGCTTGAATCCATTGCATGTGTTTTGAAACTTTGCAGGGTTGATTATTTCTAAATTCTTGACGCTCGTCGTTGGAAGTTACGCCACTTAAATCCCGGAAGCTACGCCACTTGAATCCCGGAGGCACGCGCCAATTGAATCCCGGAGGCTACGCTAATTGAATCCCGGAGGCACTTCCATAGATAACGTTAGTGAAGAATCAGAGGACTAGACAGAGATTTTGTACCTGCATTGAATTATACACACGCTGTACACGGAATTTTGTGAATATATACAAAGTTTATTTTTTGTGTTTACAGATTTTGGCACACCCAGTGGGACCACTCTGCCTCTCATCTCTTCACTGTTGATTCGCGAGCTCTACAAGGAAGGAATCTAAATGGCGTCAAGAAATCCCTCCTCCAAGATGACATATGCTCAGGCTACCCGCTCCAGGGCACCATCAGCGGCCGGTTCCGGTGATAGCCAAGGCGCGGGAGGAGCAATGACTCGAAGCCGAGTGAGGAACCTAGGGGTGCAACTCCACGAGGCCCAGGACATTGCTCGCCACATCGTCCGAAGGATTGACAGAAACTCCACTATGTCACGAAGAGCTGCACATGACAAAGGATCATCCTCTACAAAGGAAACTGTTGCTGACCAGAATCCTACAAGTGAGGGAGCTCCAAGTAACAAGAGTCCTGCGAGCCCTATTCCCTTGAATAAAACTCCAAGCAGTGGAAGTTCATCACAGTCATCACTTCTGCAGAGAACCTCACCAGAATGGAATCACATATACACGATCATGCCCGCTATGACAACGAACGCGGCTTCGGTGGAGGAACAACTCGCAAACATCACTAAATATCTCGAGGGGATAGCTGCACTCATGCATAACCAAGAAAGGCGGATCAATGAGCTCAGCGAAAAGGTTGAAAGCGGAAGGAATGGCGAAACAAGTCGGGCTTCCAGGAAGCAGCCTCAAACCCAAGGAGATGAGATTGATGTCGAGTCCCCGCGCCATCAAAGTAGGCCAGGAATGGAAGAGACAATCTCCCGTCCACCACCCGCCAAGAAGAGTATCCCAATTTCTGAGGGCATGATACCCGTTGAGCAGTTGAATGAGTACATCATGGGAGCGATCAAGGGGAAGCTCGAGGGAGGACAATCTTCATATACTTACACTAAGCCATATACTCAAAGAATTGAAGAAATGAAAATGTCGCTGGGCTATCAACCTCCCAAGTTCCAGCAGTTTGATGGAAAAGGCAACCCGAGGCAGCACATCGCCCACTTCGTTGAAACCTGTAATGATGCAAGAACATACGGAGATCTCCTCGTCAAGCAGTTCGTCTGCTCTCTGAAGGGCACTGCCTTTGATTGGTACACAGACCTGGAGCATGGTTGCATTGATAGCTGGAATGATATGGAGCGCGAGTTTTTGACCCGCTTCTACAGCACCAGGAGGACTGTCAGCTTCTTGGAACTCACCACTACCCACCAATGGAAGGGTGAGCGTGCGGGCACTTACATCGAGAGATGGAGGGAATTGTGCCTTAATTGTAAAGAGAGGATATCACAAAGCTCCGCAATTGAAATGTGCATCCAAGGGATGCACTTTGAGCTTTCTTATATCTTGCAAGGAATCAAGCCTAGAACATTTGAAGAACTATCCAGTCGTGCTCACGACATGGAATTGAGTATTGAAGCCAATGGAGGGCTCGGCATGTCAAGTATCCCTAGCTCATCCAAGGCACCTGTAAAACAAGAATTCAAGAAAGGGGGAAAGCCCTTCCCGAAACCAGAAAAGAAAGAGGCCATGCACGTAAAAACAACACCAATGCAGGTTTTCGCCAAAGTAACTGAAAATCCCAGGCTAAGGTCATTTTCCCGCCCATCTCGGGGTACTAGAATCATTGAAGAGATGCAGCAAAAACAGTATCCGTTCTTGGACTCTGATGTGTCACCCATGTTTGATGAATTGTTAAAGCTTAAGTTGATTGAATTACCGGAGATGAAGCGTCCCGAAGAAGCTTCTAAGGTAGACGACCCCAACTATTGCAAGTTTCATCGTCTCCTCGGACACTCGATTGAAAAATGCTTCGTCTTTAAAGATAAGGTGATGAGACTTGCTCGTGATGGAAAGATTGAGCTGGCCGATGCAACTGCCAGCACCAACCAAATTTCATGCGGAAGGTTCGCTCCGTTAGTTGAGGAGAGTGATGAAGAGGATGGGGGCAAGCAATACAAACGCCCGCTTCCATTTATTGTGAAACATGCTACTAGACAACAGCCGGAATTACCACAGGTCAATCCGGTATGCGAGAAGGATTGGGTAATTGTTACCCGCAAAAAAACAAAGGAACAATGCTGGATATGTTAGATCTTTGAAGAGAATAACGAAGCAATGGGTTGAGAGAAAGCCAGCAAGGGACCTCGCCTATGGCACAAAGATGAGAGGACGTCCCGGCACGTCTCGAACACCAGTTGCCCTGGCTCAATACATGCCGAAGACGCTTCCTCCGCATGGGACGAATATTCTTGGAACTCGCTTGAGTATTAAAGAGAGACATGTTGAAGAGGAGGAATGTTCATTCCCCGTGATTGAGGGAGGTGACGAGGTTCAAGTCCACAAAGCCGCGTCTTATACCGCCGAGATAACTTTTAAGGATGAGGATCTGTTGCTTGGTGGTACACCACATAATCGCCCGTTGTTTATTGAAGGTTATGCTCGTGAGCAAAAGATTAAAAGGATTTTGATTGATCAAGGGTCGGCTGTGAACATTCTGTCACTCCGAGCTATGAAAGAACTTGGCATCTCCACCGATGAGCTCTCTCAAAGCCGCTTAATGATCCAAGGATTTAATCAAGGCGGACAAAGAGCACTGGGTACCATCAGACTCGACCTCAGGATCGGAACACTAAACTCAAGCACATTATGTTATGTAATAGATGCAAGGACGTCGTACAACTTGCTGCTGGGCCGGCCTTGGATACATGAGAATGGAGTAATTCCCTCATCCTGGCACCAATGCCTCATGTTTGAAAAAGGCGGGGTGATAGAAAAGGTAGTCGCTGATGAAACTCCCTTCATTGAAGCAGAATCATACTTTGCAGATGCAAAGTTTTACTTGAAGAAACAAGTTGTAGAGGAGGCTGAGCAAAGCAATGTTGACACACCTCTTGATCCAAAGTAGAAAGGCAAGAAAGTTGTAGACCAAGCTCATCGCGACAAGGAACTTGTTTTCCCACTCGCAAGGATTGAAACATTAAAAGCAGCAGCTCCAGTTAAACCGCTTGAAGATGAAGCTCAAGTTGGGGCAAGTCAAACAGTGCCCGCTAAGCGCACTGGCGGCTTCGACCCTAATGCATATAAACTTCTATTCAAAGCTGGATATGATCCCAAAGAGCCACAAAAGCTGGGGAAACTCATCCCAGAAGCTGGTGGTAAAGGCATCAGCAGGAGCCACATGAACGGAAAGGATTGGGTTATGTTCCCCCTAAGCTAGTGCGAATATTCATAAACAGAGCCACAAGTAATTGCATCACTTCTACAGATGAGGAGGATGGTGACAAGAAACAGTCTGTTTTTGATAGAATCGGAGATGTAGAATCACGACAATCAGTCTTCCGCAGACTTGGGCCGAATCCCAAACCGGCTAAGAGAAAATCAGTACATGACAGAATTGGGCCTACTCAGAGTTCGAAGGAGCAGACCAACCCTCCTACTGAAATGGAACCCTCAAAAAGGCTTAGGAGTGTCGTTCCATCTCGCATGAGAAGAGAAGTTAATATCCATGTCTCGTGTGGTGAAGTTTTGAAGGTCCAACCAAGAACCATTGTACACACCCAAGTGCAAGAAAGAAGTCAAGAAAATATTTATTCAAGTTGTGAGGCAACACCAAGTCAAGATGAGATGGCATCATCATTTCATATAACATTATACGATGAGATTCCAACCGAGGGTGAAGATGCAGAAGATGCACCTCAAGAGCTAGAAGAAGGGGTACAAGCCGCAGTGGACGAACTAAAAGAGGTGGATCTAGGAACTCCTGAAAGTCCTCAACCTATCTTCATTAGTTCACTCCTTTCCAACGAAGATGAAGAAATATATGTCACAGTTTTGAAAGAATATATCGATGTATTTGCATGGACATACAAGGAGATGCCAGGGTTGGACCCAAAGATAGCCGTGCACCGCTTGGCAGTAAAAAAGGGGTGTCGCCCGATTAAGCAAGCTCAACGACGCTTCCACCCCGAGCTCATTCCCTCAATCGAAGCAGAAGTCAACAAGCTTATAGAGGCTGGTTTCATTCGCGAAGTTAAATACCCAACTTGGATATCCAGCATTGTGCCTGTGCGCAAGAAGAATGGCCAGATCCGTGTGTGCGTAGACTTTCGGGATCTTAATGTTGCATGCCCGAAAGATGACTTCCCGCTCCCTATCACAGAGTTAATGATAGATGCTGTAACTGGACACGAGATCATGTCATTCATGGATGGCTCATCCGGTTACAATCAAATCCGCATGGCGCCAGAAGATGAGGAGTTTACAGTGTTTCGTACGCCAAAAGGTATCTACTGCTACAAAGTGATGCCCTTTGGTCTGAAAAATGCAGGTGCTACATACCAAAGGGCCATGCAGACTATATTTGACGACATGCTGCATAAAATGGTGGAATGTTACGTAGACGACTTGGTTGTGAAGTCGAAACTTCGCACAGATCACATGATGCATCTAAGACAAGTATTTGACCGCTTGCGGAAGTTTCAACTCAAAATGAACCCCCTGAAATGTGCTTTTGGGGTTTCTGCTGGCAAATTCCTTGGGTTTACTGTTCGACATAGGGGCATTGAGATCGAACAAGCAAAGATCGACGCTATAATGAAGATGCCTGAGCCAAAGAACCTTCATGAGCTTAAAAGCTTGCAAAGGAAGTTGGCTTATATAAGAAGATTCATATCAAACCTAGCAGGAAGATGTCAGCCCTTTAGCCGGTTAATGAAGAAGGGTGTCCCATTTGTATGGGATGAGGCCTGCAAGAATGCTTTCCAAAGCATCAAGTCCTATTTAATGAAGCCGCCTGTGCTAACTGCTCCAATTCCAGGACGCTCGCTGATCCTTTACATCTCCGCCCAAGAAAGCTCGGTGGGTGCTTTACTTGCACAAGAGAATGATAACAGGAAAGAAAATGCCCTTTATTATTTAAGTAGAATGATGACGCCAAATGAGCTCAAATATCTGCCAATTGAGAAGTTGTGTCTGGCCCTTGTATTCGCCATCAGGAAGCTCAAGCATTATTTCGAAGCGCATACAATTCGACTAGTTTCCAGGGCAAACCCAGTGAAGTATGTCATGTCAAAGGTTGTTCTTTTCGATCGACTTGCTAGGTGGTACTTATTATTTCAACAGTTTGAGATCACTTATGTACCACAAAAGTCCATCAAGGGGCAAGCCTTAGCAGATTTCCTAGCTGATCATCCAATTCCTGCCGAATGGGAGTTGTCCAGTGACCTACCTGATGAGGATGTGCTTGTGGTTGAAGTTTTACCTCCATGGAAGATGTACTTTGATGGAGCGGCACACAAAGAGGGGGCAGGCGCTGGAGTTGTCTTTGTTACGCCTGAAGGGGAAGTGCTTCCTTATTCATTTACCTTGACGGAACGCTGCTCGAACAATGTTGCCGAGTATCAGGCACTCATTTTGGGACTTGAAATTGCAGCCGATATGAAGCAACTAAGGGTTAACATATACGGGGACTCCAAACTAATTATCAACCGAGTACTTGGGGTTTACGAAGTAAAAAAGCCTGAGTTGATCCCATACAACAGTTATGCAAAGACACTCCTGCATTAGCTAGGGGATGCTACGATGGAGCATATTCCAAGGAAACATAATAAGCAAGCTGATGCCTTAGCTGCTTTGGCTTCAACTATATCACATCCTATAGATGAGGCTCGGCTACGAGTATGCCAAAAATGGGTGGTCCCTCCAATCTTCGAGGACGATGGCTCTCTTGACGACATTGTTGAACTCCCGACTGCTTCTATCTATGAGGTAGATAAAGAGGATTGGAGGCAATCATTGATTGACTACCTTGTTGATGGGAAGTTACCCCAAGACCCTCGTAAGAGGGTAGATGTAAGACGTCGAGCTCCTCGCTTCATATATTTCAAGGATGCGCTATACCGGCGCTCGTTTGATGGTGTGTTTCTTCGATGTTTAGGCGAAGAGGAAGCTTTACAAGTGATGGAGGAGGCTCACTCTGGAGTGTGCGGTGCTCATCAGTCTGGTCCTAAGTTACATTTTCACATCAAAAGAATGGGTTACTACTGGCCTACGATGGTGAAGGATTGCATAGACTATGCACGGAGATGTCAAGCATGTCAATTTCATGCGAACTTTATCCATCAACCTCCTGAACCGCTACATCCGACGGTAGCATCGTGACCATTTGATGCATGGGGGCTCGATGTGGTTGGTCCTATTACACCCAAGTCATCAGCGGGGCATTCGTATATATTAGCAGCCACCGATTATTTCTCAAAGTGGGCTGAAGCAGTGGCTTTAAAGGAAGTGAAGAAGGAAAATGTTGCAGATTTCATCCGAGTTCACATTATCTATCGTTTTGGCATCCCTCGGTATATCCTAACTGACAACGGGAAACCATTCGATAATAAATTGATGGATAAAATCTGCAAACTTTTTGAGTTCGAGCAAAGAAACTCATCAGCTTATTATGCAGCTGCAAATGGACTTGCCGAGGCTTTTAACAAAACTCTATGCAATCTCCTAAAAAAGGTGGTGTCGAAGTCAAAACGTGATTGGCAAGAAAGGATGGAAGAAGCACTGTGGGCATACAGAACTACATACCGTACACCAACACGAAGCACTCCATACTCACTGGTTTACGGGGTTGAAGCAGTCTTGCCTCTTGAACGCCAAATACCTTCTCTAAGGTTAGCTATCCAAGAAGGCCTTACAGACGAGGATAATGTAAAGTTGCGGTTGGCAGAGTTAGAAGCTCTCGATGAGAAGAGATTGCAGGCCCAACAAAGTTTAGAATGCTATCAAGCTCGAATTTCTAGAGCTTTCAACAAGAGGGTAAGGATTCGCTCTTTTCAGGTTGGTGACAAGGTGTTGGCGGTTCGTAGACCTATCATTATTACAAGGAAAACTGGGCACAAGTTTACTCCAAAATGGGATGGACCTTACGTGGTACAAGAAGCATACTCAGGAGGCGCTTACAAGCTAATTGATGAAGATGGTGTGCGAGTTGGCCCTATTAACGGGAAATTCTTAAAGATCTATCATCCCTAAGCACACGGACTACGTAATGAATGATATCCACCAAAAATGCAGCACGTGGTTAAACTGCTAATGCATCTCGCTTGTCTATGGGTGGGCCCAAGTCATAGACGCTCCTGACCCGCACGAGCTTAAACTGTGTACGGTAAACTCCTGGCCCGCATGAGTTTAAACTGTGAACGGCCCTACCTATTCAAATGGTCCTTTGAACTACGTTTGACTTGATCTCCTTCGCAGGAGTACGTAGGCAGCTTAGAAACACCTCCTCTTCTAAGTTCAGTCATAACTAAAATAAACCCCTTTGTGTCCCTTTTATGTCACGTTTGTTCGAATAATGTAGATGTATTGGAGATGGGTCATCTCTGTTCACGTTGTAATTACGGGTGAATTCTTTTGTCAGATTTCTATTAGAGTGACTCGTTTGGGTTTAGACTTTGTTGCTTCTGTTCATGCTGAAGTTCAATTGTTCGCAAGTATTGTTGAAAAGATAAGAGAAATCAAGTCGTATTCAAGTCTTGTTTCCAAGTATAAAACTCATGCGTTATACAAAAAAAAAAAAAAAAAAAAAAAAAAAAAAAAAAAAAAAAAAAAAAAAAAATCTTTAAGCAAAAAAAAATATAAATAAATCTAAAGTATTCTAAAGCTCATGAGATCTTCCTTATACGCTTCCAGCTCTCTTTTGATTGAAGTAAGCTTTTCTTCATCTTCATCTGTCAACGTGGGGCAGTCTCGAATACGTTTAACTTCATCCTCAGCGGTGGTCACGGCCTTTTGCGATGCATTATGTTGTTCTTGAGCCTTCGTCACACGGTCTTGGAGTTCCGGGTTCTTGGCTTCAATCTCCTTCAACTCTTCCTGTGCATCCTTTATCGTTTTCTCCAGGAGGGCTTTTCGATCGGCGGCGTCTTCGAGGGTTTTCTGTTCGTCAAGAAGAAGCGTTTCGGTTTGAGAACACTTCCGTTGAGCTTCTACAAGGATACCATGCGTTAGAACTAGCTTCGCGGCTTGGGTTTCAACGGGCAGTGCATTCGAGAGCTGCGACCGCGCCCGGTCGTAATCTTTAGCTTTGTTAAAGAACTCGGCCACTCGTCGCTTCAATATTGATAGGTCCACCCCGTCCCGTCCCATTTCTTGGAGTTGTCTTTCAACGCTTCCTTGGAAGGAAGAAATTCTTTCAGCTGGAATCTCATTAAGCTTCCTGCAGATACTACTCCAAACTCCCGCAATGAAAGCCATGTATTGTGATATAAACGACTCCTCGCCGGGGAAGATAGAGGCTTGGGACGGCTCTGGCTGCATCTCCTGAGGAGTTGTGTTTAAGGGCAACGTCGACTGGTGGGATTCTACCTCGAGGTCAAGGGTATTAGAGCGTCCGCCACTTTGTCCCATTGAAGACTGATGATTTGATGACTGGACATCATTGCTAACATGTGGCTCGGCAGGATCCTGTAAGAAGTAGTGCATGTACGTTAACAAAGGCCAAAGTCCAACGATATACGAAACGGAAGAATTTGGGGAAGTATCTTAACCTGGTTCAATGGTCTCCCTCTAGGCCGTTTCCAACAGCGATCTTGGTCGTCATCACTACCAGCGTCCTCGTCCGAGCTTCGTTGCCTCGCTTGCTCCTCCCTGCTCCTTCGAGCGACATGTCCTGAGGCCCTATCCCGAGATGACATGTCGTCTTGTGCAGGTGTTTTTTTGTTCCTTGAGGTGGTCAGTTGGTCTCTTTGTTCTTGAGTTCCTTCCTCGCCGACAGGTACGTTTGGGTTTCCGTTAACGGCTATGTCTGTGAAATGATTCTCGAGAAGGTTTGCACTCACATCGATCAACCAGACCTTGTACTCGTTTGAAAAATGCTTCTTTGGAGCAGCCGGGCTCATGGGAAATGTCACCCTGGATTGGGAGTTGATATTATCATATTGGCGATGAAGCCGGAATCCTTCGGTGAGTGAAGCATAACGGACATCCTTCGCCAACAGGCCGGGGGCATATGCTTGATAGAATCCAAATTGACGACTGAAGCGATGCGGCATGTAAGGCTCAGCTTTGCATTGAGACCCTTGGCGCAAAACGAGGAAGCTGGGGGCGCAAACATATGAAGTACTCAAAGTCTTCCCTACTCCCTCTACGGTCGTCGTAAAAGATAAAATCTCTACTATCCTTGCGGGAGTTGCAGAGCCAAGAAACGTCCCCTTTGAATATCTTCTTACGGGCATCCATCTCGGTGTAATACCTTGCACCACCTTCTCCAGAATTAGTGACCATCTTTGGGTTTGCTAATGTGAGGCTGGGGGTCTTAAAGTGGGTTTGGTAGTAAGTTGCTAGCTAGCTGTACACGTAATGGATTGGAAAAGGATCTCCTATTTGACCAGGAGAGTGGGATTCCGAGATTGAGTTTAAACTAGAATAAATACTAGCAAGTACCGGAGCCGCAAGACATATCTTATCTCCTTTAGCCATCATACATGCTATCCTGAAAGTCTCTGGGCGAATGGTTCTTGTTGGTGTACCTGGCAGGACAAACACGCAAAGCCAACAAGATAAAAACGCGGCCAAATAAGCTTCCTTTTCGAAACGCTGAGAGATGCCTAGTTCAAGAAAGGGCGTCCTGCTCACATCTAACCACCTGAGGGATTTGTTAAGTTCTCCGCTTGGGTTGTGGGTATTCTTTGGCCGAGATTTCCTGTCCTTTTGAGATGGAGGTGGAGGAGCTGGATGTGTTCGCGGTTTTCTGCACCAGAAGTCAATCCATCGCGATGCTTGAACAAAGGGGGTGCCATCCTCTTGCTGGTTTAAAAGATAAAAGGCCTCGAATAAGCTTGCACAACACCAGTTTGGGCCCCTTTTTTAGGTCCAGGGCACTCGGGATGTGTTCGTCGTAAATACCGCCGGACAGTGGTAGTCCTCCAAGAACGTGCAAATCCCGAGGCGATATGCTCACCTCACCAGACGAGGTGATCAGGGTGTTGGTTCTTGGGCACCATGCTTCGCAGAAGGCTTTGACAATGTTGATGTTACGGTCATATGTAAATAATGACGCAAACACAGCATCATATATCTTCCCCTCCTTTAAGGTGTCGTGGGAGAAGTGAAGCGTTTCTTCAACCCACTCCCAATATCCTTTTAGAAAAGTGAATTCGCCCTCGAAGTCTATGTCTTGGCCCCACGAGACCTCAGCATTAAGTATACGACGCCCCAGTGTAGGAAGGGCGTCTTTGGAAGGTTGGTGCTGCATTCCGGGTAGCAAGGTCCACACCTTGGATGGCGGGCATTCGTACTCGGGGGTCCAGTTACTCGCATGATACGACACCGTGAGCTTTGGCGGGTCGCGTAGTACTATGGGTGGGTTAACCTTCAGTATGACTTGATGATCACTATTTCTGCTCGATATAACCATGACATCTTGCCCGTTACGTCGTTGATCTTGAAAGTACACCATCTTGAATGTGTGAAAGTCGAAAAGTCGCTGCAAAAAAAAATATAATAATAATAACTATGATATATTATGCACAAATGTATAGCATATACATAACACAAAATTAATTTGATAAATTATATATATATATATATATGGCAAATTTTTGAACTATGGGCCACACAATTTTATGGACCATGGTCTATGCAATAACGATTGTATAAATGTACTACATGTGGACTACATATGTTAATACATTGTATACATATATACACAATATTATTATACAATATTATTATATAATTATTATTATTATCATTATTATTATTATTATTGTTGTTATTATTAGTGTTGTGTTATTATTATTATATTATTATTATATTACTACTATTAAAATATTACAAAAAAAAAAACGAAAGCCAGAGAAAACAAAAAAAAACTACAAAACATTAAAAAATCAGAAAAACGAAGCAAAACAGAGAAGAAAAAAAAAAGGAAAAAAAACAATGAAAAAAACAAAATAGAAAACGAAGAAAAGTGAAACAAAAAACTAGAAAGCAAAAGAAGTTTTAGAAAAACGAAAGGTAGAGTGTTGGAGTTGTGTGGCAGGCTGTGTTGTCACCATCAGACTGATCCAATATTCAAGCTTTTTCCAACTCTCAGGACACCTTTCCACCCTGAAGCACCACCACATCTTCGTTCTATAGGTTTCTGTTTTCTTTTTTTTCTTATTTCTCTCTCGCCCTTTCCTCTCTCGCCGGCAACGACTGATGCGAAGATCCACTTACGGCGGCAGCAGAATCCAACATCCATGGCTCCCGGTCTCGCAGCATCAGTTTCCAGTAGCATGAAAAAAAAAAAAAAAAAAAAAAAAAAAAAAAAAAACAGCGGCTTTTGTGATGGACTTCAGCCAAAACCGCGGCGAAGTCCCAAGCAGGCAATAACAGGCTCCAGTCTTCCTCCGGCGACCTGCATCAAACAGAAACGGAGCCTCTGCGATACAATCCTACAGCGACATTCTCCGGCGAGAAGCTGAGCAGCGGTCTCCGACGACTTTAGCAAAAAAAAAAAAACAAAAAACAAAAAAAACGTCCGGTGAAAAGCTCCAGCGGTGGCGGATAGAATCGTCGGCGGATTGGCAAGGCGGTAGCGTCAGCGGTTGGACATCAACTTCCAGCAGCGCCGATTTACGACCGGCGACTTCTATGAAGAACTCCGGCAGGCAGCAGTCCAGCAACTTCCTAAAAAAAAAAAAAAAAAAAAAAACTCCGACGAAGGCGCAACGAATCTTCGGTGATTTCAACGAAGAACGGTCCCCGGCGAACTGCATCAACAGTTAAGCAGTAATCATCTGCCAGCACCGTGACTCCACTCCGGTGACCTTCAATGAACAGTTGCCAGGTTATTTTTTCCGGCGTCGTTCATGTTGCTCTGTTCCTTCTCACCTTTGTATTGTAGCCGCATGTATCATCGTGTCTGCATATAGGAGATAGTATATATATAAAGAAAAAGGGAGAGTATACCTTATTGGATGGCAGAGTTCCAGTGATCTGTTTTTTGCTTCCTCCTTAGTTTTTTCTTTGTGTTTGTGGGGATTGGTGAGATTGATGTAGGTATTTATAGTGCCCGGTGAAAGCATTGGAGTTAGAGCTGGACTCTATAATCCTAATATGATCGATATAAAATTTTCACAAACGTGCGGGGAAGCACTTATGCTGCTAGAATCACGGATGTGCACTTGGTTGGAGTTAGGATTCAGGTAGACCAATCTTAATCATGATGGATTTTGGCTTGAGTTTGAGATGGCCTGGAAAATCATATGGGCTTGGGCTTAGTGTAAGTGGGTTTGTGGAATTAAAATATATTGCACCAGTCTGATCTTTTGTGATAAAAATGACGTTGGGTTCATGGATGGCAAGTGTTTTAGGCCTATGGATCATGATGCATTAACCATTTCCATCCTAAAATTATTCTAGACTCAAGAAATATTATGCACGTGTTTTGGGTCAGGATATTAAAATGCATCATGATGAAGTTAAATGATCATTTGTCGAGTTTCGAGACTCCCTCGTTCCAAGCATTACAAGCAGCATGTCCCGACAAGTCTCGAGGGGGCAATTTGTAGACACAGAAAAATTGAACCCGATAAATAGACGGATAAAATTGTTATTGGGCCGACGTCGAGATTGATGATTGGGCCGATATAATTAATTGGATCATAGAAGTCAATTTAATTTAATTTAATTAGCCCAATTAGAATTTGATTTGGGCTATTGAATTAATTAATTAACTTGGCCCAAATCCATTTCATATTTGAATTTCAATTATAATTATAATTTAAATATAATATTAATTTTATTATATTTGAATTAGATAATTATAATTTAATTTGAATTTGAATTAGATTATACAATAATGAACCTGGACTTGATCTTGGGCAAGGTTCATTTTCCTAATTAGTTAATTAATTAATTAGTTAACTAAAAAGGGGAGTTGGTTGAGGAATTTTGGTTAAGCTTTTGGTATAAATAGAGCCTCATTTCATTCCAAAATACACTTGAAAGCTGGAAGAACTTGAAGGCATAAGGAGTTGAGAGCATTTGAAGAGCCCGAAGGCATTGAAGAACGCTTGAAGTTGAAGGCATTTTTGTTGATTTTGCAGGCAATTTGAATCCATTGCAGGTACTTTAGAGCTTTGCAGAATTGATTGTCTAGAAGATATTGAAGTCTTTTGAAGGCATTTGAGGATCTTAAAGCAGCTTGAATCCATTGCATGTGTTTTGAAACTTTGCAGGGTTGATTATTTCTAAATTCTTGACGCTCGTCGTTGGAAGTTACGCCACTTAAATCCCGGAAGCTACGCCACTTGAATCCCGGAGGCACGCACCAATTGAATCCCGGAGGCTACGCTAATTGAATCCCGGAGGCACTTCCATAGATAACGTTAGTGAAGAATCAGAGGACTAGACAGAGATTTTGTACCTGCATTGAATTATACACAGCTGTACACGGAATTTTGTGAATATATACAAAGTTTATTTTTTGTGTTTACAGTGACTTAGAGATCGAGCAAGTTATACCACACGTTGTCTCCTAGATATTAATAGATATTATTAGTTCGAAACCATATTTAAATTACTAGTAATTGCACCTGTGCGATGCATGGCTATATATATATATATATATATATATATATATATATATATATATATATAGAATATACAGTATATAATATAATAAGATGGAAAAATATACAATTTGAAAACGTAATAAATTTGAAATGATAAACTTTGTAATTTTATTACACATTATTGAAGACTTTTTTATACACAACATTTTTAGTCGTACTTAGACATTGTACATTTTCGTCACAAATCAAAATTTTAAACCCCTTCGGTTACTAACTCTCGAAACAGCTACCTACATTTGGCAATGGTTAAAGACGGACCTTTTAAAAAATAATCTCACTTTTGAGAGTGTTTATCCTTGGCTTTTGTTTATTGTCATAGCATAAGATAGCATCAAAGAGAACTGCTTTCATTGGAATTTGAAAAGCATTCTTGGATCTAACGGTGTTAGTGACATTCTGGGAATTAAGACGCTTGTTCCTACATTTGTACCACACATGATCATTGCTTCCAACACGTGATCAGCCAATCTTGTAACAATAAACCCCATAGCATTACATAGTCCTAGAGTGTGATCAATATTTCTCAAAAGCATAACAGGTGAACCCACTTTCAATGTCAAAACATGGTTCAGTACTCCAGAGCATCGCAAACCATTCAAGAATTCTAGGGTGTGCAAATCCAGTAACATATCTACATTTGAATCGGACTTATAAACAGAGTCACAACTCAAATAAGTCCTACCTTCAGTCCATTATGATCATTCATGTATTGATTAATGTTATCTACTACATCCAACGTTGGAGCCAAAATAGTCATATGATGTAGTACAAAGAGTATCAGTAGTGAAAAAAAAAAAAAAAAAAAAAAAAAAAAAAAAAAAAAAAAAAAAAAAAAAAAGAGTATAATATTATATGACTTAATAATTATTAAATAACAATTAACATTGAAGTTGTAGTACACATTATTAAAAGCATTTTTGTATACGACATTTCTAGTCGTACTCACATATGGTACATGGTACATTATCCTCACAAATCAAAATGTTTAATACCCTTAGATTACTTACTCTTGAGATTGCTACATACATTTGACCATGATTAAAGACCGACTTTTTCAAAAACAAACCCACATGCGATATAGAAAAATGCTAAATATTGTTGTAATGCTGTTTGTGCCCGTTGGCCTTTAGCTCCTAACCGGTGAATTGTAAGATTGGAATCAATATAGATAAATGCAAATGTACGAGAAAGAGAGATAGAACAAGAGACAAGGAGAGCCATTCCATTGCACAAGCCCACTCAATACAATGTTACAACAAGCATATATAATGTACAAATAATAATGACGATACTAATGATGATTGTTATAACAGTTATGTATTGAATGCCCATAATGTCCACCATAATAATATATTTATAACACTCCCCTTTGGACATTATTTTATCAACGATCTTGCCTCATTAAAAACTTGCTAGAAAAATCCAGTGGGAAAAAACCTAGACAAGAAAAGAGTACAAGGTATATGGATATTATACATTTGAATACCTTCATGCCTCGTTAAAAACTTCACTAGGAAAAAAACGTGGGAAAAATATAGTTGAAGAAAAGAGTACATGATATTTGTAAACTCATATATTGTTCTGATTGCCTCGTTAAAAACCTTAACTTAAGAAATACTCGTGGGAAAAACTTAGTTAAGTGAAAAATAGTACAACCATAAGCCTTCAAGGTATAATCTTCAGGATTTTGGGGTTTGTCTATTTAAGTATTTATATACAACTCCCCCCATTAATATATCATACTCATACCTCGTTAAAAACCACACTAGAAAACCCATTGGGAAAAACCTAGTGAGGAAAAGAGTACATGGTATGTATATCCTGCAAAAAAGTATAACTATTAGTCCTTTTAAGACTCAATCTACATGATTGACCAATCTACAGGATTGACTCGAATGAATGTACTTTTCGTCACCCCCTGAAGATAACAATCTTCAAATTCTAAATAGCTTAAATATAATGATTTTTCTTTACCTAGACATATCAATCTTATGGATATTTTGTAGGTATACATTTGCTAACTTGTCACTGGAGCAAACCTTCTGAACAAATATTTTATCACTCTTCTGGAGTTCATGTGGATCAAGGTATTTTATATCATGAAAAACTATATATGTTTTTATCTATAACAAGTATGATGACTTCATGCCGAAAAGCATCAATGCGAGTATTTGTACCTTGATTTGCTATTTGTTATCTCATCTCATAACTTAACATCATCAAACTCTTTATATATTTCAATTCATTGATGTTTGCACCATAAATATTGACGGAGATAATAAATAAGTCCATTATCAACTCTTTATTGAGCACATAATGGTACATATTATTCCTTCTATATGAGGATAATAACCACATTCGCAACTCTTTAAAGAGTAAATAATGGCACATAATAATACATAAGTAAATTCTCATTTCGGGAATTATAAATCCATTAGGGATTTTTCAAGATAAATTTAACTGCATATCTAAATTTATTATTCTGCCAATTGTATTATGTAGCGGAACTTAATGCCATTTACCGTGAGAGAGTACGTATATTTGATTAAAATCAATTAAGGGTCTCTGCGTGAACCCATAGATGTCTTAATTGCTCCTTTATATGTTAAATAGCCATGACACTTTTGGTGCCTAACTCTGGATCCAGATTATCATATAACGAGCAATTTGTAATGACAATTTTGTTGTCGACAACTATAACCTTTTTTATAAATGTCTCCCATATTTGTAAAAGTTAATGGCAAATTTCTAAAATAACCAGATTCTAGACATTTCCCAAAGATATTTTGATCTGGTCGTTCCGCATCCCTAGTATTACGTTTGTTTGGTGCACCTATAAAGTTTACTAGGGTTTTTCGTCTTCTAGACGAACGTCTGCAGGACATAATTGTTCAAGCTATTTCAAGAGTGGCAATGTTTCTTTACTAGATCTAGTATAATGATTCATATCTCTTTCACGGATAGATTTCCTATACTTCTAGTGTCAAGGAGTACCGGTAGATATATTTGGTCCAAGTTTGGGGAAGGTATATGGGACCTAGTCACTCTTTTTATGATCAGTATGATCAATAGATATATTTGGCAGATTATTTGCTAATTTTCGCAAATAGATTATCTTATGAACTTTCAGTTCAGTCTAACTAATACGTGGATTTAAATAGTGAAGATCTTTTCATTTTATGAAGTTTCTCGGCATTCTATTAAATTTGGATTCATATCTCCCCCTAATGCCGTGAACCGATCTTCATACAGTATGCAGTCAGTGTACCTTAGATTATTACTTATTGATCTCCTGTCATGGGCTCTGAGTATATAGGTAACAGGCGGAGATTAATATAATCAACATAGCCCTAGAGGTACGCTATGGTGGTGAACTGGTGATACAAGAAATCGAACTGCATACTAATAATAAAACGCAGATAGGGAAATGTTAGATTTTAGACCACGTACTTGGTGTATGGGGAGAAAAAATATGATATGCAGTGAGTCAGATTTGGGTAAAAAAAAAAAAAAAAACTTGACTCATAGTAACATCACGGCAATCCTTCGGGGATTGATAGGATAGGTGGACCATTTTTGATCAAGAATTCATTGTCAAGGTTCATCCTAAAAGGTGACTTAGAGAATTAAAGTCCCTAGTCTACCTTCTGGGCACATATATATACAAAAGTGAGGGCTATAAATTTAAATCTCGTATGCCCAAAACTCATATAGCATACACTAGCACTATAAAGAAGTCATAGCATTTAATCACATGCTAAGGTTTAGCAACGATAGGTGCACCCTAACAGAACTATGTCACTGTTTTGTGGTTTAAAGCTCAATAATACTATGCCTTAACAATATTTGTCCTAAAAGTTTGCTTCACATTGTAGCATTCATGACATATAGCAAATATTTGTTATCAACAAGAGAAAACAACAAATCCTCTTTGTTTTATGGTTCACATAGCTACAAAGCAAATTTGAACAAATAAAAGTTCTCAACGATCGTGTCTTCAAAGTGACGTAAGATCGAGATAAATTTGAATATCATATGATCCCATGTGAAATAATCACTCCACTCCAGAACAAGTGTGGTAATAGTAGCCAGGATGTATAACTTTCAAAAAAAATCTATGCATACTAAGTCTGGCTAAATCCGAAGGTACACTTGTAAAGCATAATGCATAATAAAAAAAAATATTATGCTAATATAACAGAATATGCATAGAAATTCATAAAATCATATGATCCAAATAAATTGCACAAAGTAGCAATTTTAATTTATGAACATATTCAATAATAAATTAAAATATATATATCAAAATAAATCAGACCCAAATAAAATATGTATATGTTATATGTATATCATAAAGGATTAAATCATCATATAACATAGGACCTAATTTTTCTTAATGATGGAATAGTTGGACAAAAGGCCCATCTTCTAAACCAAAAGGGTAAAACCCTATTCACTGAATCATTATTCTGCAATATGAAACCGGTAGGGCAACGTAAGGGAGATTTTAATCCGCCCAAGACAATCGTTATATCCTACACCACGGCGCACATAGCATTGTGCGCCGCGCGCCTTCCAATTAATGTGTATTTGTTCATACAGTTATGTGTATTAGTTCATACAGTTATGTACATTTTTTATACAATTATGTACATTCTTTTTATACAATTATGTACATCCGAATCAGAAAATTTGTGTGTATTATGTTAATAGTTGATGTGTATTATGTTAAAAGTTTATGTTTATTATGTATTATGTTAGATTATGTGTATTATCTTTTAAAAAGAGTATGTATATTTTGTTATATAATTATGTACATTCATGTATACAATTATGTGTATTCTAGTATAACATTATGTACATTCTTGAACAGCGGGATTTTTTTTAAAGAAAAAACTATTGCCATTCACTGGGGCGGGAAATTTCAAAAAAAAAATAAATCAAAACGACGTCGTTTTGCATCTGGACGCATAGTGCAACGCGCGCCGTTGTGTAGGATATAAATTGCCCGCCCAAGATACTCGAGCTTCTCTTGAAGCTTCTTGGTCAGTCATAGATGAACCATCAACCAAAACTTTAACAGCCATGTGAATCCCATTTCCAGCAAGATTCAAGAATTGGAGATTGGGGAATTCCTCACTAAAACAAGCATGAAGAGTCACCGAGCTTGTTCCCCGAAAGATCAAGGGAAACCAATTAAGGCCTAGCAATTCATAATCCCAAAAGGAATCCTGGACTCAAACCGATTTCGGCTGAGATTAAGAGCCTGCAATCTTTCAAGTTTCAAGGGAACTCATGAGTCATGGCCTCTGGAATGCTCCCAGTGAAATCGTTGAAAGAAAGGTCCAATCTTTCAAGTTGCCCAAAATTGCCTATATGTTACTAGGGAGGTTCCCAGAGACTAAATTCTTTGAGAGGTTAAAAGGCCTCAAAGAACCCAAACTCCAATCATCAAAAGGCAGGCCAGTGATGTCGGATAGTTATGCTGTGCATCCGTATGCACCATGTATGGTGCATACGGATGCAAAAACGACGTCGTTTTATTAAAAACGCGCATCTCCCCTTAAAAAAAAAATTCAGGTTCGATTCTCAGCAACAGCATTATGTTGTTCATTCATTCTGGAATTATAGTTCATAAATTATGGAATTTTAGTTCATTGATTCTGGAATTATAGTTCATCGATTCTGGAATGGTAGTTCATCGATTCTGAAATTTTAGTTCATAGATTTTGGAATTTTAGTTCATTCATTCTGGAATTTTTAGTTCATAGATTAGATTCTGGAATTTTAGTTCATAGATTCTGGAATTATAGTTCATCGATTATGGAATTATAGTTCATCGATTATGGAATTTTAATTCATATGTTGTTGCTGGGAATCGAACCTAAATTTCCTTTTTAAGGGGAGACGCGCGTTTTTAATAAAACGACGTCGTTTTTGCATCCATATGCACCATGCATGGTGCATACGGATGCACAGCATAATTTGCCAGTGATGTCATTATCACTCAGATCAAAAGCCGAGAGAAAAAAAAAAAGCGAAGCCAATCTACGACAGCCAGGATGCCGATCAAGAAAGCGGCGACAGCCAGGATGCCGATAGATGGCCAAAAGAAACATATACTGTAGTTTGGATTCTAGAACAATATATAAATATATAGGTATTTTATTTTTTCTCTTTTTGTTAAAACAATTGTATATGTCAAAATAGTTTTACGAGAAAAAAAAATGTATACAGAATTCATATTATTTCGTATACAATATATTTTTTTTTAAAAAAAAAAGTATACACATAAAATCATCCATAGATCCGCAGAAATATGTATCATACAAAACAATATCTTCACAGGGAATCAAAAACATATAACCAATAATCATATCCACAGAACACAAAATATGCAATAATTATAGGCAGTTTTGGCAACAAGGGATGATAAAAAAAAAATAAATAAATAAATAGCATATCGTTCACCAGAGTTGAGCGGTTGGTCATTAGCTCCAAACCGATGAACTTTGTAGACAATAGAATGATCATGAAATTGATAATACAGAGAAGAGAGAAAATAGAGACGAGGGAAATCATTAGATCTCTCTTATTCAATCCATCCTTACAGGGCGTTTGGTTGGAGGGGGAGAATTATGTGGGAAAGGAATTGTAATTCCATGGGAGTTGAATTACTGGGAATAAAGTGGGAATTTAAATTCCAGTGTTTGGTTGACAGGAATAGAATTATTGGGAATTTCAATTCCAATGTTTGGTATACATGGGAATTGAAAGGGAATAAGTAATATAAAGTCAAAAATGTCCATTATTGTTTTTAGACATTAATTTTATGTTAAAAAAAGGAATGAGGTAAATTTGACTCATCACTATCTTTTTTTCCCAGGAATTAAAATCCCAGGGGGGGACATGGGATTTTAATTCCATGAAAGTGGGGGAATTGCAATTCCCTCCAACCAAACTACGAAATTTAATGACCTTTGGAATTAGGTGGGAATTAAGTGAGAAGGGAATTTAAAATCCCTCCAACCAAACGCCCTGTATGGTGATAGTTTTGTAACAGTCATCCCATTACTTCCTTCCTTTATTATTGCAATACAATGTTACATCTTTATAATACAATGCAATAATAAAGGAAGGAAGTAATGGGATGACTGTTACAAAACTATCACCATATAGGGCGTTTGGTTGGAGGGATTTTAAATTCCCTTCTCACTTAATTCCCACCTAATTCCAAAGGTCATTAAATTTCGTAGTTCGGTTGGAGGGAATTGCAATTCCCCCATTTTCATGGAATTAAAATCCCATGTCCCCCCCCCCCCCCCCCCCCCCCCCGGTATTTTAATTCCTGAGAAAACAAGATAGTGATGAGTCAAAATTACCCCTTCCTTTTTTAACCTAAAATTAATGTCTAACAACAATAATGGACATTTTTGACTTTATACTACTTATTCCCTTTCAATTCCCATGTATACCAAACATTGGAATTGAAATTCCCAGTAATTCTATTCCTGTCAACCAAACACTGGAATTTAAATTCTCACTTTATTCCCAGTAATTCAACTCCCATGGAATTACAATTCCTTTCCCACATAATTCTTCCTATTCAACCAAACGCCCTGAAATGATTATAATAATGTCCATATGAAAACATTTGTAACACTTTTTAAGTTTCCAAACAGACCCTTAATTCATTATGCTTAACAATTACTAAAATAATAAATCAACCACGGCTTAATTGTGAGCTAAAAACCACAACTCAACTCCAAATTTGTGTGACTATAACATCGAAAAACCACCAACTAAAAAGCTTTAATGGATGATATTTCTATTCAATAACGATTTAAATGAAATTTTAGTAGATGAAATATGACTCGGGAATTTATTTATTTATTTTTTTCCGTCTCTTATGGAGCTGAGGAGGTTGTGAGTAGCAACTAGCAAGCCAACATCAATATATAAATTTTTTTACAAGTTTCTACTTTGAAAAAAAAAATTGAAAAATAAAATATGTTTTTCATTATCTATTTTATATTTGGTAAGAAAACTTTAAAAATTATCCAGTTACTAAACAAGCCAAGATTAGAAAGAGAGCCAATGGCAATATATGCCATTGCCATTACCTTGTGAATGCAGGTTTGGAAAGAGTCACTTGCCTGCCATTATACAGGTGTTGTGTTGGTTGTTGTTGGTCTGCTGGTCTGCGCTGCTTGGTTCTATGGTTGGCGAATCACTTGGTTGTGAGCTTACTTTGCTTTACTGTTTGGCTGGCCTGCGAGCCGTCTCTCTGTTTGGCCTGCGTGCCTCTTCTGTTTTCTTTAGTACTTCTCTTTGCTAGGCATGATAACGGTTTCGGTTCCGATTTGGAACCGCCGGTTCCGATTCCGGAAATGGACGAACTGGAACCGGAACCTTAATATAAGGTTCCGGTTTTGGTTCTTGAACCGGCAGTTCTAATCGGAATTTTTATTATTTATTTTTTTAAAAATTATATGTTATATGTTATGTTGTTTGTTGCATATGTTATGTTATTTGTTGTACGTGGCAAAGTGGACAGTAGGCCACTAGCCTAGTGGCCAACTGGCCATTTGTTTTTTTAATTTTTTTTTTAATTCACGGTTCCAAATCGGAATCGTTCGATTCCGGTTTCAAATTTTCTATAACCGGAACCGGAATCTTAGAGTTTTGGAACCGAAATCGTACGGACGGTTCTGGTTACGATTCGGTTAGTACAGTAATAGTTACGATTCAAACCGAACCGTGATCACCCCTACTCTTTGCTTTATTTTGTTTTTCTGGCAGCCTGTATGCCAGTGTGTTTGGGCAGCCTGTGTGCCTTTACTGTGTTTCAGCAACCTATGTGCTTTGGTTTCTATCACTTGTGGATGGTTTTGTGAACAATGGCAAATTATATCATGCACCATGGTGCATGTCAATCATGCACCGCGCGTCCTTTTTTTAAATGAAAAGAAACGGTGTTTGTTTTCTGCCGTTTCGCACCTTTTCGCAAAAAGTAATCCTGTTATTCAGTGTCATTTTGTATACACTGCCGTTTCAATTCAACACAACTACAGTTTCATTTCGATATAACTATAGTTTCATTCGATATTTATAGACTCAAATATGTGAAAATGTTATTTAATTTTATTTTATATACATTATAGTTTCATTAAAACACAACTACATGATCATTTTGATATAATTACAGCTTCATTGTACAATATACACTCAAATATGTGAAATGTTATTCAGTTTCATTTTATATACACTGCAGTTTCATTTCACTATAACTACAGTATCATTTTGATATAACTGCAGTGTCGGTTTAAATATACTGTAGTGTCAGTTGATGTTTAATACACCAAACAAGCGAACTCCGTTAACTATAACGGCGGGCCGTTTCTTTACTTAAAGAAACGGCGCCGTTTTTTAGTGCACCGCGGTCTATGATATAACGACCCGTGAACAATCATGACCCTGTTTGGTAAATGGTTGTTAGCTGATTGGGCTAATTAAAGGATATAACTAGTTGGTGATTGGGCTAATTAGAGAGTATAACTAGTTGGTAACATTAGCTGTTTGTAGAAAAATGTTTGGTAAATTAGCTGTTAGCTGTTTGGTATAATTTCCTTTCTTAAAAAACTAATTAAAAAAGTTGTTTTTAGTAGCTTTTTTGAATTTTAACATTTTGTAGTACAAAAAAACTAATTAACTAAACACTTATATTGATTTTTAAACCAAGTCAAACAACTAATAGTCGTCAAATAAGCCAAAATTAGTCTATAGACCAACTATTTTACCAAACAAGACCATTATGTTGCTAGATTTTGGCTCAATGGTGCATAGGAGTTGTTGACTTAGCTTGGTTTAGTCTATATTTAGCTAGCCTTCTTTCGTGCTTAAGCTCTGTTTTCTGGCTTAGGCTTTTGTGTTAAAGGGGGTCTGTTCCTTTAGTTTCTGTGAGGCTAAGGGTTTATCCTCCTCGCATATCTATAATAACCTTTTATTGATACTAATAAAAGATTTGGTTTGAAAAAATTAATTAAAAAAAAAAAAAAAAAAAAAAAAAAAAAAAAAAAAAAAAAAAAACAGAAAGAGTCATGTAACACTTACTCAGGTACCAAATTTACACTAAGAATTTTCTTGAAATATTCACACACGAAAAAAAAAAAATGTAAATGATGTGTGTGTTTCAGTTGACTTACAATTAAACCAATATATACCTTGTTTGACAACTTAGTTAAAACACCACATCATCATCAATCATCAATCATCAATCATCAATCAGGATTTTGGCCAACTAGGGGTATGAGTATGTATAATACTATTCTCCTCCCAAATGCTCTGTCGGGTTGGGGTTCAGCCTTTTGGAAGAATGTATAATACTATTCTTTACAAGATCAATCAATGAATCTGACATTAGGAGTAACTATTAGTATGCCATATATATACCATACCATCAATCACTTTCTCTTTTTATCTTCGGTTTTGATTAATTGGACAGAGGCAGCTGGTATCCTGTTCCACCACTCCCTAACCCTTCTAATCAATTTTTCACTGCCATTTTTCCTCAAAGGCATCTGCCTTGTAAAATACTCCAAGAAACCAAGCAGCATCACTTGCTTGAAGGGAACCAAAGCAATTACTGCAGCCATCAACACCAAACCAATTGCTGCCTTATCAGTAGCCTGTAAGGTGATCAAAAGTAAATGTGAAGTGGAAATTTTGAGAAATGCTACTTTTCAAAATGCAAGAAAACCCATTTCCAGAACCACAACCAATCCCAGAGATTATAATGATATCGTGGCATGACACTGGAATGGCATTTGTGCTTTAGACTTCTACTCAAACATAGTTCTAATGCATGTATCAGAAATGCCATGGTATTCCCCAAAAACGCTATTGGAACTACAATTCACTCTAATATAGTTAAAACATGATATGGTGGTTATCACCCATTTAAACTAGATATTTTATTTAGTAAGGATTTTGTATTCGTTTTATGTAGAACCATCAAAACCGGCTTTGCCCAGGGGGACCAGCCCACCTTGCCACTAATTAAAGGGTAAGGGTTGGGTTCTACTTTATTTGGTGGGCCACATTGGCCACTTACTGGCCCGCCCGGTAAAAAAAAAAAAAAAAAAAAAAAAAAAAAAAAAAAAAAACAGAGTATATAAATAATATATAATCCTAGAAACTAACACTAAACCTACCTTCCCTAAGACCCTAACTCCGTCTCCCTCTCCCTCTCCCTCCCCCTCGCAATCGCATATTGAGAGCCTCGCCAACAATGACCGACACCGACACATCTTGCCAATCTGCCAACAACACCATACTCTAACTGAGCCTCGTTAGCACCACCTATGGCTTGACTCCGACGCAACCTCAAGCAATCAACCTTAATGCACCACTACAATTCTGTGAGAAAGATGAGAAGAATTTTGTTGTATTACTCATGACTCAATGGAGAGACAACATATAGATATATATAGACTATATATAAGGACTTATTCTAGACAAACACAACCCTTTCGTTTCAACATCATTTGAGCCAACAGAAGTAGTCATATCTCCAAATGTAACAAAAGTGATCAAGTTGCCACCAAGGAAGATACAATATCCAAATGTTGACTTTCTATCCCATGCACATCCTGCCCATTTTGCATCTGTATACCCAACAATTTCAAGGTTTCCATGGTCTTTCTATAACAAACCCGTGCCTGGAGATTTCATAATATATCGTAAAATTCGAATGGCAACCTCCCAGTGACTCTCACGTAGAGATGCCAAGAATTGACTAACAACACTTACTACAAAAGAGATATCATGTCAAGTTACAGTTAAATAAAGTATTTTCCCTACCAACCGCCAATATTGAGTAGGAATTTGACATTTAAATCCATAGGAGTGTCAAGATGTTTGCAATTCATCATAACCGTTTCTTCGGTATATCCAATGCATACTTTCTTTGTGATATGCAAATTCCTTGCTTAGATTGCGCTACTTCAATTTACAAAAGGTATTTAGTTTTCTAAGATCTTTTGTCTCAAAATGTTGAAATAGGTGTTGTTTCAACAATAGTATTACCCCAGCATCACAAAATCTTTCAAAATCTATTCTTTGTGATAGATCAAGAGATGAATCAATTGGGTTATTATTAACTTGAACCGCAATGGTTGGTCAAGAGCGTCAATGATAAGTGTAAAGAAAGGGAGTGATATTTTGCAAATGAAGTTTTGTAGGTCAAGGGACTAGGATTTATAGGTGATGATGAAGCTTCGGGCAAATGGACCTTGGACCCCATTTGAAACATGGGGACAGGAATAACATCAAGAAAGGGATCAAGTGATGCTTGTTAGGTGGACGAAAGAAAGGTTTAGATTCAAAGAAAGTAACATAAGACACATAAAATCAACACTTATGAGGGGAATAACATCTAAAACCTTTTTGCAACCTAGAGTACTCAACAAACATGAATTTTAATGATCTTAGGGGGAACTTATCACGCCCTAGGGTAGTGTCCCAAACAAAACAGGTGCACCCAAAAATCTTTAATGGGAGTTTACGAAGAGGCTTATTGGGAAATAACACATTATAAGGTATTTGACCATGTAAAATAGATGAAGACATGATTTATTAAATAACAGGGCGTGAAGGATAGCATCTGCCTAGAACTATGGAGGAACTTTATACTGGAGAATCATGGTGCGGGCAATTGGAACAAGATGTCGATCTTTTCATTCTGATACTCTGTTTTGTTGTGGAGTATCGGGACAAGATGACTCATGGAGTATGCCCAATCAAGAAAGTTATCACTTCGTAATGTTTTAATAGACACCCCAAACTAATTTTTATTTATTTCAGTCACAAATTTTTTAAGAACATTAAGAATTACAGAACAATTTCGCATTAAAACGACCCATATGCAACGAGAAAAATCATCAACAAAGGTAACAAAGTATTTAAAAGCCTAAAATTGAACTACAATGGAAAGGCCCCCAAACATCACTATAGACTAAGGAAAAAAGGGATGCAACTCTTTTATTAACTCAATTAGTAAGGGATGTTCTAGAATGTTCTCCAAGTTGACAAGCTCGGGTAGATAATTGAGACAAACTTGGAACAAATAGTTGTAATTTACTAGGGTTGGAATGCCCTAACTGGCTATGAGCAAGAGGAGGAGGATTGGTAATAGTGCAACCCATAGGATTTGAGGTAGACAATCAATAGAGTCCTTCTGACTAATACTCGAGCCAATTGTCTTCCCCTAACGATGGTCCTGCAGAATGACATAATCAAAAGAAAAAGTGACCAACCAATCTAAAGGTTTTCTAAGTTTATGGACATAAATTAAATTGAAAGGACATTTAGGTATATATAGAATCGCAGAGAGAGGCAGAGTAAGAAGGGGTGAAGCTATTCCAATTCCAATAGTCGTACTTTTTGAACCATTATTGAAAACAATAGATGGAAGATACTCAAAATTGGTGAAATGAGAAAATAAAGATGAGTTACCAGAGATATATTGAGAGGCACCGAAATTGATAACCTATGGTCCGAAGATATATTGAGAGGCACCTTAATTGATAACCTACGGTCCGCAAGGCTAGAATAAGCTATGGTCCGGAGATATATTGAGAGACACCTTAATTGATAACCTACGGTCCACTAAGGCTAGATTGGGATACAAGGGCAGTATGAAATCCTTCCGTGTAGGTTAAAGGAGTGACACCAGAAGCCTTAGCATTGGCTTTAAATTGAAAAAACTCTTGGTTTCCCATGAAGTCTCGTGTGTCCAAATTTATTGCAATAATCACAAAATCTAGTGTTTTTTTGTCCACCACGATCTGTAGTTCGCCCACGACCTCCTTGTATCACTAGAGCAGATCGTTTGCAAGTATATGTGTGAACAATTGGAGTGGAGGTTATCTACAAGAGACGTTTGAACTCGATGGTTCTTGGGACAATGTTGCTTCCAAGGATTTCATTCCGGGTACTTTCAAATTCTAGACCTAATTTGGTCAGGAGAACTACTACAAAAAGTTTCTCTTGTTGGGTAACTTGCCCTGCGGGTGTTTCGCCAATAGGCATGGATGTACCAAACTCAGTTATTAAACTTTGGGCTTTGCCAATGAATGTGTTAAACAATAAACTCAACTGTATATTTCTATATGTTTTGTGTGTCAATGTACAAGGAAGTATAGAGCTATTTATATTAGACAAGAACTAATCCTAGCCATAGATTTCAAATACCTAAAACTAAGGCTAAGAGAGATCCTCTCAACTAACACCCTATTTCTCTAACACTCCCCCTCAAGTTGGAGCATCCAACTTGTTACATATGTATCACATGAACCATAGGACTCCACACCTAGACTATAAGCCCAAGTCTTGAACCACTCGAACAACCTTCGAACCACGCTGTGCCAAACCAGTCCACAACGTACCTTGTCGCACCAACAACACTTCTACGGAGCCAACAAAAACTAGGCCAACCACCACAGCGCCGCACCTGCCTCTCACTCCCCACACCCTTATCACCGCTGCCTAACACCACAGCGTACCTGCCTCTCACTCCACAAACCCTTGGCGCTGCTAGACCACAGTGCACCTGTCCCTCTCACCATGCACCCTTATCAACGCTGCCTAACACTACAGCGTTTCACCCTGGTGCATGCACATAAACTAATTCACTCTGAATCATTCTTCAGCCGTCGGCCTCCCCCGCGGCATATGCCAGGTCCGCCCCACTCCTGGCACCTGTGCTGCCCATTCCTGCAGCACCCCTGTTTACGCACACTGAACAAGCTGCACTTGACTCAACTCAGACCCTAGAATTGCTCCCATATCAAATTAATTTAGAGCGACAAACTATGATAAACAAAATACAAAGGTCAAGACTTATTAATACGAATACGATAAACAAAAGAAAACTACTGCCTAATTATTTCTCAGCTCCGTGGACCTCAGACCACCCAGCTCCATGGACCTCAAACC
Organism: Ipomoea nil; assembly: GCF_001879475.1. NCBI lineage: Eukaryota > Viridiplantae > Streptophyta > Magnoliopsida > Solanales > Convolvulaceae > Ipomoea > Ipomoea nil. The sequence continues at coordinate 563,582 of NW_017619261.1, read as the reverse complement.
ACCTAGCTTCGTGGACCTCCCCTACCATCTCTCTCGGTTGTCTCTCTTTCTCGGCTGACGCCAGACTCGTGAACAAACAAATCCTCGCTGCCGTCATCGGGGGTTATGAACCCAAACCCCTCACTGAACCACTCGACGCAGCCCTCCATCCTCTGCTCACTCTCCTCAGCCCTAATAAACAAAACAGACCAACCTGAAAACGCAGCAGTCCAAAAAATGCAGCAGTCCAAAACGTAGCAGTCCAAAACGCAGTAGCCCTTCGCAACACCGAAGTACACCACCACTGCAGACGCGTTGGGTGTTCAGAGACGAGCCCAACGGTACCGACCGCGACCGGAGAAGACGCCGGAGAACTGCCCACGCGCCAGCGTGTGGCGTCGGAACCCTAGGTCTGCGCCGACGCGTGAGGACTCCGGTGGCTGCTCCGCCTCTCCCGCCGGCGTCGCCTCCTCTTTCCGACCAACACCCACTACCCAGTCACCTTCAAGGCTTTGATACCATGTTAAACAATAAACTCAACTGTATATTTCTATATGTTCTGTGTGTCAATGTACAAGGAAGTATAGAGCTATTTATATTAGACAAGAACTAATCCTAGCCATAGATTTCAAATACCTAAAACTAAGGCTAAGAGAGATCCTCTCAACTAACAACCTATTTCTCTAACAGTTTCCTTATTAATACCATCTTTCTTCAAGTTAGCTAACTTATTAACAATAGTATAAGAATTGAGAGATATCATTAGTGTATAGAGATTTAGCTTGATTCCATACCTCCACATATCTTAAAACCCCTGAAAAGAGAACAATTGTGGGGAAAGAAACTGCCAAAGAAGGGCTACATAGCTATGTATCTAACCTCTCCCAAATTGCCTTTTCATTTTCCGGTATCTTATCCACCCTACCGTTCATGCAATGAAAAAAAAAAAAAAAAATTGTTTTGGGCCTTTTGGCTTCTGATACCATGTGAGGAAGATGAGAAGAATTTTGTTGTATTACTCATGTCTTAATGGAGAAATAACATACAATTATATATAGACTCAATATCAGGGACCTATACTAGACAAACACAACCCTATAGACACAGCTCTACAGACACAACCCTTTGAGTTTCAACAAACTCCATGCCTAATTATCTCCTGCTTTATTGTGTGTATTAGTCTCTTATTTGTATTGTGGTTGATTCCAATTTTTGGCATAGATCAATGTATTATATTTTTGATAATGTTTATTTGATATGCTTTCCATTATATTGCATTTGTTTTTCTTACTTTGAACAAATTATTGAATTCTTTTTGCTTTTTATTCTCTTTTTCTTATTTTTTTAAATTTTTTTTAATTATAGGCGGCCCAACCCAGCCTTGGTATAGGGCTAGGCAAGGTAGGTTGAGGTTTTCTCAGCCTACCAAGTAGCCGATCTCATGGGCCCACCTAGGCAACCCACATTGACAACTCTAATTGCGACACGGGGCTGGGACAAGTTTTACTTTCGATGCTTGAGGCATTTAATTTAGAGGAGTTTGAGGACTCTTACCCCTTTGACCATGGGGATCGAATCCTTTCAAGTCGAGTTTAAGCCCATGGAGTATTCTACCAGTATTGACGCGGCTTCGGTATTTTGGTTTTACCACTCATACAAAGTCGGATTGAGGTGATTCACAATTTTGTTAAGGAAATTCTATAGAACTTTCATATTTTGAATTTTCTTTAATTCAGGCTTTATCATGATCAAAATTCAGCTTGAAATTGGTATGAGTGCACAATGGCAAGAATTTCAGCATGGCACAATGTGTCCTTTACTCCACTCTTTCTCAATTTTGTCTATACTTATTTTAGTGTCTTTTTCTCCTTGTTTTGTAATATTTCAAGCATTTCCTTTTTATAACTTTTTGGCTAGCAAGACTAAAGAAACTTTCTAGCACTTTCCTTTAGGGTTTTAATTTGTAGCCTATATAAGGCATCCTTTACACTTTTGTAAAGGACTTTTGCGGTTTTGTCAAAATGGGATATTGAGTATTGACTCTATTCCATTCAAGTCAATGGTCATTAAACCTTCAATCCAATTTTACATTAATGATTTGCACACTTGGGAAGGTGTGTTGAAACAAAGGCTAATCAATATTCTAGATTGGGCAGCCTTGTTTTGTTCAAGATGTGAGGAGTTAGGGTTGTTCTTTTTCACATCAATTTTATATTGTAAAATCTACACTAGCATTACTAGAATTTGGTGTCTTTATTGTGATCAAGCTTTTCCAAAGGATTGTGAAGCATGGAATGGATCAATGGAGGCATTTTCAAGTTGTATGTTGAACATGGATTTTTCAATACCCAAGCAAATTGAGTTCTCCATAATACTCAAATAGACAAGTATCACAAACTAAAATGAATTGCAACCATAAATAAACTTATGCTATAGAAAGCATGTGATGGTAGTACCTGAGGGACTACGGCAAATAGGAGAGCTCGCAATTTCAGTAGAACAATGTTGCCATTTTGAATAAGTGCCTCCACATGAGAGACAGCTTCTTGTAATGTTAATAATTGCTCTACTGCATTTTTAGAAGGAGGAGCCATGACTTCCAATGCTTCCAAAGGTGATCCGTTACGAGAATGCCTGCGCCAGAGCATGAGCACCGCAAGCAATACCATTAAGCTTGGCAATACATACATGATCCATCCCCTAAATATCATAGTGAATGCTTTTATATCATTAAAGATCCCATATAACAAAGACAAGCTAGCAACAGTCTACAAAAGTGTAAAAATCAGAGATATCTTCAAACTCAAGATGCGAAATGAAATAACTGCATTTTTTTAGCAAATGAAAAAGGAAATAAATGATACTTGCATAACAATTTAAGAAGCAACTACCAAAAACTCCAATCCTCAATAATCTAAGGTCCAAAAAGCAACATGGGTAATCTAACGTGCATGATTACACAAAACATACGTCACAAAAATGATATATTTAATGTCTATTCCCTTCCAACTTGCTACTGGAAATTATCATGAAAAGAATCATAGGAAGAAGTATCCTATCTTGGAAATATATATACTTCACATATTTCAATCAAATTACTGTGTTCCTCTAGTCAAATACAATTTCTTGCTTACACTAGCAGTGCCCACCAAACTGATGAGGTACATATTTTCTACAGTATGCCAGGTACTAAATCTGGAGGTTTACTATTGTGTATGTCTGTTGTTGAGGACTTGGTATAGACCTATGGGGATAGGCAAGTCTGGATACCCCATATTTTCAAATAGATATATGCATGTCTAGGAGCAATTATAACATACACATTTGTAACAGTCTGCATATTATTTTTGAAGTGAACTACTCTGTAGAATGTCAATAATACCAGAAAGAATGAGGAGATATATTTCTACATTTTTTATACATACTATTTTTTAGAACAAATTAGCATTTAACAGTATTCTTCTTAGACTAGCAACCCTATTGCAATTTTCTGCCATTATTGAACATCTAAAAATACTAGTCCCTATAAGAGAAAGCATAAATCCAAGAAAAGAAATATATTAAAAAAGAAGGTTGAGACATAGGCAAAAGCGTTTACTTGATAATAGTATAGCAAGTAAATATCAGAAACGTCATTGATTTCCAGGGGTCTTTCCATGATGACAAAAGTTTAATGCGATTTAATAATTCAATAAGAGGAAAAAGCAACTCCTGTAAAAGAAAAAGGAGCAAGCTTATCATCCAAAGGAATTTAGTGACAAATATCTGTAAATATTAAGCCTATAATAACAATATAAAATACTAGGATTCATGTTGTCGAAGTGGACCTTGTTGAGACTAGTGTTTTAGATTCTAAATTGGAAATAAACCAGAATAAAGTATTGTTTTCGTTTTACTATGCAGTAGTTTACTCTTTTTAAGGAAATGCAAAAATAGCATGAGAGCCTTTTTATTTCCTTCTATTAGATGTAATAGCCTCTACGAGATTTGTAAAGACTATTATATTTGGTATATGCAAATGTCTAGCAAATGTTCATTGTATATAGGTAATAGGTCACATTTATGCCCCGCCCAGGCGCCCACCTCCTCTTCCTTATTCTTCTTGTTTGCACTTGCACTTTAGAGATAAGGGCATAAGGCTCTAATGTCCATGTAACTGAATGTCCAATTAACATACATGTAGGAATCTAACTAAACCCTTTAGCCCAAGAACAAATTTTGAAAAAGACCTAGTTTAAGTTATAAAAACTATAACCCTTCAGAACAGCTGTCAGCATTTTGGGTTGTAAAGTCAAGGATAAAAACAAGAAAAGCAAGACTATGGTTGAGATTGAATTCATTGAATTTAAGTGACCTGCATTACTGCTAAATTGGCATCAATTCCTTCCACTTTAACTCGTTCAACAGTTGCTTGAGCAGCTTCAGCTCTTCCTATGTCCTTTCTGGACATCTTGACTGCAGCTTCCAGAGGATGATTTTCACCAACAGAAATGTTGCCAGCTTGAGAAGATACTTCTCCCCTGTCCACCTCCTTGTATGAAATAATTCCTAGTCTGCAAAGTGTAGAGTGTGAAACTGAGACCTGTCTGCTAGCATTTGGGGAACCAACAAAGCCACGACGAGGGCCAGTAGAATTCGGGAGTATCAAATAATTTGAGAGAGTTTCCAAGATAGCATCACCCCTTGGAAGACTTTCAGCCAAGTTATAACATAGTATGGTTTTGTAATTGGATGGAGAGACATGGAAAGCCTCTCTAACTGCTCGATATCGAAGAATTCCTAGAATTGCACGAGCAAGTGCTTCAAGTTGTGGACAATCACTGAGATTATATCTGCGGATGAATTTATGAGCATGTAGTATCTCAAGACATATATCCAACCAATAGTCACGTCGTGAGCTTCCTTTGAATTCAGGGAACTCAAAAGATACAGGTTCTGTCCTGTATAAGATTAATGTCAGAACTCAGAAGTCTTTCATGACTTGCACAAATAGAAGCCCAAGCCAAACATGAACTCACAGAGATGAAGACTTGTACAACACTGCTTTATCAAAAATGCGAGCACCCAGTGGTCCAGTTAATTCAGGCTTAATAGCCTGTTTCATATCTGTCGCCAGATCATATCTCATAGCTTTGTCATATAAACCAACTCCAGATTCAAAGTAAAGAGCATGGTTGGTCAATGAAAGCCTTCCTGTTAGGAAGAGAATGGGAGTTCAAATATATGTCAGGTTGTGCATGAAAATGCAACAAACAAATTGGTAGATGCTGGATAACAATTAATCATTATTTATTTTGGACAAGTAGGCAGGCAGGATATCAACTACTTAACATAAAAGCATATTCATAGTACACATACATGCATTACATTGAAATTTCATCTTCTATTTTTAGTTTTCAAAAATTTTAATAGACAAGTAAACTTCAGAAGGCAACAGAATAGGGCAAAGATTATAATCCTGAAATTTTATGCAAATGTTTTGATTGCCAATCTGATTTAGCTCCCTCAGACTATTGGTAATCAATACTTTTTTATTTGCAGGGTTTCGCCTCATGTGTCTCATCTCACCCAGGAGAATCTGACTTGTTAAACTATAAACTATTTTGACATTATATTGCCTAAATAGTGCTACTGATACATTTGTAAAGGTGCTTTCAATGTAAAGATCAAAGAATTTCAGACCTTTGCTTTCATTAACTTCGTAAAGTGCTATGTTTGTTGCCACAATGCATCTTTAGTTAGGGTGCAATACTATAATTTCAAAAAGACTAATGATTCCAGTGTGCCTCTATGTGAAAGAGACTTTCGAGGCATCCTAGCTTATTGACTAAAAATATTAAACATTTTAAACCTCCAACTTTTTAAGATGTGTGAAGGGATTGGTAAGTTCCTTATTTTGCTGTGAATTGCATCTTTTCCCCTCTATTTTATTAACTTTATATTTCTGACAACTTCAATATTAACATAGAGCAATCCCCTGTTTACATATTTAAAGAGTTCAAAACATAGAAAGACCATATACACACGGCTATCAAGTTCATACAATTCAAACCAACATTGGCATCAAGTTTGAAGAAACTATGGTCACTGTAATACATGCACAATTGAATAGCAAATATCGTTAATATGTAATATGTACAATTACTCATCAAAAAATGCTATTTTCAATGAGTACTATTAAAACCAAGCAGCCAATGACCATTTGTTGTGTATGTCTCTGTGTGTGTATGTATGTGTGTATGTGTGTGTGTGTGTGTGTGTGTGTGTGTGTGCGCGCGCGTATGTATATCTCACCCGGCCAAGCAGATAGTCCAATATGCTGGAAAACTGGCTGTGTGGGAACTATACCATCTACATCTAAAATAACCTCTTCCTCCATAAGTGAAAGGTTGGACATATTATTAGAACCAGCTGCACTTCGTACAACCTTTACCACCCTGTAATGAGAGAGCAGTCATGTTGAAAAGCAAATTGGTGGATCATCATGAAGCCTACATTACTGTTCTCTCTTTCGGACAGCACATACTACTAAACTGTGATTGAAGTGCTACCCAATAGATAAATATGTTTCCACCGATAAAGAAAAAAAGCTGCTCGACCATTCATTATAAGAATAAGAATAATAACTTTGCACAGAACCCCAAAGTTTAAAAGTTAGCTTCCCAAAAAAAAAAAAAAAAAAACTGATTGAGATATAAAGCTATTTTGGGTAACCTTGATGCACAATGATATTCAATCTGAATGAAAAATTAAAGGTAAACAAGGCAACAAGCTCGCATTTGAGGCATCTCATTGCAAATTATTGTCTTTATACTCTTACAGCAAGTGGTCTGTAGGCATCTAAAACTTATTTGTTCTTCAGATTGCACCTGTCTGTCACCTCAATGGTTTCTAATTTTAATAAAGCTTTTATACACAAGGATGCATCATTGGTCACATAAAGACATTCCAGATGTAAGCACAGATGAAACTTTGATGTAAGAAAAAGCCTGAGTATGAACTTATGGAATGTTTCAAGCTTCAGTAAATGAAGCACCTACTTAGTCCTATTTATTTTTGTGAAGTATACATTCACATACTACTACAAATTTTTCAATTCTTTTTTTTAACATTCTGACAGAGAATTACACGAGACAGTTATTCTCCTTGAAGCTGGGAAAACGAAGTTGAATAAGAACAACAATAAAAATGGGCCAAACAAGAGTTAACACTCAAGTAAATGAAGCATACTTTTCAAGACTCCGAAGGTACTTGTCGTATATAAGAAAATGAAGTCGATGACCTGATGAACATGTCAGAACCTCAAAAAGGTTGCTAACTGTTATTACATCGGCAATAACAGCACAGGCTGGAGCTATTCGTGCAAATGATTCTGCACCAACAGTCTTCTTATCATCAACCTGATCACATAAAGAAGGTGATTGATGAAAACAAATGGCCTTTCAAAGTTTTACCAAAGTATCCAGGTGTAAAATGTATTTCCTGTTCTACACACACACACACACCAAAAAAAAAAAAAAAAAAAAAAAAAGTGTACAAACAAAGGCCCTTTAATGATTAAAATGTGATATATACAGTTTCTGAAGTTCTTTAGGGTGAGATGTGGATTAGGAAAAACCTCAACTGCCGTCCTTGTGGAGCTAGAGTAAAATATTGACCAGCCATCCTCATCCTCCCCTTCTTGGTTTATCTTAGTAGGAGTTTCCTATAAAATAAACACCATTTTAATTATTAGATTAACAGATCTAACCAACGGCAACATGTTATCATTTAGTCTAAAAAGCAGCCAACTTGAGAAAGGTTGTTATCATCTCACAGGTTCCATCACTTCATTCTCTCTACATGGAGCCTCCCAAGCTAGCATCATGTCAAATGTCAAGCGTCGGAAATAATTTTCACCCAAATAATCAGCACCTTTGGTTGCCTCACAAAGTGCTTGGAATGAACAGAATTCCAGAAAGTTCCTAGCGTAAACTGAGGGCTGCTTAATATTATCAGGCACCTCCAAATCAAAGCGATTCTTTAATCCGTCCATAGATATGCGAAGAATCCTGTAGTTTAACAAAAGTAAAAAACCATTAAAGCATTCTAGTGTATGTAGAAAGGGATTCCATGATGAACTAAGCAGAAAAATGTTGTACTGTTGTATGCAAGGTCAATATTGTCTAAAGCAAGGAAACTGTTATAACCACTGGACGAATTCAAAATTGCCACTTCAACAGAAGCTGCCAGCTATGAAGTTCTAACTGCCTATTAGCTAGACAATTGCATATATAGAGGATTAAATGGACAAGGAAGCTTGTATTCACTATTAGAACTTCTCTGTCAATTGTTATTAAAAAAAAAAAAAAAAAAAAAAAAAAAAAAAAAAGAACTTCTCTGTCAATACAATTCTCCTTTTTCTCTCTCTAACTTCCCACTCTGAATTTCCTTCCTTTTTCCAATTTTCAACTTTCCTTTATTGGAAATTAAGTTCAACTCAAGGACTGTGACATCTAGTATTACAGCCCTCAAACCTTGGCATACTGGCAAGAAACTCAAGGACTGTGACATCTAGTATTACAGCACTCAAGCCTTGGCATCCTGGCAAGAAACAAAGTATCAACAGCATGTGGACAAACTCACATGGAAGAGGTTAAGTGAAGCTGGTAGAACAAGGCCAGGTAGCATTGGAGAAGAAAATGGATTCCAATTCAGAAGAAATTAGGGAGTCCATTACTGCAAACATCCAAAAGATGGGGCAATGGATAACTGCATTTGGCCAGATTCATTTGGGGCCAAATATTTTACAAAATTAGATCTGAGAGACCTTAAAATTAGAATGAAGGAAGGAGATAAGTAGAAGACTGCTTTTAAGATTTCCAGTGGATTGTAGGAGTTCAGACTAATGCCCTTTGCATTAACTAATGCACCAAGCCACCTTTCAGGCACTTGTGAATGGCATTTTCCAGCCTTGTCTCAGGAAGTTCATCCTAGTTCTCTTTGATGGCATTGTACTATAGACCCCTACATCGGAGCTGCATTTATAGCACATAAAAGTTACCCTTGATATCCTGATGTCCATTCAGTTGTAAAATAAGAGTAACTGCTCTTTGGCACAAGAGTGAATATCTGTAATACATCATCACAACAGGAGTTTGCACAGATCCAGTCATCCACTTCAGGTAGAAGGTACAAGGACCCAGCCCACCCCTAATACAGCTTCTGCTCTCATGAGTATCTTAGGTCTTGCAGCATTTCAAGACCCCTAACAGCCTTATAGAATGCCTTCCAATGGAGTGAAGAAGCTGAGGCCTCTGAACATCTCAAGATGGCAATATGCGAAACGCCTATACTTGCCTCAGTTGATAGGCCATAACTCCATAAGCACCCGGTAACGCCAACTTATGAAAAAGATTACCAAACATACCCAATACTGCTGACAAGTGGAGGCAATATATACAAGGGAGGCACTTCATTGTTAAAACAAGCCACCAGAGCCTATAGTGCGTGCTAGATCAGAATATATCTACTTTAATTCAGCACAGACTCCTCACAAATTTTCTAGGGTCAGCTATGAGCTGCAGTATAAAATAGGGTAAAAGAGGGTGGGAGAACAAAGCAGCTGACACCGTTTCCAGAAGGGATTCAGAGGAAGCAACCTGCTCAACTATCACTACAGTAACACTAGCCAGGCTCCAAGATATAGTTCGAAGGTAAGAATAGATACAGAAATACAATTGAATTAGCTGAGCTATAAGCACAGGCAGAGCTCACCTCAAAATGGACAATCAAACAAAGAATTACTAGGGTGTAATTGTAAAGGCAGAATGTGTGTGGGAAGTAGTGGTAACCTGAGATAGCAATTAGTAGAAAAGTTATCTGAATCTTCAGTAGCAGGTCACTCAACACTTTGCAGCCACTATGCAAAGGCTCAAAACCATTTTCCATTTATTGAAGAAAATTTGGAAAACTTCTTAGTATTTACCAAATTCCTTAATTAAGCTAGAAGACAGGCTTGTTCAGCAACTAGCCAAAAAAGGAAAAAGTTGGAAAATTGGAATGGAAAACAAAAAAAAATGACAAATAGAGTTATTTAAAATATATTCAAATTCAACTACTATCTACTATATAAAATACAAAGTTATTTAAAATAATTACCAAAATATTTTTGTTAAGTTGAGAAGGAGTTTTTTTTTTTTTAATTATATATTTTCTGTACTAAACAAGCCAACTCACACATTACATTTCAAGAAGTAGGATGATGAACGCAATATCCATCACAGTATCACACTACCAATTCGAAATATACGATTTATGAAGAACGCGGCGCAACCGACCAACAATGAAATCCAGAAGAAACCAAAAACACAAGCAGCGGAATCTAAGAAAAGTAGTAAAGAAAGTTCACTCACTTGGAACAACGACACACGACAGAATTGGCGAGAGTGGATAGGAAGGGCAAAGGGTGACGAGGCGAAACATCACTGTCATAAACCTCATCTCCGTCTGCATCACCAAAGCGCTTCCTGCCGTTGATGGAGAAGAAGGATTTCAACATGGAGAGAGCATTGTTGTTGGGAGAGTCAATGGAGCCGTCCTCTCTGCTGCTCCTCTTCTCTGCCCACTCCGTGGTTGTTAGCATTCCTCTTTCTTTTGGTTCTTCTCGTTCCTGATCAATCGGTCAATCGCCGGAGCGGCGCAACCTGAACGGCAGCAATGGTAACGTGAGGTTAAGGTGATGAGATTTCCCCTACCGATTGCGCGTTGTTAATTACCAATGGAAATCATTCCAGGAAACCCAAAGGGGGAGAGAGAGAGAGCGTTTTTGGATATCTTCGCTTTTTGGATATCTTGGCTTTTTGGGTAGTTTTGCCTAATGGTATTTCAGTTTGCTCAGGAATGAACGCAGCATTTCAGTTGTTCTCGTTTCACCGTCTTTACGGCACCGTTCGCTACGTTTGTTAAATTTATGAAAATTATTATTATTTGTAGTTTTGTACTATATGTATTCCTATTATTATGTAGTCTGTATTCTCTGTAGACTGTATTGTATTAATGGAATGAAATAAAAAAAAAAAAATTTACATATACATAAAATAAAATAAAACAAGCCCTTGATAGTAGAGTTATCAAATGTAAGTTATGTATGGCGGCAAATTATATTGTGCAACGGGTGCACACGGAATTGAATTCATAATTTCTATACTATAGATTTATATTTTCTATACTATAAATTCATAATTTATATACTATAAATTCATAATTATTGAACTCTATATTCATAATTACAAAACTATATGTTCATAATTTTCAACGTTCATAATTTTCAATGTTCATATTCCCATTATTGAACTCTGTATTCACAAATCACTGAATTATATGTTCATAATTTGATAAATATACAGTTTAGAAATTATGAATCTATAGTATAGAAATTATGAATTTATAGTATAGAAATTATGAATTTATAGTATAGCAATTATGAATCTATAGTATAGAAATTATGAACCTACAGTTTAAAAATTATGAATCTACAGTATAGAAATTATGAATTTATAGTATAGAAATTATGAATCTATAGTATAGAAATTATAGATTCAATTTCGTGTGCACATTGCATGGTGCACACGGTTGCACAACATAATGCTCCATGTATGGCACGTTTGGTTCGCGGAGTATGCCTGGAATGGAATAGCATTCCCAGTAATAGACATATTTCTTTGTTTGGTAAAAACATCTATTCCCAGGAACAATGTTTATGAAATTCGGGAATGACCTATTCTCCTTGCAAGGGGAATAGAGATTCTTGGGAGGGCATGGGGGTGACCTATTCCCCTTGTGGTTTTTGATGGAATTTTGTAAGTGTGATTAGGAAAGAGAACAAGGGAGAGAAAAATTGGAAAAAAAAAAAAATTAAGCAAAAGTTATTTTAAAATAAAAATATATATAAAAAAAGGGAGTGTCAGGCGTGCCTAACGCGCCAGCGTGGCTTCAGTTGTGCGTGAAACGCGCACAACAGCCCTTGGTGCTATGATATTTCTCTTTTATTGGGAAGAGAAATAACTCACTCTCTCTTTCTTGCCTCTCTCTCCGCGCATGTAGACAAGTGAATCTCAAAAACTGTGAATAAACTCCCAATTATCCTCTGATATTGATGCTCTTAGAAGCGGTTGGGACGCAAGTCAGAGGCAAATTATTGTGTGGACCATGGTCCACACAGTGTTGTATAGACCATAACAAAAAGTACATTTTAAATTTTAAATATATTAAATGTACATTATTTGTGTGGTGAATGTACATTATATAATATAATATAATGTACACTCAGTAGACAAATAATGTACATCCCCTGAATACAATGTATATCTTAATATACTAAAAGTACATTATTTTTGTACTGAATATACATTAGTTTACAGTATACAAAATATGGTGCATATAATTTGGTCCACACAATAATGATTGCAAATCAGACATGTAAGTTTTCATGACATGTGGTTCACACAATAATGATTGCAAATCAGACATATAAGTTTTCATGACCTATGTTGTGAACAAGACCCAGAGCACACATGTAATAAGTTGGGCAAATTATGCTATGGACCCGTGTTCACCATGTGCATGGTGGACACGCTGTACATTCATAATTTCTATACTGTAGATTCATAATTTCTATACTGTAGATTCATAAAATTTATAATGTAGATTCATAATTTCTATATTGCACATTCATAATTTTTGTACTATATATTCATAATTTCTAAACTTTTATATATCACATATCTTCAATATAACAATCTTTTATATATTGCATCATAATATCATGGTCGTGCAACGCACGGGTGCAACTACTAGTTAAAAAAATGGAGAGAGTTACAAATTTGAAAATAGTGTTATACACTGCACCACGGTGCACATTGCACTGTGCGCTCCACGCCTCCCAAAACGACATCGTTTTGAGAGGCGCGGTAGGGAGTTGACGTGATTATGTGTATTTGTTTATACAATTATGTGTATTTTTTATTGAGTTATGTATGTTTATTTATACAATTATGTGTATTTGTTTATACAATTATGTGTATTTTTTTATACAGTTAAATGAAGTCGTTTTGCATCAGGGCGCACAATGCAATGCGCGCCCTAGTGCACGATATAAATTGCCTATTTGCTCACTTTTAAGGTGAAATTTTTCTTAAAATATACTCCGTATTTTTGGTCCATTTTGTTTTGTTTTTTTTTAAAAGCTTAAATCAAGTCCGCCCACCAGGCACCAGCTTGTTGCTTACCGCTCTTGCCTTGAGCAGTTGAACCCTAGACCCAAGGGCATAGGCACGCGTCGCCGCCTCTGACTGCTGTTTTCTTCTCTCTCTCTCAGGATGGCTGATTCTTCTTCCACTACGGCAGGGAAATTGAGTAATAATAATGTGAGCGAAGGAAAAATACTATCAATATTCTTTTTAGCCAAAAAGGGGGAAATAGATCTCCATAGAAGTAGAATTCAAGTTTGAGAGAGAAATTTTTGTATTTCTTTGTAAACATCTCTACTGAGTGTAGAAAGAGGGCGAAGTAACTAGAGAGAGTGAAAAACCCTGGTTGAGGAGTAGGAGTACAGCTTGGTGCGAAGTACTCAGGTAGGCGGAGTAACAAGAGGAGCTTGTAAAAAACCTTGGAGGAGTGTAGCTTTGAGCGAAGCACTCGGAGAAGTGTCAGTTGACACTTATTCACTATTGTATCTGGGTGATCGAAGAATAGTGAATTTTCTCCTTGGAGTGAAAGGAGAAGAGTGGAGTAGGAGAATTACACCATCTCCGAACCACTATAAACTCTCTCTCTTTTTACTTTGTTTACTGCTTATTTACTTTGTGCATGCTTTAACTGTGAACTAACTCGTAACGTTTTATCGCATATTTTTAACTGTATGGGTTTGATAGTTCCCACGTTTGCATGCGAACCAAACTTTGCATATATTATCCTTGAGCCATATCAAGTCATTCTAACGTGCTGCATATTAGAATCTCTCTTTGAGCACCGCACAATCAAGCATAACACTTTACCGTTCACTATTCCACTGTGCACACTACATTGTTTATTGTATTCTTTTTACATTATCTTCTAATTAAATATCAAAGTTATAATACAAAATATGTTATATATATTTATTTACCAAGTATTTTATCCAAATATAATAAATATTATTATTTTGTTCAATACTTTCACATGATATCCTATGATACACATCTCACAACATATTAAACATGTAAGGGAAAAACTACCACTACCAAATATCAATAGGTGCTTGTAAGATAAAGAGTTCATAGTACAACTAAGATCACAGTCATATACACAGCAATGCAAATCTAAAGCTTCCTACACTATAATCTCATTGCACGATGTATCCCTCTATGCTAGGCAAATTATGTTGTGAAACCGTGTCCACCTTTTTCCAAAATTGTTCATAATTATGAATATATAGTTCAAAAATTGTGAACATATAATTCTATAATTATGAACATAGAGTTGTGAACATAATTATGACCAAATTGCACATGACACACCACCAATAAAAAAATAAAAAAATAATAAAAACAAAAAAGGAGGATATGTACTGAAGATGAAGATACTAATAATGTTACCCAAAAGAGAATTAAGAAGAATTAGAGAAATTTAAATCAAAAGTAGTATTTATTTAGACTATCACTTTTAGACTAAGTGTTTAGACTAGTGTTATTACAAAGTTGCAAACATTTATTTTAGTGACAATTATAATCAATCTCTCATATATTATCTTGCATTTATATACTTTAAATTACCAATTTAAATAAACAAATTCAGCATTTATTTACCTATGCATGAACATCTCCTATATAATATTGTATTGATATACATTGAAATACTTATTTAAAAATAATTATTGGGCATTTTCACATTCGCGCAAAGCGCGTAAAAAAACTAGTATATTAATAAAGATTATGTGCATATACAATGATTATCTACTATCTACCATACTAATAAGAGCCCAAGAGAGTTAGGTCTATAATGGGTAGAAAAAATGGCGGTCAAATTTTTTAATCAAATGAATGGCTCAGATTGATCATATTTTAATTTTTCCTTAAGATTTCCTAATTTATCTACCATACTAATAAGAGCCCAAGAGAGTTAGGTCTATAATGAGTAGAAAAAAATGGCGGTCAAAATTTTTAATCAAATGAATGGCTATTGATCATGTTTTAATTTTTTCAAAAGATTTCATAATTTATCCTTAATGAATATGATTATCCGTTAAATATTATCTTATCCGTTAATTTCTGTTAGTTCACCGTTAACTTACTCATTGATTTCAATAAGAAAGGTCTTAGGTTCAAACCCTATCCCAACCAAAGTTGGCATAATTAGTACTTTATTTTACTCTTATTAAATTATATAAATAAATAATAATTTAGTAGCTACAACAAAAAATAATACATATGCATTTCTTTAATTTAGAATTATGTGTCTACAATGTCTTTATTCAAAAAAATTTATTTATTATCAATAAATTAAATAAGAGAAATAATTTTATTAGTTATATTGTATTTATTTTTCTCCAATATAAAAATTCTTTACATTCAAATTCATCAATTGATTATATTCGCTACATGTCCCTACAATGTCTTTATTAAAAAAAAAGTTCATTATCAATAAATTAATTAAGAGAAATAATTTTATTAGTTATATTGTCTTTATATTTCTCCAATATAAAAATTCTTTACATTCAAATTCATCAATTGATTATATTCACTACATTGTCTATTATCTTTTTGTGCACTATTTTTTAATTAAATATCAAAGTTATAATACAAAATAATGCTATATATTTATTTACCAAATATTTTATTAATACCATGAAAAAATTTAAAAAATATAATTAATAAAGCCAATCATATTAACTACTTGAGGGATTTGTTGACAAAGAGAGTATTCAAATCACACAACAAATTGAAGTGAGAATTACCTCGCAATGTCCTTGTTTGACAATCAGCAGTTAGCGGTTAGCGTTAGCGGGTTATATTAGCGAATTTGACCAGCGAATTATATCAACGGATATTTAAAAAAATTAACTGTTTAGATTAACATGTAAAATGACCTAAGGGTATACATATATTTAATAATAATAATAATAATAATAATAATAATAATAATAATAATAATAATAATAATAATAATAATAATAATAATAATTGTTTTAAAAAACTAAAAAAATAAAATTAAGCCAATCATATTAACTACTTGGGAGATTTATTGACAAAAAGAATATTCAAATCACATAACAAATTGAAGTGGAAAACTATCTCGCAATGTCCTTGTTTGGCAATCAGCAATTAGCTTTTCAATAGAGAAAATTACACTTTTGGTCCTATGACTATAGTGGAGGTGGTAATTTCAGTTCGTGACTTTTAAAACTAACAGATTTAGTCCTTTTAGTAAGCTTTTTTTTACACATTGAGTCCTTCCGGCTAATTTGCCGGTAGAAATCCGTCGGAATTTCGATTGGAGTTGTTTATTAATTTTTTGGGAGGGGTAAAATCGTCACATTTGGTCTGAGAAAAAGGGGGAAAAACGGCTTCCCATGGCTTCCCATTTCCGGCCAGGACTGTACGCCACGGCAGCTTTGCAGGTAATGATCTTGCAAGTAGTATCAGCCGGAATGGAGAAGCCATGAACAGAGTGGTTATCCAGAGATTCCGCAACACAGTACAGATTGTTTTTCGAAGCTGAAATGAAGCAAAGGGAAGACTCTTCTCTGCATGCTGTACGTATAATAAACGTGGAGAAAACATCTCGTGAAACCTTGGACACCATGGCAGCTCCCCTGCTAGATGAAGAAAGAGGAACAACAACAAAAGCATTATATTGGGTTTTCGATCTTCTTAAATTTCTCCATCACATTTGATACTCGTGATGAAGAGCTCTTGGATTTCTCGAGTTTCTTCTTTCCCCCCAGCTTCTGCTTTGAATTCCCAGAAATGCCTTCAAATATCCAGAATCATGGTTGCTTCCTCGTCTCAAATAACCTTAGCCCAGAATTCTTCGACTTTTTCTTGTTCTTTTTTAGAGCTTCTTGTATGCTACGCTGCTTCCATGGAGTTTCTTCCCCTCCCCCTTCAGGCAGTGAGGTAGTCCGGCGGAGAAGCAGAGTCGGAGTCGCAAACCAATCATCCAAGAGGCTGGTACGCGAGGAAGAAGGAAGCAAATAACTTACCCCTTTTTTTAAAGTTAAATTTACCATTTTGCCCCCACTTATAATTAATTTAAAATGGGTAAAGTTTTTCCGGCGAATTTTCGCCGGTGATTTGGCCGGGAGGACCAAATGTGCTAAAAATTGCACAGTTACAGGACTAAATCTGTTAGTTTTAAAAGTCACGAATTGAAATTACCACCTCCCCTATAGTCATAGGACCAAAAGTGTAATTTTCTCCTTTTCAATATTAGTATATATTTAATATTTTATGCCCTAATTTTTATTTGCTCTCCCTTATGTCCCGTATTTGGTTTCAACCATACCTATACAATTATTTTATTGACAATTATAATCAATCTTGACTATATTATCTTGCATTTGTAAACTTAGAATTGCCTATTTAAATACGAAAATTTAACATTCAATTATCTATGCATGAATAATTTCAATATAATCTTGCCTTATATACTTTAAAGTACTTATTTAAAAAAAAAAATATTGGGCATTATCTCAATCGCGCAATGCGCGTAAAAAACTAGTAACATCATATAAGGAAATATTTTCGGTTATCGAATAAATCTACTCATATAAAATTTAATATTACATCTTTTGATTTCAAAATATAATTCCCTTAATTTTTATTCATTTTGTTGGAATTATAATATATATGAAATACGATTAGGAATAAATTAATTTAATTATGTAAATTTCTAATTTTATCTAAATATGTAAATGATAATGACTATATTAACTATACAAATTCTTAATTTTAATTTTGTATATGAGAATATATACTTCACCAAATATATGAGAAGTTCAGCGACAAAATTTTCTATGGACCAAGAATACAAGGTGTATTTTTAATGTATTAAAAGTACATTATTTTGTGTAATAAAGGGATATTAACTAACTGTAATAGATATTCATGCAGTTTATTACTGAATGCATATTATTTGATATTATACAAAACAATGTACCTTCAACATGCAAATAATGTAATTTATGTACGCAAATAATACACTTTTAGAGTTTTAGTATATTAAAAATGTATTATTTATTTATGGTCCACAAAGCTGTGTGGGCCATGGTCCATGTAATAATAATTGAAGTTCAACTATATTATTATAGAGTTTTACTACTGTACTCTTAATTCTTACTCTCTCAAATTTACTCCCTGATGTGACAGACATTGATAAGTTGTTTATTTCATGTGAGCCCCATTATAAGTGTACATCAAGATTTTAGGTGTGGGAGTAAGAGTTGGGAGTAAAGAATAAAAGTACACATAGTATTTTTCATTATTATATTGTACATCTTAATTTGATCTCATGACCTCCTGTTATTGTTTAGCACTGTTCAATTGTGTTTCTGTTTATCCAAAAAATGAAGTGTTTTGTCACAACCCAAAGACTTTGCAGAAAAAAGATAGAGAAGAATGGGGTAGCGTTTAGAAGAAATTAGGGCAAAGAAAAGAGAATTCTCATTACTCAATAGATGCATACATTCACTAGACTAAATTGTTCTTTAAATACTCAGAAACAAACAAAACTAAGAATAAGATATTTGATGTTATCACATTTGTGCATGTTTTTATAGCTATTTTGATTCATCTCAGTAACAAATTTCTTTAATCGTGCCTACTTAATACGTGTTTTCCTTGTTTTCTCGTAAGAATATGGTTTTACACTTGTTTTGAACGTCTTACGGTGTTTGGTAGTATTTTTTCACCATTACAAGGTAAGTGTAAAAGCAAGGGGAGATTTTTAAGCACGACTGGATCAAAAAGAGGAAGAAGTCGAAGCTTCAACACCTCGACGCGTTGAGCCAGCTGCTCGACGCGTCGAGAATTTCCAGTAGCTACAAGAGACGCCCAGATTAGAGGCTCGACGCGTCAAGAATGCGGAATGCTGAATTTGGAATCTTCCTAAAATAATCCCATTGGGTTCCCGCTATAAAAAGGATCATCTTTCATCAACCCTAGAGTTCTTCTTTTCCCCAGATTTTGGTATTGGAAGGCAACCGAGAGCAAAAACCAAGAGGACCAATTTGAAGATTTACAATTAGCTTTGGAGTAGAGAATTGGCTAGGAAGATTCGGGAGAATTCTTTCACTCTTTCTCTTATTCCTTTTGTTATTTGTTTATCTTTAAAGATTGTATTGATTGCTATTATGTCCATGAGTGGCTAAAGCCGTTAGGGATTTTTGGGTGAATTTGTTTATGAACCTATGTGCCTAGTTCTTTAGTTCTTTAATATATTTATGTTTGTTTTTTTGATTTGTGTTGTAATCTTGTTTTAATCTGTTGTTGCTAGTAATTAAAGGCCTAAAATTACTTGCTTCATAGCCATGTTCATGTCATAACGAGAGTTAGGCATAAACTAGGGCACACACGATTGCACTTGACCGTTATACCTTGAGAAAGGGCAACTTGGTTGGGGAATTTATTCTAGATTATTGCGCATTGAGAGATTGTAGTAATTGGGAATAAATGAATGATGTTCCTTGTTCTTATTGAGTGTTTAAACCACGAGAGTGGAAATTCACTAGGAATAGAGATTACGAGAGTAATTCGATTCCACCTTACATTCTCACACAAGTCTTAATTCCAAACTAAATATTACGACTTTAATTGGCACTAGGTGATTAAACATTGCGATCCCAAGAATCATGCTTTGCTCTATTGCTTACAAAACCTTGTTAATTTATTTACTCTGCTTTTTATTTTCTACAATTATCCAATCTTCAAGTTTCGTTCAGATTAGTTCCACATGAGTAACCAAGTAGTTAGTGCTTAGTACCTCATCTCCCTGTGGTTCGATAACCCGAATACTCCGGGTATTATTTGTTTGTCCCAAATTACCGCAATCAATATTTCCACAAAAAACGCTGCCAATCTCTGCTGGCAAAACAACCTTGTTCGCAGGTGAAGGCCAAACCAGCGTCGCATGAAGCATCCACAACGGTCACAACTGCCTCCTTCAAACGCAGTCGTTTTGACTAAGTAGACTAACTTCCAACCGTCTTCTTCAAATGTCGTCGTTCACTTAAGTCTTTCCCTTTTTCAATTTTCCACTCCCCTCAGCCCAGTTTCTTCCTCCATTCCAGCCTTCTTCTTCTCCAATTCAGCCTCTTTTTCCTCCATGCAATTACTCAAGGTCATGACATTACCCTCCCCTTCACATGATCCTTGTCCCCAAGGATCGAAGTTTGGAAATTGCCTTGTGATGTGATGGAAGTTCTCCTATGTGTCTGGCTCTTTGGGTATGTTTGCCCATTGAACTAAGATCTCAACCTCAGCCTTATTGTTCCTCTTGACCAATCTTTTTCCTATAGCTGCAACTGGCTGCATTAACAACTTAACATCATTCCCTCAGAATCTGTAATAGGCAGCCCTGGTTGTGGAATGATCCCTTCCCCAATTCTTCCATTAAGTTGGGAAACATTAAACCCGGATGGATAGAGGTTTCAGCAGGCAATTCTAGCTCATAAGCTACTTCACCAATCTTCCTTATGATTTTGAAAGGTCCATTGAACCTGGCAGTGAGCTTCACATTGGTCCTGAAAGCCATAGAGATCTGTCTATAAGGCTGTATTTTGAGATAAACAAGGTCCCCAACCTCAAAACTCCTCTCACTCCTGTGTCTGTCTGCTTGCTGCTTCATCCTGGCTTGAGCCTTCTGCAGATTTTCCTTGGGGATAGCTATCATGGAGACTCTCTCTTTAAACCAATCATTGTCCTCTCTTTCCCCCCACCACATCTAAAGTCAGAGTTGGTGGTAGATATCCATAAAGGGATAGGAAAGGTGAACACTGTAGGGAGGTGTGGTAGTTGGTATTATACCATTGCTCAGCTATATGCAACCACTTAACCCATGTCTTAGGCTTGTGGAACACCATGCATCTCAAATAAGTTTCTAAGCATCTGTTAACCCACTCTATCTGGCCATCAGATTGTGGGTGATAAGATGAGGACGTACTCAAATTGACCTGCAATTGCTTGAATATGTACTTCCAAAATCTACTCACAAAGACCTTATCCCTCTCACTCACAATATCCTGGGGAATTTCATGGAGTTTGTATACATTTTCCATAAACACTTCAGCCACCTTCTTAGAAGTATAAGGGTGAGATAAAGCTAAGAAATGGCTATTGATACTGCTAATTCTACGTAAGCAATATAAATAACACAAGACCAAGTAAAGCAGGTAAAGTCTTCATTGATCAAGGTAGAGTTCCTAAGTACAATCTACTTGGTTGCTCTGAGTACCGACTGAGTGCGGTCGGGATTCTCTAATAACAACCTATCGATCGTCCAAAAGTCCCCTACACTGTAGCTACTGTGGATATTTATAGCCGCGACGCCGGAGACAAGCTTCCGGCCGTTCGGCATGCTCTCCACGTAGCCTCCACGCGTCCTCCTCCCGGGTGCCCTGCCTGTCGTCGTAGAAAGCCGCCACGTGTCTTTAGTCAGCTCTCTCGCCGAAGGACTACCGCTCGGGGTTGACACCATCGCTCGGGCAACTCCCGGTCGGTTCCCGACCGGGTTCTTCTCAAGGAGCCCGACCTGTTACCTGCAAAGACAGAGAGAAAAGGACAAAAGGCTCCTCGGTCGTGGTGAAGCTATGTCGGTCGGGATATTCCCTACCAAGAGCCCCCCAGCCCGGGCCTTTTTGATCAGTCGGGAAAAAACGGGACGGGATGAAGAAGCCCAACCGTCAGCCACCAGGCCGACCTGCCAGCTGTCATTCCATTCTACGCCACGTGTCGGCCTCTGCCGGCCTTGGCGATCCCATCTGTCGTCTCGGATTCAGCGCGGGTCGTGTCAGGCAAGTTGGCCCATTTCCCGCCTAAATGCCCTCCTATAAATAGGCCCTTGAGGCCCTCATTTGAACTTTCCTCACTCTTTCGCATCAGTCGGTACCTTCAGAGAGTCCCGAGCAGAGCGGCTTAGCAAAGCAATCGAGCAAGCAAACTCCAACTTTCAAGCTCCGAACTTCAATCTTCTCTCAATCGGTAAGCCCTCAACCCCCCTCTTTACTTTAAGCTCTTATTTATAGGTAGAACTGCTAGGGCAACTAACTGTCCCGGACGTCTCAAGTCCTTACTAACTCCGACCGACCTTTAGGTAGATCGATATGACGGACTCTGACAGTCAAAACGCCTCGATTGCTGATTACGACGAGGAGGTCGAGCGCATCAGCGACGAGGAGGTGGACATAATGTCCTACACCCCGGACGCTAGTCCCCGAGCGAAGCCAGCCCCCGAGCAAGCCGCCGAGCGAGACAATGCATCGAGCTCCTCAGGATCGTCAAGCTCGAGTTCGAGCGGATCGGGGAGCTCCAGCGAGGAAGAAGAAGAGAGAGCCACGTCAAGCGGGCGGGGTTCTCCAACCGAGGGCGTTAGGGAAACGCCTACCCGGGTGGTTGGGGACCACCCGGAAGCTGCTCCTCGAGGGGGCGATCGAGAAAATACCCCCGAGCGGACCGAAGAAGACCCGGCCGGGCCGGCCAGACCAGCCGTCGAGCTCGAGTTCCTGAACAGCGAGAGCGTCGAGCAAGAAATGAGCCTGCTGTCCAAAGGCGAGGCGGCTCGGATTGCTGAAATACTCAGGGGTCGGGCAGAATTCGACACGAGCCGTCAGCTGGGAAATGTAATTGACAGGCATCGGGGCAAGTGGATCGGGATGCACTATGACTCCCTGACAGCCCCGATCGCCATTCCCTTCACCCCCCTCTTAAACGCCTTCTTGGCCTATTACCGAGTCGTCCCGGCCCAGATCTGCACGAACGCACATCGGATCTTGGCCTGCTTCCCCCAGATATGCGCTCGGCACGAGGCCGAGTGCACGATGGAGTTATTTAACTTCATCTACCAGATCAAGGTTCTCCCGGGCCGCTACGGGGGTGGGTTCCTGATGCTGCAGTCCCGAACGGATATGTGCTCGATCAGAGGCTTGCCCGGGAACAACAAGGGGTGGAAAAACAGGATTTTCTCCCTCAAGTACGAGCCCTGGATCTTCCCGGTCGATCGCGTCTGGAGCACACATTTCCGGAAACAAGTGGTGCCGGCCGAGACGCAGGCGCTGAGGGACGCGGTCAGCCGGATCTCGAGCGAGGTGCACGAATACACAATCTACCGGACGGCTGAAAGTCTCGCAGCTGCCATGCTCCCGCCCCCCACGTACGAGCTGCCGGAGAAGTATCTGCCCGTTCCGATGGGCGTGACGGTCGCCAAGCCTTTGAAACGAAAGAAGAAAGGTTTAGCTTGAGCTGTTCTTCCCGACCTAGCTTTATTTTTGAATAAACTAACTCTGCTCTTGTTTTGCAGCTATGGCCGAGTTTGGTGACGAAGACGCCGCCCTTCCCCCACCCGTCAAGATCTCGCTCGGCAGGAAGAAGAAGGCCAAGACCAAGGCGGCCGGGGAGAAGGAGATCCCATCTGCTCGACCTCTGAGCGCCTCGACCGTGACGACGGGCGAGGGCTTCATCGTGGAGCAGCCGGACGTCCTGGTCACTCGGGTGGAGGTCGCCCGGGGAAAGGAAAAGGTTGCCGACCAGGGCGCGACCGAGGCGGGCAGCCTGAAGCGCCGCCGCGAACAACACAGCCCGACCCCTTCGGCCGGGCGGGAGAGGGAGCATTCATCCGTGCTGGCACGGATCGGCAATGCGGCGCCAGCCCGAACGGACCTGGGGAAGATGACCCCGACCCAGGTTGCTGAGCGGATCGGCCACGATCTTGCTGAGGTGAGTCCCAACTTTTAATCTTTCTTTGCCCAAATATCGTTTGATCGGGCTAACTTTGATTATCTTCTTTGTGTTGCAGATCTCCCGGGCGACCCAACTTCTTCAGGGTCAAGCTTTGCTGGCCGAGGAGGCCGATCACCACAAGAAGACGGCTGCTCGTCGTCTAAAGGAGATCAAGGAACTCCAGGCCGAGCTAGAGAAGACACAGAAGGCCCTGAAGAAGGGTGATGAGGAGCGGGTGCTGGCCGAGAAGGTCGCCAGCCGGGCGATTGGGGAGGCCCGGGAGCTGAAGGCTCAGCTCGAGAACCCGAGCGAGCTGGTGCGGGCGGCCTTCAAGGACAAGGAGCTGGGCACGGCCTTCCTAACAGCAGCCCGAGGAGACGAGGTCGGGAACGAGTTGATCGTCTCGTTCGGGAAGTGGGCCTTTACGGCCGGGAAGCAGAAAATGCTTGAACGCATCCGCAAGCGGTTGGAGGAGGCCCTCGACGCCGATGATCTCCAACTGGTCTTGTCGGCCTTACCCCCGGACGTGGCAGATCCCGGTCCCTCCCCCTTTACCCCGACCCCGAAAGCCAAGGTAACCGAGCCTGGGGCTTCGTCGGCGGCTGCCCCGAGCGGGAAAGAGGCGACCTCCGGTGCTCAGGAGGCGAAGAAGTAGATTTAGGCTTCTTTCCTTCTTTTTGTGAGACCTTAGTCGGGAGCCCGGTCCCGATTTGTACCGGGTACCTTTTGTTGATTAATGAAATTCCTTTTTGCTCCATCTTATGTCGCTCGTTTTTTATTTTCTTGCTTCTCCATTTGCACGCATTGATCATAATCACTCGACCACCTGGCCTTTAGACCCGGTCTCGCGATACTCGATCCGCTCAACGCCCGACCTTACGGCCTTATGGCCTGGTCGTGCGTTCGATGTTTCGACTTCAAACTGGCCAACCGATCGGGTTGACCCGACCTCCGGGCCTTTGCCGAAAAAATTTCAAGCCTCTACGGTCGGAGTATAACCGAGCGACGGGCCGAGAACAAGCAAGCCTCTACGGTCGGAATGTAACCGAGCGACGGGCCTTGTATACTTCCTTGTCCCAGCCCCCACACTATTGCGCGCACAAGGCACGAGTGGGTGCGATAGTGGACAGAAGTTGGATGGATCGGGGAATAATGCTGAGAGCTCCTGGCTTCCCCGATCGGTGGCGTGACTCGAGTGTCCGCCTATGTGGAGCGCGTTTTGACCGGTCGGCAGACTTCGCCCGATCGATTGAACGTTGAACTGACCTGCTGATGAATTAAAATAACCTATCGTGCCGCCGCATACAAACGGTCGAGCAATCATTGATCGTATATACATTGAACTTTCCCGCTCGCAGGCGGTTGAATTAACTTTACAACCATAAAATTTACATAGAAATGACGACCGGGACTAACTCGCAGGTCCAGCCCCCACTTCGTCTAAAAATACAAAAAATAGGCTAATGCCTAAAAAGAACGAGGTGCTCGGAATTCCAAGTCCCCTCTATTAACCGACCCGTCGTTGTCTCTAGTCGGTATGTTCCCGGCCGGATGACAGCGTTGATGATGTACGGCCCTTCCCAGTTCTGAGCTAGCTTTCCCCCTTCTAAAGGTTGACTGGCCTCCCTTCGTCGTAAAACGTAATCTCCCACTTGAAAATAACGAGGGTTGACCCGAACGTCCTTCGAGCTCTTGACGCGCTTCTGGTATTCGGCCATACGCCGAGCGGCTAGCTCCCTTTTTTCTTCGACCGCATCGAGGTCCACAGCCATGGCGTGTTCATTGTCCTCCGCGTTGTAGGTTCTCTCTCGATCGGTCGGGATCCAAGCCTCGATCGGTAGTCGGGCTTCGGCACCGTAAACCAGGGCGAAAGGGGTCTCCAAAGTAGCTTCTCTCGGGGGTCGTCCGATAAGTCCATAAGACATATGGCAACTCATCGGCCCAACTACGACCGGCCGAGTGTAACTTCTTCTTCAGACCTTCCAGTATCGTCCGGTTAGCATTTTCCACCTGTCCATTTCCCCGCGGGTAAGCGACAGACGACCGGACATGAGTCGTCCCGATCGTGGCCAGGAAATTCTGAAAATATTGGCTCACAAATTGGCGACCGTTATCGCTGATGAGATGTACGGGCACGCCAAAACGGGAAACGACATTGCGCCAAAGGAACCGAGCACACTGCTGAGATGTGATCGTGGCTAAGGGCTCGGCTTCTATCCATTTAGAGAAGTAATCCACGGCGACGATCACGAACCTTCTCCTACCGGACAGCTGAGGAAAGGGGCCCAAGATGTCTACCCCCCACCTAGCGAAAGGAATGGCGGTCGTGACTGGCTGGTAGAAGGTTGCCGGTCGTCCAGGCATCCGGGCGTACAGTTGGCACGTCTCACATTCCCGAGCTAGCTTCTCACAGTCTAGCTGGAGGGACGGCCAGTAGTACCCAATCAGCATGATACGACGGGCCAGGGATCGACCTCCCTGATGTGAGGAGCAGATTCCCGAGTGAAGCTCCTTCATTACTAAATCCGCCTCGAACGCGGTTAGGCATCGCATGAGAGGGCCTCCATACGATCGTCGATACAGACGATCGTTCACGACTTGGAACCTCGGGGCTCTCAGCTTAGCTTTTCGAGCACGCTGCGGGTCGTCTGGGAGTCGACCGTGCTCGAGATATTCCTTCAGATCGGTGATCCAGCTATCTTCCACCGGTTGGATTGGATTGACCGGCAAGCGATGGATACTGTGTTTGGGGATCACCAAGATCCGGGCTATCTTCGACATGTGTTCCGGGGCATCTTGGGCCAATTGGATAAGATATCCGCATCGGCGTTATCCAATCGGGGTATATGTCGTACGGTGTACCCCCGGAACTGTGCAAGCTTCTCCATGGCGAGGTCTCGGTACAGTTGTAGACGTTCTCCGTTAACCTCATAATCTCCGAGAACTTGCCCGACCACGAGCGCAGAATCGGTTTGGGCTCGGATGTATTCAGCCCCCAAGTCCCGAGCGCATTGCAAGCCATTCACAAATGCTTCATACTCGGCTTCGTTGTTGGTCGGGTGGAACTGATACATCAGAGCGAAATACACCTTGAAACCTTCTGGGCTCGTGACCACTACTCCTCCGCCCGCTCCTTTTTTGCTACTTGACCCGTCAGTAGCTAGCGACCACCACTCGGCCTCGGGATCCTCAACCTCGGGGGGTCGGGTATCCCGGGCGGTGCACTCGACCAAGAAATCTGCCAGAGCCTGACCTTTGATTGCCGGTCTCGGTCGGTATTCGATCGCGTACTGGGTCAGCATTAACGCCCATTTGACTAGGCGACCGGATGAAGAGGCGGTGCGAAGGACTGGTCCGATCGGCTGATCGGTCAACACGTGAATCGCTCGACCCTGGAAGTAGGGAGCCAACTTCTTCGCGGCGGTATAGAGGGCGTAGACGACCTTCTCTAACCGGGGAGTACCGGAGCTCGGGACCATGTAGCGCGTGGCTTACATAGTACACCGGTCGCTGGACCCCTTCCGGATCGGTTCGGCACAATACTGCGCTTACTGCACGATCGGAGACGGCGAGGTACACGTCTAGCTCTTCCCCGAGCTCGGGCTTTGAGAGCACAATAGGTGACATGAGGTACTCCTTCAACTCGTCAAAAGCTGCTCGGCACTCTTCGTCCCAGACGAACCCATTAACTTTTCGCAATACCTTGAAGAAAGGTAGAGCACGCTCGGCTAACTTGGAGAGGAACCGGCTAAGGGCCGCCAACCGACCGGTCAATTGCTGGACCTCCCGAACGGTAGAAGGTGGTTGCATGTCCAGAATCGCTTTAACTTTGGCCGGGTTGGGCTCAATTCCTCTCTTGGTCATCATGTAGCCGAGGAACTTGCCGGTCTGAACCGCGAATGTACACTTGGTCGGGTTCAGCCGCAACTGGTACTTCCTCATGATCTGGAAGCACTCCCGGAGGTCCCGAGTATGGTCGGACCGGTCCCGACTCTTGACCAGCATATCATCAATGTAAGCCTCCATTGTTCGGCCCAGTAGATCGGCGAAGAGCATATTGACCATTCTCTGATAGGTCGCTCCTGCATTCCGGAGGCCAAACGGCATCACTCGGTAACAATACAGCCCGTCCGGGGTTACGAAGGCTGTCTTGCTCTCGTCTTCATGGTGCATCATTATTTGGTGATATCCCTTGAAGGCATCCATGAAGCTCATCAACTCGGCCCCGGCCGTCTCGTCGACCATTTGATGAATGCTCGGTAGAGGATAAGGGTCGAGCGGACAAGCCTTGTTGAGGTCCGTGAAGTCTATGCACATCTTCCAAGCTGGGGGCTTTGGAACTAGAACAATGTTTGCCACCCACTCGGGGTAGATAACGGCGGATGTGCTCGATCGCCGCCATTTTCTTGACCTCCTCTCTGACAAACTCGCGGCGATCGGAAGATAGGTGTCGTGTCTTCTGTACGACCGCCTCGCTGCGGGATCGACGGCTAGCTTATGGCAAATGATCGATCGATCGATCCCGGGCATGTCCTCGGGTCCCCACGCAAAAATATCAGCATACTCCCTGAGTATGCTCAGAACCTCCGCTCGGAGCTCGGGGGTGAGGGCCCGGCCAATTTTAATCTTCCTATCCGGGCGGTCCTCGGATAGGGGAACTTCTTCTATCTCTTCGGAAGGTTCGGGCTGCTCCTTCCGTTCTTTGGCCTCCTCTTTGGCTATAGTGTTCACCGGGAAGACGGACCGGAATCGCGTCTGTTGACCGCTCGGGTGTAGCACTTCCGGGCGGACTGGACATCGCCACGGACCACACCGACCCCACTTGGGGTGGGGAATTTCATGCAGAGATGGGGCATGGAAATTATCCCACCGATCTTCATGATGGCGGGGTCGGCCTAGGATAATGTTGTGGACGCAATGGAGGTTGACCACAACGAACTCAAGCTCTGTCTTGATCGACCTCGGGGGGGGTGCGATCTCGACCGGGAGAGTGATTTTGCCTTCGGGGTAAATGAGGGCCCGGTAAATCCCGACAGTGGTACACCGACCGGAGTCAGCTCCTTCCTGTCAAGGGCCAAGCTTCTCGAACACGTCCAAGTACAGGACGTTCACACTGCTACCCGTGTCCACCATAACCTCTGGACGTCCGTTCCCTTGACGTCGATTGTGACACGAGCGCCTCCATGCCGTGGTCACTGCTGCTAGGTTGGTCCTCTAAGGTGAAGGTTATGGGCTCCATTTTTTGTCTTTTCCCGGTCTCTCGGGAATCCACGATCGCAACCGGGCAATTCGTCCTCGGCTGGGAAGCGTCTTCTAAGCCACCAAATATGACATGGATGGTGGGCTTGGCCGACCGGCGACTGCTGGTCGGGGGATCAGGGTCCCGTCGGTCTTCATGACGATCGTCCTTCGATCGTCTCTCCGGTCCTGACCCGACGATCGGAGCGGTGATGAGATCGCCTGTGATCCCTCCGATCCGGTATTCCTCTTGCTTTCTTCTCTCTTCCCACGCACTTGTCCAATTTTCCCAAATTGAGCAAATCTTCCAACAATTGGCGCAGGTGGGCGCACTCCTCGGTATCATGCCCGGCGCATCGGTGGTAAGCACAGTGTTTACTCTTATCAGGGCCGTCTCGATCGGGATGGGGGGAGTTTGATGAGGTTGCAAGATTGAGCATACTGCATGGCCTCCGTGCAGGATCGGTTTAAGGCCGTAAACTCCGCAGGCTGGTGCGGGATCGGGGACGATCGTGCCCGATTGATGTTCCGCCCGCCCGCGGCTTTAGACGAAGAACCGACCTCTTGTGAACGTTTCACGGCATTCGCCTCACCAGCATTGGCGTAATCCGTGACCCTTCGGAGGGCCTCCTCATACGTGGTCGGGGGGTGGAGGATAAAATCCTGGTACAGGTACCCCGCCCGAAGGGAGATATGGAGCATGTGGGTGGCGGTCGCATCATCCATGGGTTCGACCTCCCCCGACCGCTGCTTTCCACTTGATGAGGAAGTCGGTCAAGCTTTCCCCTTCGAGCTGCTTGGCCTTCTCGAGGTACATGTAAGACTTCCTCACCACTTTGGAAGTAATGAACTTCCGTACAAACTTGATCGCCAGGGTCTCAAATTTGTCGATCGACCCCGGGGCAAGGTGCGGAACCACTCTGCTGCCGACCGGTGAGGGTTGAGTAGAAGGCCCTGCACATCACGGCGTCTGAAACGCCCTTCAGCATCATGTTGCTGAAAAAATCGTTCACGTGAGCCTCAGGATCTGTCCGACCGTCGTAGCTCTTCTCTCCCGAGACCTTTAAGTCGAGCGGGTAAGGCTGAGCCATTACCGCTGCTGTGAAAGGCGTCTGGTGGAGGGGATCGATCGGTCGGCGGGTGCTGTAGGATATGCACTCCTGAGCTGCGCAACTTCGGCCTGGAGATTGTAGAGCAATCCTCGGGTCTCGTTGAGCTCGGCGTTCTGGGCGGCTTGGGCTGTATCCCGAGCGCGTCGACGTCGATGTGATCTCGACCCGCTGTACCCGGATGAAGCCTCGTGGCTAGCTTCCTGCATTTGTTCGTCCTCTTGCCTGGGTTCGGGTCCTGGGGTCCCAGACGCTGGCGCATCTCTGGTCGGAGACGGTCGAAAGCTACCGCTCGGGCAACCTCCTCTCGGGTCTCCTCCGCTTGAACGGCCTGAACTGGTGCCTCCATCGCATCAGCACCCCCGACCCCAACCGCGAATGAGCCGAGCGTCGAGCCCGGGAAGTGGACTGACGCTGCGGCTCTACCTGTGCGATTGGTTGTACTGGAGGGGCGGCGGCTGGAGCTGTATAGCCAGGCGTATATGGTGGATAGCCAACCGGGGAAGTGTAGCACATCGGTTGGCCTGGCCAAAACCCGTATGGTGGAGGTGGAACCGGATACGGGTACTGGGCGGGATACATCATCGGCTGCTGCTGGTATGGCAGACCGGGTGGTGGGTATCCCGGTTGTATATAATTCACCGGCTGCTGGGCGG
>NW_017619261.1:470000-532552 GCF_001879475.1 Ipomoea nil | reverse complement strand
ATAAATAACACAAGACCAAGTAAAGCAGGTAAAGTCTTCATTGATCAAGGTAGAGTTCCTAAGTACAATCTACTTGGTTGCTCTGAGTACCGACTGAGTGCGGTCGGGATTCTCTAATAACAACCTATCGATCGTCCAAAAGTCCCCTACACTGTAGCTACTGTGGATATTTATAGCCGCGACGCCGGAGACAAGCTTCCGGCGTTCGGCATGCTCTCCACGTAGCCTCCACGCGTCCTCCTCCCGGGTGCCCTGCCTGTCGTCGTAGAAAGCCGCCACGTGTCTTTAGTCAGCTCTCTCGCCGAAGGACTACCGCTCGGGGTTGACATACCATCGCTCGGGCAACTCCCCGTCGGTTCCCGACCGGGTTCTCTCAAGGAGCCCGACCTGTTACCTGCAAAGACAGAGAGAAAAGGACAAAGGCATCTCGGTCGTGGTGAAGCTATGTCGGTCGGGATATTCCCTACCAAGAGCCCCCCCAGGGCCTTTTTGATCAGTCGGGAAAAAACGGGACGGGATGAAGAAGCCCCAACCGTCAGCCACCAGGCCGACCTGCCAGCTGTCATTCCATTCTACGCCACGTGTCGGCCTCTGCCGGCCTTGGCGATCCCATCTGTCGTCTCGGATTCAGCGCGGGTCGTGTCAGGCAAGTTGGCCCATTTCCCGCCTAAATGCCCTCCTATAAATAGGCCCTTGAGGCCCTCATTTGAACTTTCCTCACTCTTTCGCATCAGTCGGTACCTTCAGAGAGTCCCGAGCAGAGCGGCTTAGCAAAGCAATCGAGCAAGCAAACTCCAACTTTCAAGCTCCGAACTTCAATCTTCTCTCAATCGGTAAGCCCTCAACCCCCCTCTTTACTTTAAGCTCTTATTTATAGGTAGAACTGCTAGGGCAACTAACTGTCCGGACGTCTCAAGTCCTTACTAACTCCGACCGACCTTTAGGTAGATCGATATGACGGACTCGACAGTCAAAACGCCTCGATTGCTGATTACGACGAGGAGGTCGAGCGCATCAGCGACGGGAGGTGACATAATGTCCTACACCCCGGACGCTAGTCCCCGCGAAGCCAGCCCCCGAAACGAGCGCGCGAGCGAGCTCCTCAGGATCAAGCTCGAGTTCGAGCGCGATCGGGGAGCTCCAGCGAGGAAGAAGAAGAGAGAGCCACGTCAAGCGGGCGGGGTTCTCCAACCGAGGGCGTTAGGGAAACGCCTACCCGGGTGGTTGGGGACCACCCGGAAGCTGCTCCTCGAGGGGGGCGATCGAGAAAATACCCCCGAGCGGACCGAAGAAGACCCGGCCGGGCCGGCCAGACCAGCCGTCGAGCTCGGAGTTCCTGAACAGCGAGAGCGTCGGAGCAAGAAATGAGCCTGCTGTCCCAAAGGCGAGGCGGCTCGGATTGCTGAAATACTCCAGGGGTCGGGCAGAATTCGACACGAGCCGTCAGCTGGGAAATGTAATTGACAGGCATCGGGGCAAGTGGATCGGGATGCACTATGACTCCCTGACAGCCCCGATCGCCATTCCCTTCACCCCCCTCTTAAACGCCTTCTTGCCTATTACCGAGTCGTCCCGGCCCAGATCTGCACGAACGCACATCGGATCTTGGCCTGCTTCCCCCAGATATGCGCTCGGCACGAGGCCGAGTGCACGATGGAGTTATTTAACTTCATCTACCAGATCAAGGTTCTCCCGGGCCGCTACGGGGGTGGGTTCCTGATGCTGCAGTCCCGAACGGATATGTGCTCGATCAGAGGCTTGCCCGGGAACAACAAGGGGTGGAAAAACAGGATTTTCTCCCTCAAGTACGAGCCCTGGATCTTCCCGGTCGATCGCGTCTGGAGCACACATTTCCGGAAACAAGTGGTGCCGGCCGAGACGCAGGCGCTGAGGGACGCGGTCAGCCGGATCTCGAGCGAGGTGCACGAATACACAATCTACCGGACGGCTGAAAGTCTCGCAGCTGCCATGCTCCCGCCCCCACGTACGAGCTGCCGGAGAAGTATCTGCCCGTTCCGATGGGCGTGACGGTCGCCAAGCCTTTGAAACGAAAGAAGAAAGGTTTAGCTTGAGCTGTTCTTCCCGACCTAGCTTTATTTTTGAATAAACTAACTCTGCTCTTGTTTTGCAGCTATGGCCGAGTTTGGTGACGAAGACGCCGCCCTTCCCCCACCCGTCAAGATCTCGCTCGCAGGAAGAAGAAGGCCAAGACCAAGGCGGCCGGGGAGAAGGAGATCCCATCTGCTCGACCTCTGAGCGCCTCGACCGTGACGACGGGCGAGGGCTTCATCGTGGAGCAGCCGGACGTCCTGGTCACTCGGGTGGAGGTCGCCCGGGGAAAGGAAAAGGTTGCCGACCAGGGCGCGACCGAGGCGGGCAGCCTGAAGCGCCGCCGCGAACAACACAGCCCGACCCCTTCGCCGGGCGGGAGAGGGAGCATTCATCCGTGCTGGCACGGATCGGCAATGCGGCGCCAGCCCGAACGGACCTGGGGAAGATGACCCCGACCCAGGTTGCTGAGCGGATCGGCCACGATCTTGCTGAGGTGAGTCCCAACTTTTAATCTTTCTTTGCCCAAATATCGTTTGATCGGGCTAACTTTGATTATCTTCTTTGTGTTGCAGATCTCCCGGGCGACCCAACTTCTTCAGGGTCAAGCTTTGCTGGCCGAGGAGGCCGATCACCACAAGAAGACGGCTGCTCGTCGTCTAAAGGAGATCAAGGAACTCCAGGCCGAGCTAGAGAAGACACAGAAGGCCCTGAAGAAGGGTGATGAGGAGCGGGTGCTGGCCGAGAAGGTCGCCAGCCGGGCGATTGGGGAGGCCCGGGAGCTGAAGGCTCAGCTCGAGAACCCGAGCGAGCTGGTGCGGGCGGCCTTCAAGGACAAGGAGCTGGGCACGGCCTTCCTAACAGCAGCCCGAGGAGACGAGGTCGGGAACGAGTTGATCGTCTCGTTCGGGAAGTGGGCCTTTACGGCCGGGAAGCAGAAAATGCTTGAACGCATCCGCAAGCGGTTGGAGGAGGCCCTCGACGCCGATGATCTCCAACTGGTCTTGTCGGCCTTACCCCCGGACGTGGCAGATCCCGGTCCCTCCCCCTTTACCCCGACCCCGAAAGCCAAGGTAACCGAGCCTGGGGCTTCGTCGGCGGCTGCCCCGAGCGGGAAAGAGGCGACCTCCGGTGCTCAGGAGGCGAAGAAGTAGATTTAGGCTTCTTTCCTTCTTTTTGTGAGACCTTAGTCGGGAGCCCGGTCCCGATTTGTACCGGGTACCTTTTGTTGATTAATGAAATTCCTTTTTGCTCCATCTTATGTCGCTCGTTTTTTATTTTCTTGCTTCTCCATTTGCACGCATTGATCATAATCACTCGACCACCTGGCCTTTAGACCCGGTCTCGCGATACTCGATCCGCTCAACGCCCGACCTTACGGCCTTATGGCCTGGTCGTGCGTTCGATGTTTCGACTTCAAACTGGCCAACCGATCGGGTTGACCCGACCTCCGGGCCTTTGCCGAAAAAATTTCAAGCCTCTACGGTCGGAGTATAACCGAGCGACGGGCCGAGAACAAGCAAGCCTCTACGGTCGGAATGTAACCGAGCGACGGGCCTTGTATACTTCCTTGTCCCAGCCCCCACACTATTGCGCGCACAAGGCACGAGTGGGTGCGATAGTGGACAGAAGTTGGATGGATCGGGGAATAATGCTGAGAGCTCCTGGCTTCCCCGATCGGTGGCGTGACTCGAGTGTCCGCCTATGTGGAGCGCGTTTTGACCGGTCGGCAGACTTCGCCCGATCGATTGAACGTTGAACTGACCTGCTGATGAATTAAAATAACCTATCGTGCCGCCGCATACAAACGGTCGAGCAATCATTGATCGTATATACATTGAACTTTCCCGCTCGCAGGCGGTTGAATTAACTTTACAACCATAAAATTTACATAGAAATGACGACCGGGACTAACTCGCAGGTCCAGCCCCCACTTCGTCTAAAAATACAAAAAATAGGCTAATGCCTAAAAAGAACGAGGTGCTCGGAATTCCAAGTCCCCTCTATTAACCGACCCGTCGTTGTCTCTAGTCGGTATGTTCCCGGCCGGATGACAGCGTTGATGATGTACGGCCCTTCCCAGTTCTGAGCTAGCTTTCCCCCTTCTAAAGGTTGACTGGCCTCCCTTCGTCGTAAAACGTAATCTCCCACTTGAAAATAACGAGGGTTGACCCGAACGTCCTTCGAGCTCTTGACGCGCTTCTGGTATTCGGCCATACGCCGAGCGGCTAGCTCCCTTTTTTCTTCGACCGCATCGAGGTCCACAGCCATGGCGTGTTCATTGTCCTCCGCGTTGTAGGTTCTCTCTCGATCGGTCGGGATCCAAGCCTCGATCGGTAGTCGGGCTTCGGCACCGTAAACCAGGGCGAAAGGGGTCTCCAAAGTAGCTTCTCTCGGGGTCGTCCGATAAGTCCATAAGACATATGGCAACTCATCGGCCCAACTACGACCGGCCGAGTGTAACTTCTTCTTCAGACCTTCCAGTATCGTCCGGTTAGCATTTTCCACCTGTCCATTTCCCCGCGGGTAAGCGACAGACGACCGGACATGAGTCGTCCCGATCGTGGCCAGGAAATTCTGAAAATATTGGCTCACAAATTGGCGACCGTTATCGCTGATGAGATGTACGGGCACGCCAAAACGGGAAACGACATTGCGCCAAAGGAACCGAGCACACTGCTGAGATGTGATCGTGGCTAAGGGCTCGGCTTCTATCCATTTAGAGAAGTAATCCACGGCGACGATCACGAACCTTCTCCTACCGGACAGCTGAGGAAAGGGGCCCAAGATGTCTACCCCCCACCTAGCGAAAGGAATGGCGGTCGTGACTGGCTGGTAGAAGGTTGCCGGTCGTCCAGGCATCCGGGCGTACAGTTGGCACGTCTCACATTCCCGAGCTAGCTTCTCACAGTCTAGCTGGAGGGACGGCCAGTAGTACCCAATCAGCATGATACGACGGGCCAGGGATCGACCTCCCTGATGTGAGGAGCAGATTCCCGAGTGAAGCTCCTTCATTACTAAATCCGCCTCGAACGCGGTTAGGCATCGCATGAGAGGGCCTCCATACGATCGTCGATACAGACGATCGTTCACGACTTGGAACCTCGGGGCTCTCAGCTTAGCTTTTCGAGCACGCTGCGGGTCGTCTGGGAGTCGACCGTGCTCGAGATATTCCTTCAGATCGGTGATCCAGCTATCTTCCACCGGTTGGATTGGATTGACCGGCAAGCGATGGATACTGTGTTTGGGGATCACCAAGATCCGGGCTATCTTCGACATGTGTTCCGGGGCATCTTGGGCCAATTTGGATAAGATATCCGCATCGGCGTTATCCAATCGGGGTATATGTCGTACGGTGTACCCCCGGAACTGTGCAAGCTTCTCCATGGCGAGGTCTCGGTACAGTTGTAGACGTTCTCCGTTAACCTCATAATCTCCGAGAACTTGCCCGACCACGAGCGCAGAATCGGTTTGGGCTCGGATGTATTCAGCCCCCAAGTCCCGAGCGCATTGCAAGCCATTCACAAATGCTTCATACTCGGCTTCGTTGTTGGTCGGGTGGAACTGATACATCAGAGCGAAATACACCTTGAAACCTTCTGGGCTCGTGACCACTACTCCTCCGCCCGCTCCTTTTTTGCTACTTGACCCGTCAGTAGCTAGCGACCACCACTCGGCCTCGGGATCCTCAACCTCGGGGGGTCGGGTATCCCGGGCGGTGCACTCGACCAAGAAATCTGCCAGAGCCTGACCTTTGATTGCCGGTCTCGGTCGGTATTCGATCGCGTACTGGGTCAGCATTAACGCCCATTTGACTAGGCGACCGGATGAAGAGGCGGTGCGAAGGACTGGTCCGATCGGCTGATCGGTCAACACGTGAATCGCTCGACCCTGGAAGTAGGGAGCCAACTTCTTCGCGGCGGTATAGAGGGCGTAGACGACCTTCTCTAACCGGGAGTACCGGAGCTCGGGACCATGTAGCGCGTGGCTTACATAGTACACCGGTCGCTGGACCCCTTCCGGATCGGTTCGGCACAATACTGCGCTTACTGCACGATCGGAGACGGCGAGGTACACGTCTAGCTCTTCCCCGAGCTCGGGCTTTGAGAGCACAATAGGTGACATGAGGTACTCCTTCAACTCGTCAAAAGCTGCTCGGCACTCTTCGTCCCAGACGAACCCATTAACTTTTCGCAATACCTTGAAGAAAGGTAGAGCACGCTCGGCTAACTTGGAGAGGAACCGGCTAAGGGCCGCCAACCGACCGGTCAATTGCTGGACCTCCCGAACGGTAGAAGGTGGTTGCATGTCCAGAATCGCTTTAACTTTGGCCGGGTTGGGCTCAATTCCTCTCTTGGTCATCATGTAGCCGAGGAACTTGCCGGTCTGAACCGCGAATGTACACTTGGTCGGGTTCAGCCGCAACTGGTACTTCCTCATGATCTGGAAGCACTCCCGGAGGTCCCGAGTATGGTCGGACCGGTCCCGACTCTTGACCAGCATATCATCAATGTAAGCCTCCATTGTTCGGCCCAGTAGATCGGCGAAGAGCATATTGACCATTCTCTGATAGGTCGCTCCTGCATTCCGGAGGCCAAACGGCATCACTCGGTAACAATACAGCCCGTCCGGGGTTACGAAGGCTGTCTTGCTCTCGTCTTCATGGTGCATCATTATTTGGTGATATCCCTTGAAGGCATCCATGAAGCTCATCAACTCGGCCCCGGCCGTCTCGTCGACCATTTGATGAATGCTCGGTAGAGGATAAGGGTCGAGCGGACAAGCCTTGTTGAGGTCCGTGAAGTCTATGCACATCTTCCAAGCTGGGGGCTTTGGAACTAGAACAATGTTTGCCACCCACTCGGGGTAGATAACCGGGCGGATGTGCTCGATCGCCGCCATTTTCTTGACCTCCTCTCTGACAAACTCGCGGCGATCGGAAGATAGGTGTCGTGTCTTCTGTACGACCGGCCTCGCTGCGGGATCGACGGCTAGCTTATGGCAAATGATCGATCGATCGATCCCGGGCATGTCCTCGGGTCCCCACGCAAAAATATCAGCATACTCCCTGAGTATGCTCAGAACCTCCGCTCGGAGCTCGGGGGTGAGGGCCCGGCCAATTTTAATCTTCCTATCCGGGCGGTCCTCGGATAGGGGAACTTCTTCTATCTCTTCGGAAGGTTCGGGCTGCTCCTTCCGTTCTTTGGCCTCCTCTTTGGCTATAGTGTTCACCCGGGAAGACGGACCGGAATCGCGTCTGTTGACCGCTCGGGTGTAGCACTTCCGGGCGGACTGGACATCGCCACGGACCACACCGACCCCACTTGGGGTGGGGAATTTCATGCAGAGATGGGGCATGGAAATTATCCCACCGATCTTCATGATGGCGGGTCGGCCTAGGATAATGTTGTGGACGCAATGGAGGTTGACCACAACGAACTCAAGCTCTGTCTTGATCGACCTCGGGGGGTGCCGATCTCGACCGGGAGAGTGATTTTGCCTTCGGGGTAAATGAGGGCCCCGGTAAATCCCGACAGTGGTACACCGACCGGAGTCAGCTCCTTCCTGTCAAGGCCAAGCTTCTCGAACACGTCCAAGTACAGGACGTTCACACTGCTACCCGTGTCCACCATAACCCTCTGGACGTCCGTTCCCTTGACGTCGATTGTGACCACGAGCGCCTCCATGCCGTGGTCACTGCTGCTAGGTTGGTCCTCTAAGGTGAAGGTTATGGGCTCCATTTTTTGTCTTTTCCCGGTCTCTCGGGAATCCACGATCGCAACCGGGCAATTCGTCCTCGGCTGGGAAGCGTCTTCTAAGCCACCAAATATGACATGGATGGTGGGCTTGCCGACCGGGCGACTGCTGGTCGGGGGATCAGGGTCCCGTCGGTCTTCATGACGATCGTCCCTTCGATCGTCTCTCCGGTCCTGACCCGACCGATCGGAGCGGTGATGAGATCGCCTGTGATCCCTCCGATCGGTATTCCTCTTGCTTTCTTCTCTCTTCCCCACGCACTTGTCCAATTTTCCCAAATTGAGCAAATCTTCCAACAATTGGCGCAGGTGGGCGCACTCCTCGGTATCATGCCCGGCGCATCGGTGGTAAGCACAGTGCTTACTCTTATCAGGGCCGTCTCGATCGGGATGGGGGAGTTTGATGAGGTTGCAAGATTGAGCATACTGCATGGCCTCCGCTGCAGATCGGTTTAAGGCCGTAAACTCCGCAGGCCTGGTGCGGGATCGGGGACGATCGTGCCCCGATTGATGTTCCGCCCGGCCGACCGGTTTACGGGACGAAGAACCGACCTCTTGTGAACGTTTCACGGCATTCGCCTCACCAGCATTGGCGTAATCCGTGACCCTTCGGAGGGCCTCCTCATACGTGGTCGGGGGGTGGAGGATAAAATCCTGGTACAGGTACCCCGCCCGAAGGGAGATATGGAGCATGTGGGTGGCGGTCGCATCATCCATGGGTTCGACCTCCCCGACCGCTGCTTTCCACTTGACGAGGAAGTCGGTCAAGCTTTCCCCTTCGAGCTGCTTGGCCTTCTCGAGGTACATGTAAGACTTCCTCACCACTTTGGAAGTAATGAACTTCCGTACAAACTTGATCGCCAGGGTCTCAAATTTGTCGATCGACCCCGGGGGCAAGGTGCGGAACCACTCTGCTGCCCGACCGGTGAGGGTTGAGTAGAAGGCCCTGCACATCACGGCGTCTGAAACGCCCTTCAGCATCATGTTGCTGAAAAAATCGTTCACGTGAGCCTCAGGATCTGTCCGACCGTCGTAGCTCTTCTCTCCCGAGACCTTTAAGTCGAGCGGGTAAGGCTGAGCCATTACCGCTGCTGTGAAAGGCGTCTGGTGGAGGGTCGATCGGTCGGCCGAGGGTGCTGTAGGATATGCACTCCTGAGCTGCGCAACTTCGGCCTGGAGATTGTAGAGCAATCCTCGGGTCTCGTTGAGCTCGGCGTTCTGGGCGGCTTGGGCTGTATCCCGAGCGCGTCGACGTCGATGTGATCTCGACCCGCTGTACCCGGATGAAGCCTCGTGGCTAGCTTCCTGCATTTGTTCGTCCTCTTGCCTGGGGTTCGGGTCCTGGGGTCCCAGACGCTGGCGCATCTCTGGTCGGAGACGGTCGAAAGCTACCGCTCGGGCAACCTCCTCGGGGTCCTCCGCTTGAACGGCCTGAACTGGTGCCTCCATCGCATCAGCACCCCCCGACCCCAACCGCGAATGAGCCGAGCGTCGAGCCCGGGAAGTGGACTGACGCTGCGGCTCTACCTGTGCGATTGGTTGTACTGGAGGGGCGGCGGCTGGAGCTGTATAGCCAGGCGTATATGGTGGATAGCCAACCGGGGAAGTGTAGCACATCGGTTGGCCTGGCCAAAACCCGTATGGTGGAGGTGGAACCGGATACGGGTACTGGGCGGGATACATCATCGGCTGCTGCTGGTATGGCAGACCGGGTGGTGGGTATCCCGGTTGTATATAATTCACCGGCTGCTGGGCGGCCGGGTACGTATTTGACGGATGTGGCGGTGAGAGATTAAGGTTGAGGTCCATCGTCTGACCCTGCTGTTGGGTAGCATAGTGGTCGGAGGAGCTCGCCGCATCCGCCTGGTCGTCGGCGAAGTTGTTGTGTGCCCACGGATACATGTTGGAAAAGAGACCGGGTGCTCGTCAAGACGTTGGCTCGTTGCACGGGTCCCCACAGACGGCGCCAAAATGATACTGCTAATTCTACGTAAGCAATATAAATAACACAAGACCAAGTAAAGCAGGTAAAGTCTTCATTGATCAAGGTAGAGTTCCTAAGTACAATCTACTTGGTTGCTCTGAGTACCGACTGAGTGCGGTCGGGATTCTCTAATAACAACCTATCGATCGTCCAAAAGTCCCCTACACTGTAGCTACTGTGGATATTTATAGCCGCGACGCCGGAGACAAGCTTCCGGCCGTTCGGCATGCTCTCCACGTAGCCTCCACGCGTCCTCCTCCCGGGTGCCCTGCCTGTCGTCGTAGAAAGCCGCCACGTGTCTTTAGTCAGCTCTCTCGCCGAAGGACTACCGCTCGGGGTTGACACCATCGCTCGGGCAACTCCCGGTCGGTTCCCGACCGGGTTCTTCTCAAGGAGCCCGACCTGTTACCTGCAAAGACAGAGAGAAAAGGACAAAAGGCTCCTCGGTCGTGGTGAAGCTATGTCGGTCGGGATATTCCCTACCAGCTATACTTAGTGAACCTGTCTACTATCACCATAATAACCTCCTTCCCTTGGGACATAGGTAGCCCTTCAATGAAATCCATTGAAATGCTTTGCCAAGCTTGTTCTGGAATTTTTAAGGGCTGCAACAGACCAGGATATGCCACAGTTTCTTCTTTACACCTCTGACATACATCACAAGTTTGGACTGCAGTAATCACTTCATTTTTCATCCCTTTCAAATAGAAAAGTTGTTTGAGCCTTTGGTAGGTTACCTGCTGCCCTGAGTGACCTCCTATTGGGGAATTATGTAACTGTAACAGAAGCCTG
This sequence comes from Ipomoea nil, assembly GCF_001879475.1. Taxonomy (NCBI): domain Eukaryota; kingdom Viridiplantae; phylum Streptophyta; class Magnoliopsida; order Solanales; family Convolvulaceae; genus Ipomoea; species Ipomoea nil. Next base: position 521,971 of record NW_017619261.1, on the reverse strand, counting down.
CTTCTCAGATCCCCATTTTGTCCAATATATAGTCTGCCCTTATACTTGATCAGTCCATCAATCACTGTGAAAAGAGAGTTTGTCAGGGCTGTAATTAGATTTTCAGTAAGTATCTTAGAGGCTAATTCATCCCCTTCATAACTCTTTATGACTTCCTCTATCCAAAGTGGTTTGGCAGTTGAGATGGCTAAGAGTTCTACTTGGTCAAGACCTTTTCTCCTAGACAAGGCATCAGCAACACAGTTATCTACTCCCTTTTTGTACTGAATGATATAATTCAGTCCCAATAGCTTGGTGAGGCCTTTCTGTTGCATAGTTATGGTTATTTTTTGCTCCAATAGAAATTTCAGGCTTTGATGGTCTGTCTTGATGATAAATGGCCTTCCTACCAAATAGGATCTCCACTTATCCACTGCATTGATAATAGAAAGATACTCCTTTTTCATATATAGAGAGTCCCAAATGCTTAGTCCCAAACCCTTTGCTGAAATAAGCCATTGGCTTGCCTTCTTGCATTAACACAGCTCCCATTCCTTTGTGGCATGCATCAGCCTCTACCACAAATTCCTTATCAAAATCAGGTAAAACTTGCTTCAAGGTTTCAAAGGCAGATTCAGACTCAAGACTCCACTGGAATGCATCTTTCTTGAGCATATTAGTAAGTGGTATGCTTATAACCCCATATGACCTAATGAACCTCCTGTAGTAGCCTTTGAGGCCTAAAAACCCTCTTAATTCCTTGACATTAGTTGGCTTAGGACAAGATGACACAACAGCCAATTTGGAAGGGTCAGTGTGCAGTCCCCTCTCTGAAATAATATGTCCATGATACTCAACCTCTTTATTGGCAAATGAGCATTTGTTGAGCTTGGCTAACAGCTTGTGGCCCCTCATGATCCTCAATACCTCTCTCAAGTGCTCCCAATGACTCTTTAATGTAGGGCTGTAGATGAGTATATCATCAAAAAAGACCAAAACAGTTTTTCTAATTAAGGGTTTGAACACATGGTTCATTAGTGCTTGGAATGTGGCTGAGGCATTTGTCAACCCAAAGGGCATGACCCTGAATTCATACAACCCTTGATGTGTCCTAAAGGTTGTCTTATACTCCTCCCCTTCTCTCATCCTGACTTGATGGTAACCAGCTCTGAAGTCCAACTTAGTAAACACTTTAGCATTGGCTAATTCTGAGAATAGGTCCTCAACTATAGGGGTGGGAAACTTATTCTTGATGGTTATGTCATTCAATGCCCTATAGTCTATGAAGAATCTCCAAGAATTGTCTTTCTTTGGGACCAACAGAACTAGGAAGGCAAAAGGTGAGTTGATGTGGACAATGATTCCTGCTGTCAACATTTCATCTACCATCTTCTCAATTGTGTTCTTTTGCAGAAATGAGTACCTATATGGCTTGATATTAACTGGCTTGGCTCCTGGGATCAGTGGTATCTCATGATAAAAAAGCCTCTTTGGTGGTAGTGTCTTAGGCTCCTCAAACACATCCTGGAATTCTCCCAGTATTTCAGACAATTCAGGGTAGTCTATATCTGTCTTGCCACTGGAGAGTACACTGTGGATCATTCCCTGCAATAGATACCCCTGGACTCCCTCCTTCTTCCACCTCCTAACCTCCTTCTTTGTAGCTTGTTTTAATGTAATCCCCTTAGTCATCCCCTTAAGTAACACTCTTTTACCATCCTTATAGAATGATATCCCTGGAGGCCTAGTATGGAGCTGGATTGGGGAATAGGAATCAATCCAATCCATTCCTAAGACCATATCACATCCCCCAAGCCTTAGTACTATGAGGTCTCTTTCAAAAGTTTCATCCTGAACCTGCCATTTCAATCCACAACAGACTGAATCACAGGACATTATCTCCCCATTGGCTACTGTAACTATGAGACCCCTAGCCTTCTCAGGGGTAATTCTCAATTGAACCAAGATTCTAGGATCTATAAAGCTGTGGGTACTTCCACAGTCCACAAGTATAGTGATTGGTTGTCTATTGATAGCACCTAGGAGTTTAATTGTGTTCATCCCCTCCCCACCAATAACAGCATTCAAGGTCACCTCCACATTCTGTTCAGGATTCTCTGTGGCTTCTGTCTCTTCAGTTAGGTCCTCACTGATTTCCCCTTCATTGTCCTGGGAATCAGCCCCTTCAATGATGTTGAAGGTAGGACTTTTACATCTGTGACCAGGGATCCAAGGCTCAAAACATCTAAAGCATCTATTTTACTCCCTGAGCTGGTATCTGAATTTGCTGATTTTAGGAGTCTTAGCATTGGGTTGGTAAGTGTTTGGGGTTGAAGTTTTGGGTAGATTCTGGTTAGTGTGGGGCTTATAGGGTTCAGAGCTCTTGGCTGGGTAAGGTTTGGAAAGTTGTGGGAATTTTTGGCCAGTGGGGGTAGGTTTATGAATAAGGTAGGAGGTGTTTCTGGATGGCTCACTCACTTTTAGTCCCTTCTCAAACTGCCTAGCCAACCAAATTGCATCCTCAGGTTGTTAGGTCTAGATGTCCTCACAAAACATCTCAGTTGTTGCTTCAATCTCACCACAAAGCTGTTTAGGAAGTATTGTTCATTTAGGTATGGGTAAATCTGCAATAACAAGCCCTTGTATTCTTCATATTTGTCAGCAAAGTCCACTACATTCCCCCATTGTTTTAAATTAGAAAACTCTTCCATAACATCAATGTTGTGTTCACAGAACCTTTTGCACATAGCTCTTGCAAAATCAACCCACTGAAATCCCACTCTCAGTTCATTGAGATGCCCTTCAAACCACAAACCAACCTTGCCAGATAAATTCACACACAGAATATTCATAACTTCATCCCTAGGTATCCTTGCTAGCATGAAAAATCTTCCACATCTAACTACCCACAACCTAGGATGTTCATAGACAAAAGGAGGGAATTCTTGTTTATACCTCATAAGTGGGTCACCTCCATGGTTGTGGTGCCAATTTCTGCCATATAGATTCTCCCTCCTGGGAGCCCAATGACCTCCTTCTGCGGCTCTAAGATCCCTCTGAAATTCAAACACATTCTCTCCTTGGTCCTCATTGTCACCAGATATCTCTTGGACATCCTCCTGGTTATCACCTGCTGGTTCCTTGCCTGGTCTTCTCCCAAGTCTAGAAGTACCTTCCCCAGGGCTGGGCTGCTGTGTTTGAGCTTGCTCGTGCATTGAAGATGGATTTATGACTGGTGGAATTGGCCTATTCAGCCTCAGCAGCTCCAAGACCTCATTTTTCCAGGCTTCCATACTTCCCATAAGCTCCTGGACAGAATCTTCTATGGCTTGCTGTCCAGATTCCTGCTTACTGCCTTACTCCATAACCTGAGCCTCTAGCCTGCTCATTCGATCCTCCATGGAAGCATTAGACGGAGTTCCCATAGAAAGGAGCTCCGATACCAAATGTCACAACCCAAAGACTTTGGAGAAAAAGATAGAGAAGAATGGGGGTAGGGTTTAGAAGAAATTAGGGCAAAGAAAAGAGAATTCTCATTACTTAGTAGATGCATACATTCACTAGACTAAATTGTTCTTTAAATGCTCAGAAACAAACAAAACTAAGGATAAGATATTTTCACAAAAAACGCTGCCAATCCCTGCTGGCAAAAAAACCTTGTTCGCAGGTGAAGGCCAAAACAGCGTCGCATGAAGCATCCACAACGGTCACAACTACCCCTTCAAACGCAGTCGTTTTGACTAAGTAGACCAACTTCTAACCGCCTTCTTCAAACGTCGTCGTTCACTTAAGTCTTTCCCTTTTTCAATTTTCCACTCCCCTCAGCCCAGTTCCTTTCTCCATTCCAGCCTTCTTCTTCTCCAATTCAGCCTCTTTTTCCTCCATGCAATTACTCAAGGTCATGACTTGTTTGTGAAGTCTCCAAAAAGGCAAAAACAAAACAAATATAAATAAATATAAATAAATAAAATTGAAAGAATGGATAGATACAAATTTGAAAATAGTGACCTATTTGCTCACACTTGTGAAATTTTTCTTAAAATATACTCCGTATTTTTGGTCCATTTTGTTTTGTTTTGTTTTTTTTTTTTTTTTTTTTTTTGGAATAAGGTTCAAATTGGCCATTGAACGTAACCTGAAAATGTAATTAGGTCACTGAATGAAAAAAAAAATACAATTAGGTCACTGAACACTTCAAAAAGTGCAATTAGGCTACTGAACACTCCAAACGTATGCAATTTCACTTACGTGGCAGTTGAGTTGGCATTTTTAATAATTTTTAATAATAATTAAAAAAAAACTACGGGGTAGCCGATCGTTTTATTTATTTAATTTTTAAAATTTATTATTAAAAATTATTTAAAAATTATTAAAAATGCCAACTTAGTTGCTACGTAAGCAGGTAATATGCTAAAATTGATGGTAAGTTGCTATTCGGTGAAATTGCATACATTTAGAGTATTCAATGACCTAATTGTACTTTTTAAAATGTTCAAGTGGCCTAATTATACTTCTTTTTTTTTTCATTTAGTGACCTAATTACATTTTCACCTTCAGTGACCAATTTGAACTCTTTTTTTTTTTTTTTAATGCTTAAATCAAGTCGCACCACCCACCAGCTTGTTGCTTGCCGCTCTTGCCTTGAGCAGTTGAACCCTAGACCAAGGGCATAGGCACGCGCCGCCTCTGACTGCTGCTTTCTTCTCTCTCAGGATGGCTGATTCTTCTTCCACTACGGCAGGGAAACTGGGTAATAATAATGTGAGCGAAGGAACAGTAAGGAAAGCTGTAAACGCTCTCCTCAAATGGAAGAAACTCCAGTGGAAAAGCCCCACCACCCCACGACAATCCGCAGAAGGAGATGAAGAAGACAACGATGATTTGATCTACCTGGTTCTGACTCTCAAGAAAATCCCACCCAAAGACCTCTCCCCAGTATCAAATCCCATCAAAATCCCACTCCCCCACCCCCTCCAATCCTTCTCCGATATCTGCCTCATTGTGGGCGACAAGCCCACTCAGGTCCTTTGCAACCCCATCAAGACCACACTCGCCTCCGAGGCCGTACAGAAGAAGATTAAATCCCTAGGTATCCCAATCACCAGAGTCCTCAAGCTCTCCAAGCTCAAATCCGACTTCAAATCATTCGAGGCCAAGCGAAAGCTAAACGAATCGCATGACTTGTTTCTGGCAGATAAAAGGGTGGTTCATTTGCTTCCGGGCGTTCTGGGGAAACAATTTTACAAGAACAAGAAGAGGGTTCCAGTGCCGGTGGAATTGAAGGGTAATGGGAACTGGAAGGAGGAGATGAATGCAGCTGCTGCTTGTAAATCGACTCTGTTGTGTTTCGGGTCCGGGACTTGTACTGCGGTGAAGGTTGGGAATGGGAATGGAGTTATGGATAGTCAAGAAATAATGGAGAATGTTGTTGCTGCTATAGACGCAATCGCTTCTCTTGTTCCCAAGAAGTGGGCTGGCATCAGGGCTCTTCACTTGAAGCTTTTGGATTCTGTGGCATTGCCCATTTACGACTCGAATGAAGGTAATGCATAGCTTGCTTGTTCGCTCTTCTACTCTTGCTTGCATTGTTGCTGTGCTTGTGTAACTACAACAACTATCTTCTCGTTTGAGACACCTCATAACAATGGAGTAATAGTTCAATTTTGGTTTCAATGATATTAGTTCAGTTGATATTATTATGATTTAGAGATTAAACTATTTACTTGTATCAAACCATGAAACTATTACAATGTGCAATCCAACTATCAGCTTAAGCTTTTGATGGAACACATGCCCGTATTTTGACTAGAAAGGAATCATGTAAGTTTCTCAATTATATATGTTCATAGAATAGATGTTGGTTGTTTATGTTCATTTTTTGAAATGAAACAAGTTGTTCTCTGAACTTCTTCCATTTTCAACAGCTTGATTGTTTTGTGCCTCAGATTGTTTTTCATTCCCATAGCTAAAACTATTGAGAAACAAAAAAAATGGCAAGGATAACTGAGTTTTGTTGTAAAGCATGTGCTCTGTCCTCCCATGATTTCTTCCCACTCAACTAATAGTGTTTCCACTTCTGGGGATAAATTCAGTTTTTGTTGTAAAGCATGTGCTTTGTCCTCCCCTGATTTCTTCCCACTTAACTAATAGTGTTTACACTTCTGGGGATAAATTCAGCCATACTAGAATGGCTAACTGCTTCCTCTATTTAATGGCAAATTATACCGTGCACCAGGGTGCACAATGCGCTCTGGCCCAAAACGACGACAACGACGTCGTTTTGTACCTTTTTCGTGTGTCTGCAGTTAACACCCTACAAACAAAAAAAAAAAATCCCCTGTCGGAAGGAATAGTGTGTATTTTTCGTTGGGGATTTCTTGGAAGAAATTGTCGCATATTCCTCCGATTCCTTATAAAGGATATTCGGTTTGTTAGAATAGAAGTGAAAGAGGGGATTTATGCTCGTCGTGTCCTTTATATGGACATCCGAGGCCAGAGGGCCATTCCTTTGACTCGTACTGATGAGAATTTGACTCCAGGAGAGATTGAAAAAAAAGCTGCTGAATTGGCCTATTTCTTGCGCGTACCAATTGAAGTATTTTGAAAACACACATAATCTTTTTTAAAAGGATAAAAAATTTTGAATGTACAGGATTTTATACCTGAAAACACATAATTTTATACTTGAAAACACAAAATTTTATAACTGAATACACATACATTTTCGTCGCGTTAATTCCCCACACAACTTAACAAAACGACGTCGTTTTGGGAGGCGCGGCAATGTGCGCCCTGATGCATGGTATAACGATTGCTATTTAATAATTTGTTGTATTGATACTTTATGCAATTAGTCTTGTAATTTCACATTGAGCAAAAACTGTGCCAAGGTGATTGTATCATATTGATGATGAAGTTGCTAGCAATGAAGATTTGAATGGGCCTAGCTAGCTATAAGATCTGGTTATTATGTGCTGTGAAGGGGGAAATGGAATAAGATCAAGACAAGAAGATGGTTTTCCCTTTTTATCCCTTAAAATGAAGGGCAATCTTATATTAGCAGCTGATTTATTTATAGTATAGGTAATGATATTTGTGTTTCACTGCATTCTTGGAAATATGGATTTGAAATCTCGGAATTGCATTCAAAGCAATGCTTAGAGCTTAGAGCAGGAAGCTCAAACGTCTAACTCCAAAACCATGGCAAAAGAAATTCCATGGAAGGGGTCTTCAATGCAAGATAGCAGAAGCATTGGGCATAAGGGAAGCTCTGTTGTGGTTAAAGAACTCAGGAATTGACATTATACAAGTTGAAATTGGTGCAGTGGAGGTAATAAAAGGACTCAAAACTTCAAAGAATTCGAGAATTGACAGCATACAAGTTAAAACCGGTGCATTGAAGGTGTTAAAAGGACTCAAAACTTCAAAGAATTTAAGAATTGACAGCATACAAGTTAAAACCGGTGCATTGAAGGTGATAAAAGGACTCAAAACTTGCAGAATTAATACGACTTTTGATTTAATTATGCAAGATGTTTGCTTTATTCATTTAAAACAATCTGCGAATATGGTAACTCATCTTCTAACTAGGAGCGTCATATCTAAGACAGATTGTATGGAGTGATTTACAATTCTTTGTCTCCTTGTTTACGAAGTTACAAGATTCAATTTGCTAATTTAATGAATTTTGTTTTCCTAAAAAAGATCAAAAACCTCCCTGATAGTGTGAAATGTGAACATAATAAAGTCAACCCAATCCATTTACAAATTCGTAGCTCATTAACCAAATCAAAACCCCAAACCTATTCGTAATATCTCTATTGTGTACCGCAAGCACAAACCTTCATTTCATTACCAACAAAAGAAAAATAAAATAAAATTGAATAAAAGATGAGGTGAAAGTGAAAGTAAGGCCACTCTTGTTGTCTAATAAATAAACAACTCAAACAATATGGTTTAAGCTAAGCTACTCATTCCCCATTTCTTTATCAATTCAATGATTGATTTCCATTCTAACCAACCCTTTTTTATTGATCAAAATATAGTACGGACTACGTTTTATTCTGTATCCAAGAAAACTCCATAGTCCTAGCAAGCAAGATTTTTATTTTTTTTCCTTTTTATCAATTTGGTTCATGACAACAAATAGGAATTTTTTGTGAATTTACAAAAATTACCCTCTGATTTTCATTCAAAGAAAAAACTTACAAGTCAACATTATCCAACATTTTTAATTACTTGATGGACTAAAACTGTCCATTTTCAATCAGCAAGCATTGCATTGGTCCATGATACACTTTTTTTTTTTTTGCACTTTCTAAACACCTCCATCCTCAACAACCTTGAATAAATGCTTGCAGTTGTTTTGTTACATTGAAACATGTTGATGTTCTTCTGAGTTTTACCTCACAATAGAGTAGGTAATGAACTCTGTTGAGGTGAACTGGAATGGTTGAAGTGGAATGGGATTCCTGCATAGCATAATAATTTAGATATACTTTGTGAATGGGTGATCATCCATAATTATTTTAAGATTAAAAATCCAAAGCAAAAGAAGAATGTATATGACGCACGGCCTAGGTCCATAGACTTTAATCTGGCGGATATGAGTGTCCCTCCCATTCAGATGATTTGACAAAATTGTCACTTGCAACATGAAAGTGTTGACAAAGGTTTCACTACAGCACAACACAGGAAAAACTTGTATGGTTAGTGAGCCCTTTAGCAACAGGAACAAGTCAGTCAAAATGAAATAAAACATAATGGGGATGATGTTTATCCAATTACTTCTGTGCAGTAAACATTGTGAATAAGCATTCTTTTATTTAAAAGCAACAACTATTGTAGTCAATGTGACTTTCTCCCTTTGTAACTTAAATCTACAATGATTCCACTAATCCTTTGGAAAAAATGCAGGACTAGAATCTCATTAGTCAACCTCATTTTCTCATGAGCAATTAATCTGCCAAAATTCAACAAATAACGCTCTCTCCAAAGTACAAGGCTAAAATCTTAATCTTTCCTCAGAGTAGATGAAACACAAGATGACAGTGATTTTCAATTTTACAAGGAAAAAATTTACACATTGACACTTTGTTGTTTAGTAGAATATATATCAAAATTCAACAAATAACGCTCTCTCCAAAGTACAAGGCAAAAATCTTAATCTTTCCTCAGAGTAGATGAAACACAAGATGACAGTGATTTTCAATTTTACAAGGAAAAAATTTACACATTGACACTTTGTTGTTTAGTAGAATATATATCAGAAACTGTAAAGAACCACAGTAAGGCAACTACATTCAATTTAATGTTGAGTTTCATATGGGTAGAAATTGAGGGGATATAATTTTAGGGAGATTAGAGGGAAAGGAAAATGGAGAAGTAAATTTGTGATGGATGAGAAGAAATAAAATGAGATGAAAAGAAGAAAGAAGAGTGAGAAAATAATGAGAAAAGGAGATGATACATGTATTCAGGCGAGGGAAGACAGATTATATGTTTAGTGTGAGTTGAGAAAAGAATGATCAAGTTTCTCCTTACATCACAATTGGAGAGGAAATATTTGATAGGATGGATGATTATTTTCCACCCCATTCTCTATTGGTTTTCTTTTTCCACCATTTCCTTCCCAATCAAAACAAGAGAAATTTAAATCTTAAGCTCTCTTTCCTTTCCTCCCATTATATTTTCCTCCATTTTCCATCCTTCCAAACCCACGAGAAACAAAGGTTCCAAGATGATTTACTTCTTTAGAAAAGGATTTCATAAACATGTTTGATAGAGAATTTCCATTTACAAAACTAAGTCAATCACTTGGAGGTCTCCTAAACTCATGGGTTTGGTTCAATCAATCCCCTCAGTTTACATGAACTAGGAAAAACAAAGAACATTAAAATTAATGAAGGCCACAAAATGGAAGGAAAACTAGTGCAAGAGATATGTTTATAATTTTATACAAACAATATAAATGTAAGTGTTTGTGTTTTCTTTTAGATAAGTGTAAAACAATATTTTGAAAGCTTCTATTTCTCACCGAGGATCATTCCCAGACAATGATATATACACCCATCCGGTTGGCTTGACAAGTTCCACTGATTTTATCTCCTGATTTAGCAAATGAAAGGCCCCAAATCCACTTAAGAAAAACATTGAAATGTTGAATAAAATATGCATTCCTACATCACATTTTCAATATTAAAACTGAATCTAATCAATTGAACAGGAACCCCTAATCAATCCCTAAACACACACACGTACCTTCAAGTTGTGGAAACCATCACCGGCACGAATTGAAATCTTACTAGGGGTGTAGCTCTCATCAAGCTTGAAATCAACATATAAAACTACTAACTGGAAAAGCAATATAGTTAAAACATGTAAATGCAACTCATTTTTGAAAGAAAGACAAAATTTCAAGATGCAAGTAAAAAAACATACTTGGAGCTTTACTTTCTTCTGGAACTGTATATTTACCAGATGAGGTTGTGCACCATCAGATCTAAACCCCATTTGAAGGGGGGAAGGGAGAGAGAATAGAATTAGAAAATAGAGACATGAATTATACACACCGATGAAGAGTATTTATATAAGTTTACTAACTGCCAGTATGTATCAAGGTTATCATCTCGAAGGGAAGTAATGCCATTTCCAGCTTTGCAAGAGCTGACACTCCAAGCAGCCTTCTTAGCCATCTCACAGAGGTCATCATCAACCAAAAGCTGTTGGCTACCTCCTGTCAGCTTCCCTTCTTCCTCTCCTTCTGATGAATCTGCCATTGAGTTTACCTTACTTCGGTGGACTTTGCTGCTATAAAAAAACATCTCAGAGGATCTAATTGAAGTAAGAAAATTTAATCAACTGAAACAAAACCCCTAATTTTGGATAGCATAACAAAACAAGTTGGAGTTTTTGCCAAACACAGTGAAACCCAGTTCCTTTCAAATTGCAATTCCATCAGTTAGTATTAATAAGCCTGATTGATCAATGAGAGGCTCAATCATTCACAGGAAATTACAGAATTTCTTACTCCTGTAAATTACAGACAAAAATGCCTAAATCTCCAGAAAACAGAATACCTAATGGTATCAAGATCAGTACAGATATGGATAGACAGGTCATTCTTAGCATGCCATGAAAAATAAGCAGTTCTCTAATTAAGTACAAAATATTCTCTAGCTGTATCCCATTTACAGAGTACCAAATATTCATAAACTTCAGCACTGGATTGGTTAATCATTGGAGACAAGACTTGCATAAGTACTGCCGAAAGAACACTCCCATATATTCAAGTGACAAAAAGCAATGGAAAAAAATTACATTGAAAACCATAATAAGTTTAACGTGGGCATTTTATCAAACACTACGCAGCTTGCCATTCATTTTTAAATTGCCCTTTAGAGCTATCACTTACCTTTGTATAGTCGAAGGCAGCCAAGGATCAAGCAATCATAAATCAAAAATCAAAATATCCAGATTCGAACTTGGAAGACAGAAAAAGTCATAAATCAAGCAAGAAATCGGAAGAGGAACTAAGAAGGGTACCTTTTGTCAGAGAAATCCGGCGGTGAGCGAGTGAATGGTCTAGCCGTGAGCGGGTAACTGGTCCTGCAGTAGGCGAAGTTGACAACGAGCTTGGAGTAATGGAGTCTGGTCCGTGGTCCGGCGAGGCAGCGACTTTAGCTTGGAGCTTTGCGGCTACGTCGCGACTCGCAACGAGTTAGGATTTCTGATTTTAGTTTTTCAAATTAACAGAGAGCAGTTCACCAACAAGTTAGAATGCTTAAATTATTATTATTATTATTATTATTATTATTATTATTATTATTATTATTACTAGTAGTTTCACCTCTGCGATCATGGATTTTTTAAAATATTTTAAAAATATTTAGATTGATATATAATTATATAAATTATTACATCAAATATTATATAATGTAATTGAAGAATTAAATTGGATTGATTGCATTTGATGATGTTATCATTGCTTGAATTCGATCAAATAATTACTCAATTAATAATCAATGTGTAAATGTACACATCGGTAATCAATGTGTAGATGTACGCATCCGATGCTGAAAGCCTGAAACTTTAGGGGGGCGTTTACTAACAGGGAAATTTTCAAGAATTCTTAGAAATTGAAAATTGAAAACAGTCTAGGTGTTTATCATGTTTTTTTCCCATTTCCAAAATTGAAAACTATTCCTCCTTTTTCAATAAATTTGGAATACAATTAAAAGTTGTTTTCAAAACAGAGAAACACGTGTGAACAGTAGATCTGCTCATCGAATCCGCCAGCCTTATTTCTTCTTTATTTTCTTCTTTTCGATCTGCTACTGCTTTTCTTCTTTTCGATATGCTACTGCTTTTCTTCTTATACGATCACCGGAAACCCACCCAGAATCGCCCCACCGTCCATGGCGGCCTCTTCTCCAACCGCCAGACCATTACCAACACCCAGCCTACTCTAAAATCACACCGCCTCCCGCAGTCCGCTCTCCCCTACGAATCTACGCACCTAAAATCGGAATCATTAAGACGGCAAAATTTACAGTTCAAAGACCAGAGACGAGAGCACTTGAACGAATACAAAGCCACGAAACAATTTAATTTTGAGTAAATTATTAATATTCATTACATTTTTCAATTGGTCTAATTTATTTGCCATCTTTAAGCAAAATCTTCTTACACATTCTATACATAATTACACATTTTTAGAGAAAATTTCAATTTTGGTCCACTGACTATCAGTGATGTGTTAATTGCAGCACTTGACTATCAAAAATGTTAATTTAGTACCTTGACTATGCGATTTCTATCAATTTTGGTCACGCCGGCCAAATTACCGGCGATTTGTGACCGGAAAAACGCAAGTCAACAAATAGACCGATTTGAAAGGGGCAAAATAGTATTTTCATGTTGTTTCGACGATTTGGGAAAACGGATTGTTGACCAAAATTTAACCCGACCTGTAACACCCCATTAATTTCCAAGCAGAATTAAACCTTAAACATGCAGATAACTAACCAAAACATCGAACACAGCGGAAGACTGAACAAGGATTATATAAAAAGGAAATGAAAAGGGTGTTATGCCACGCCCACCCAGAGGTGAACGCACAGGCTAACATCTGCATAATCCACAATCTAAATCCATACATAACAAGAGTACTAATGTCTATCCTTGGCACACAGGCCACAACAACTCAAACAACGGGATCTACACTAACAGGTTCTAGACCGCGCTCTCGTCTACACATCACCTGAAAGAAACACATAAAAGATGGGAAGACGCCTGGTCAGCGAATAATGCTTGTAATTCACCAATACATGTGAAATATCATACATAGATAGTATATATATATATATATATATATATATATATATATATATATATATATATATATATATATATATATATATATATATATATGTTCAAAACCAAGAGCAGAAGTCAACACAAGACTCTATGCACTCACAACAAGAATACGGGGACACATCCCAAGATCACAAGAAGTAAGAATAACTCACAAGAACGGCTCAAGTCATAATCTACCATCACACAGTAGATTAACACCCGACATGCATGATACAAGAGAAAGGACACAACCATTGGCAACACATTGCCTTTGTGACAACACATGTCACAAATAGAGGAATACACAACCACGGCTACACAAGCCTTCGTGACATCACTCATCACGAATTGATATGCCTTCCTTATGCCCGGTTCCAACCTTATGGCTACCCCCAACCTTATATCTAGTTCCAACCTTTACCTCCAGGACCCCTGTACACCAAGTCTAACCTTATTCCCCCGGGAACCGTCGTTCCCCCTCCAACAGAACCACTGATTTCATAGTACACGAGGATACCGATCACACATGGCAACACATGCCCTGGATAACACATGTTATCCCAAAAATAAACACGTGAACCTTACACAAAGGCCACAAACTCCATAATCACGTCATGGCCACCACGAGGACCACTGCCGTACCTTGGTGACTAGTGTCCCATACCACTAATCGTGCAATCCAGGTACAGCCACACACACCACACGTCAACAGGAATCAAACAACGGATCACAACGAAGATAAGAAACCATACTCAATCAAGGAATGGGTCACAGCCCAACAACAACGATGAATGACACAAGTCATCATCAACAATAGGAATGTACAAACAACACACACGCTAGCATTTAAACACCGAACTAGCATGCTCATCAAACGGGTAAACCAAACGTAGTTCCGAAGAACACACAAGACTCATCACGGTTCAACGAAACACAATATTGAACACTTAGCATGATTCAAGATACCAAAACCTACATGGATTCCTACCATATAGTTCTAGACATACGAAACACCAAGAAGACGCTCAAATAGTTCCACAAAAGAACATCGAGAAGTCAAAAGACCAAATACCGAGTCAAAAGAATCAAGGGGAACAAATCCCCGCCAAGCCAACATATGTACCCCGCGGGTGGGCCCACGGGTGGGGCGACGGGTAGGCCACTGCCCGCCGTTCCGCCCGCGGGTACACCAACTGTACAAAATAATCCCTTCGGAGATTTTCAACACCAAGCTCAAATTCAAGTCCAAAACATGCCAAATCTCACCAAATACAACAAAATGACTTGAATCAAAGGAATAGCCAAGCAATGGAATACATGAACCCTAATAACAAGCTCTAGATATGCATTTTCACAAGACAATGCATAAACACTCACATTTCATAGCAAAATCACATGTAGAATCAAAGAATCATCAAATAGGTAAGCAAAATAGAATTTGTAGAGCATGGGTTACCTCTTGTAGACAAAAACCTTCACTTAACACTTCACCAAGCTCCTAATAAGGCTCACCTTCCAAACCCACTTCAAGAACACACCAAAAGATCATAAAGATTCTATCTTTAAGGAAAGATACCTTAGAAAACACTAAAAACACAAGATAAACATAGATCTTACCCTCCTAGATGCTCAAATGTATGAAAGGTAGAATCTTGGAGACAAACTTTGAAGATTTGACAAAGCTCCAACTTGGCTTAGGAGAAAAGCTATCTAACTTTTAGAGAGAAGGAGGAGTTCAAGTTTGGAAAGGGTAAGGAGAAAGAATGGGGAGTGTCTTCTAGGTTAGATTGCATTACTAACATATGGTGAAATGTCTTGAATACCCTTACTAAAATGAAGAGGTGTAAGAGAACAAGGGAACTACTCACAAAGCTTTAGGTACAACCTTGACTTTGGGTTGACTAGTCAATTACTAGTCCCCAACTATTGAATTTTCAGGAATTTAAGGAATTAAATTACCAATTGAATTAGGATTAATTACTTAATTAATCCCTTAATCGAATTTGGATTACGGGGTGCCACATCCTCTCCCCCTTCAAAGAAGCTTCGTCCCCGAAGTTTGGGTACGACGAATTAAAACAAAACGGTAAAAAGGAACAACAATGTGACAAGAGTGTCAAGGACATTATCTTTTGGTCAAAACCCAAGAGGTTCACAAGTTGTCAAAACAAGCAAGAAGGTATGTCAACGCAAGGATTGCAAGAATTTAACCAACGGGGATGATGAGCATAACAAACTATAAACCAAACACAACCACCAACTTCTAACCAACAACTAAGAACTAACAACTAGCTCAAAGCACCAACCACCAAAACCAACTACTCAACTAAACAAACAAGCAAGAACAAGCACACAAGGCAAGCAACAAGCGACTAACAAACGGTAAAAACAACTAAGAGGTAACGACAAGCTGCAGAAGGATAAACAGGCTTACCACAGCACCGGTCCGGTCTATTGATCGGTAAATCAAAACTTCATAAATCCTCCAAGTCCTACAAGCTAGGCAAACCGACCGTCGGTACCCTAAGTATAGTTTGATGCATCGGCATCGTGAGTTCAGTCGGGTCATTTCCCGATCGCAATCAAAGTTGCAAAGCAAACTCGGGAAATTATCGTATCTACTCTCTTATGTTGACGATTCTCGCAATTAAGGGAGTGAGGGGCTACACCGGTAGTAGCTCGTCGCGCTCCAGCGTAGATCGACCTTCCCGATCTCGTAGATCGCTTCACGCGTAGATCGACCTTCCCGGTCTCGTTGCGCTCCCGCGTAGATCGACCTTCCCGGTCTCATAGATCGCTTCACGAGTAGATCGACCTTCCCGGTCTCGTAGATCGCTTCACGCGTAGATCGACCTTCCCGGTCTCGTAGACCGCCTCACGCGTAGACCGACCTTCCCAGTCTCCTAGTGTTAAGTGATAGAAAGTTTGCTCCCCAAATCACAAACAAATCCGACCTCCCCGTTGTACCTAGAAACCCGGTCGGTAGACCGGTATAGTAGACCTCTAGATCGCAGCTAACCCGACCTCCCGATCTTAGCTAGCTTCCCGACCGCTCGATTGGTAAAGGTTCGACCTCTCGGACCGTGTTGCAAAACCGACCCCTAGGTCGGGCAACCCCCTTTTCTTTTTTAGTCCACCAGACTGCGTTTAGCGTTGTGCTCTTTTTTTCCTTAGCTAAAATTTTTTTCCACTGCGTTTTTTATTAGCTTATGGTTTTTAACGAGGCAACCGACATAAGTCATGGGTTCGATACCCACAGACAGCGCCAAAATGATGGTACTAATTCCCGGTTGTACTCGTAGAATGTATGTACCATATGTACGTAATGTAGAATGTACATAGTATGAACAAGGAAGAAGAGATATAGGCAAAGAAGTCCTTTTATTCATAATTGTTCTTTTGTATTTGTAGAGAGAAGGGAGAACATAATGTAGAGAGAGAGAGAATGCATGGTGGAAGTGAAGGGCCTCCTAAAATGAAGGTCAAATGCCCTTATATAGGTCAAACCAAGTCGGGTTTGACCTTGACCCGAACCGTTTGACCCAACCCAAATACGAGCACGGAGCGTACGAGGAATCTGAACACGGGGTATATTTCCCATCAGTAAATATATATCCTTACATAACTATATTTCCAGTAACATATATATACAGATTTTTAGAAAAATATTTCTAGTAACTTTACATTTTATAAAATATATAACCGAGATTAATATTTTTTCCATCCCGGCTAAACCTTTTTTTTTACATACTCGGCCCAAACCTTATAATTACACAATTCTTATATTCTTAGGAGGGTGTATTCAATCATGACTTTTAAAGACTTTTATGAACTTTAAAAGTTTGGAGTTATTCAATTCAAACTTTTAGGGAGTCTTTAAAAGGCATGCGGTATTCAATCAAGATTTTTAAAGAGTCTTTAAAAGTCGGGTGATATTCAATTAAGACTTTTAAAGAGTCTTTAAAAGTCATGCGGTATTCGAAAAGTAATGAACTTTTGTAGACTTTTTAATTTTAGAACTTTTGTAGACTTTTCATTCTAAAATATAAATAGTTGAAATCCAACCATCAACCCCAAGATTTCAAAATTTTCTTTAGTAATTTTTAATTATTTTTAAATTTGATTTTTTATGTTTAATAGTACTTTTAATGTACTTTCTAAATATATAAATTTTATATACTAAAAATAAACATAATATTATGAAAAATTGAAGTAAAAATAGTTTTAGTCAAACCTCGTTAACCGAGCCAGACAAACAAAATGGGACGGAATGAGTAATATTCAAGACCAAGTGGCTTGTAGTCCACTAGTATCGGGTTGTTCCCCTAAGTGAGAGGTGAAAGGTTCAAACCTTAATTGAGACAAGTAGTGTGTATATGTAGGGTATCCCCTTCCTTCTAATAAAAAAAAAAAAGGAGTAATATTCAAGTATAAATATTCATTTCCTTTTCCTATTGACCTAATTTTCATGAAAATTTTTATATTTCCAGTAATTTATTAATATTCATTTCATTTTTATTTTTTAATCAAATATTAATATTCATTTCATTTTTTGCATTTGAGTCAGTTTCGAAGCATTTTTAATTTTCAGTCAATTATTAATAGTCATTTCTTATTTTAATTAGTCTAAATTTTGTGACGTTTTTATTCTCAATTAATAATTATTTTTGTAATATTCCTTTAAATACTATAATTTCACCTATGAACATTGTGTGGATAAATGAATAAAACAAATGAATATTCTAATTAATGCAAAACCATTAAATCTTTCAATTTAAACAAAAGACATAAATTTAAAATTTTAAATATAAAATCTATACTCTAAAAACAAATAATCCATAATCTAAAAATAAAAAAAATATATAAGAACATTGATTTTTATAAGAATTTAATTATAGAAAATCAAGTTTAGGTCAATAAAAGCAAAAAACACTAAATGGTACTTTCAAGCATGCACATACAGAAATATTTTAATCTACTGACATTTAATTCTTTTTGTCTGAATCTTGCCATTGAATTTTTTTTTTATTTTTTGTTTCTCTATAACTTATTTTAAAGCTGATTTTTTTTTTTTTTTTTTTTTTTTTTTTTTTTTGCGTTGGCCTTCTCGACCGCAGCTTTCGCTTCTCTCTTAACTACAAAATCACAAAAAAATATTGAACTCGGGTAGTATCCCCTACTGACTCCGTAACCATTGTGTGAAAAAAAATACATATAATTCAAAATTTTAAAAATAAAACAATAATTAAAAATTATGGAAGATCAATTACATACAAAAATAGTACGAAAAAAATACTTTTCTAAAAAAAATTAAATCTTTTTTATGCATCGACTTAGTCGGAGCAACTGTAGCTGATCTGGAGTGGCATCAACCCGGACAAATCCATAATAAAGAATGTAAATGAAAAATAATAATTTTTTTCACAGAGATAGAAAATATGACTCGTTTGTCTGTAATTTTTACGTACGCCTCTATTTTTGCGTAAGAGGCATACACTTCAATGCCCACCGGCTACGCCTCGCATTGAGATGTGCTTCCTTTGCGCCTTTTTAAACCTCCTGTATAAGTGTAATGGATATATATACTCTTTACTTAGTTGCACTTTGTAGTGTTCATATTTGCACTTTAAAAATTTAAATACAAAAATTTCATTATCTAATTAATTTTACAGAGGACAAAAATACATTTCAAAATATCAATAATAGTTTAAATTTAACAAAAATTGAAGTCTCAATCATATACGTGAGGAAAATTTATATTTTGATATGCTATAACTTAATAGTATACCTTTTCTATTACTATTTATTTATTATATTAAAAATAATCATTTTTATTTTATATTAATTATTTAATATTTAAAAATTATACGGAGTACTAAATATTTACTTATTTTAATTTTCATGTTAAGCATTAATTTAAACACACAATATAGAAATTATAACTAATTTTTACATAAATAATAATTTTTTTTTTTTGAAAGGAAGAAGGTAGATATTATTAAGCAATAACCAAATGCGAAATACAGGAAGAAGGTAGATATTATTATTTATACATAAATAATAATTAATTTATCTATAATTAATATTACATTTCACATTATAAATATTAAATTAAATTTTTATTTAAATGCAAATCGTCTCACTGTCTCACCAAACAAAACATCTGTGAAACCGTTTCACTTGAGACACTCACCCTTGGTCTGTATTCTGGAGTCTCTAATCTATACGCTCATAAGAGGATTGTTATGTCATGGACCCGTGTCCATCTTGCATTGTGGACACGCGTCCAATACGACACCGTTCTGCAATTCGGGAGTAACGATGTTGTTAGTGGCATCGTTTTCTCTCCACTAATCAAATTTTTAAAAAAATTG
Source organism: Ipomoea nil (assembly GCF_001879475.1). Taxonomy (NCBI): domain Eukaryota; kingdom Viridiplantae; phylum Streptophyta; class Magnoliopsida; order Solanales; family Convolvulaceae; genus Ipomoea; species Ipomoea nil. The sequence goes on along the minus strand of NW_017619261.1, from coordinate 502,262 downwards.
TCAAAATAATTCAGTGACATAACAATTGTGAATATACTGTTACGTAACTGGTGAATATAGAGTTCTGCAGTTGTGAATATAGAGTTCAAAATTATGAATATAGGGTTCAAAAACAATGAACATAAAGTTATATAATTATGAACATAGAGTTCAATAATTGTAAATATGGAGTTCAATATGAACATAGAGTTCTACAATTATAAATATAGAGTTAAGTAATTATAAAGAGTTCAAAAATTATGAATATAGAGTTCAATAATTATGAACATAGAGTTCATAGTAATGATGAACATAGAGTTTGGGAAGGAAACTTCTGAATCTAAAGACAAACGCGGTTAATGCAAAAAAAAAAAAAAAAAAAAAACATTTTTTTAATTAACACGGCGTCGTTTTCCACCGGCATAATTTGCCCTCATAAGACTACTGTTTAATTTGTCATACAAGGCCTGACCCCTTCCGACGGGATAGTTATGCTGTGGGCTCGTGCCCAGCGTGCATCATGGGCACGGTAACGGTGCCGTTAGGCACGTTATCTTCCCTCTTTTTTTTTTCTTTTTTTTTTTTCTTTTTTCTTTTTTTTTAATTTAATTTCAGACCGCTTCGTTATAGGAACATATATTCACAGCTTTGTGTTCATAATTTCATAACTGTACATTCATAATTTCATAACTGTACATTCATAATTCTATAACTGTACATTCATAATTCCGTAACTGTACATTCATAATTCAATAACTGTAAATTCATAATTTTCAAAGCTCTGTGTTCATAATTGTAAGTTCATAATGTCAGAGTTCTATGTTCATAATTCCATAACTGTACATTCATAATTCCATAACTGTACATTCATAATTTCATACTGTATATTCATAATTCCATACCGAACATTCATAATTTTCGAAGCTCTATGTTAATAATTGTAAGTTCATAATTCTATAACTATACATTCATAATTCTATAATTGTACATTCATAATGTCATAACTGTATATTCATAATTTCATAACGAATATGCCGTTAACGCCATTAACGGTGTTTCGAACAATTTTTTTTTTTTTTATAGTTAAAACAGCGCCGTTTCCGTGAAAACGACGCCGTTTTAGCTCCTTGCAAGGTGCGCATAGCATAATTTGCCCTTCCGACGGGCTATCGTAGAAGGATAGCAAACGTCCCAGAAAACTAGAGCCCAGATTGATTCTCGCCGGCCTGCTTTGCTGCCGCAAATACATTCGCCGCCGCTTAAACATTAATCTCAAAGAGCTGCTTCCCTTCTCTGCAATGGCGTCTTCTTCTTGTACTAGCGTTTACAACTGTTCTCTCGTTCGTAATTCCCAATGCCTACCCAGTCTATCTCCTCCTGCCGCCGCCGCCGCCGCTTCCGTCATCAAGAGACCTTCCCATTTCCCAAAATTGAAAATACCACACTTAAACAGCTGCAAATTCAATCATATTTTCTTCCCCTTACCTTCCACAGGCCGCTCATCGGCCTTCGCCCGAGCGGCGGCCGCTACGAGAAACGGCGGCGGCGGCGATAATAGTGAGAAGAAACAAGAGAAACAAGGAGAAGAAGAAGAAGAAGAAGAAGTAGAAGAGGTGGAGGAAGAACTACCGTGGATACAGGAAAAGGCATTGGACCTCGTTGAATTCACGGGCTCCGTCACTCAGGCAATTCCTGGGCCTCGTGTCGGTGGGAGCTCCTTGCCATGGATTCTCGCCGTGCCCTTGGCTTATTTTGGTATCACATTTGTTATTGCCTTCGTTAAGACCGTCCGGAAGTTCAATTCCCCTAGAGCAAAGCGTCGAAAATTGGTACTTATTTCTCTTTTTTCGCTTCTTCTCTTTTACAGATACTAAAATTCGATGCTTTAATATATGTGCTTTCTGTATACATCTGTTTTCTAATGTTTAATCAATTGCTCCTGTAATGCGAATGCAAGTGATGCCAATGTAATGTTTCTGACAAATTCCTGGTGCCTATTTGGAAATGATTTGGTGTTTGCTTTATTAATTAAGGAAATGAGGTTCTGTAAATACTCAAATGAGTATATGTAGCACATTAAACTGGAAAATGCAATATTTTCAAGGAAAAAAGGTCCTTGTCCAAAATCCATTCATGCCATCTTTGGTTATCTGCTATGTAAAACACGTATGCAAGATAAAAGAGAACTTCCCATGAATGTAGAGGGGCTTGCCTTTAACTGCTTTCTTTGTATCTTCTCCCAACCTTTTTAGTCTTCCAGCTTTGAGAAAAAGATCCGAATTGGTGGAATTACCAAGTGAATGCCAAATGCGGTGATCATAAACGTCATTCAGTGCAATGTTGCATCTTCATGAAGCCCTAGCCAACATGCATTTGCTTATTTATTTTAAGGAATTATCAGCTGTAAGAATGGCTGCAGTCCAGAGAAATCTATATGGGCATCTGTGGGCTAAGTTTTACTTTTTCTAGTAAGATGATAGCATGCATGACTACATTTTAACAAATATATGTCAACTCTTTACTTTCTCCATGATTAATGTCACATTTTGAGATACATGGGCAACAAGAGATCACTTGTCCTTCCAGGAAAAGGAGAATAGGACTGCACAATCCACATCAAATTATCTTTTCTCTTGCTTAACATTGCATATCTTTGCTTTATACAGTCATACTCTGCAATTTCTGTATTATTTTATACAAGTGCCATCTCATCTATGTTTTTTTTTTTGTTAGAAATGTAGAAACCTCCTAATTATATTTTGCTTCAGTATTGATGCCTGCAAAAAAAAAAAAAAAAAAAACCCTATCTTTCAGGTCAATAAAAATGCTTTCCTGTGTACATCAATTGATGAGCTCTTTGAGAAAGGACGGCAAAGTGTTGATGAGTCAGAGTTGAAGGACCTGATGAAAAAGGTGATTTTTTCTAAACATACGAACCTCATCCTTGTCAATTTCTCATGCAATCAATAGATATACTACTCCAGTAAAAGTGGCAATGATTTGCATGAGAGTTTGCTGCTATCCTTTTAATGAACTTGCAAGAGACCTTGATTGTATTATAGTATTCTTTCCAAATGTTTTTAGTTTACTCTAAGCTATCTTGCAAGGTTGATTTTATAAACCTTAAATACAAAACATTCTGACCAAGGACTGTGGTGAGTGTTTGCTCTGTTCAATATCTTTATCTGAAGTTAGATGATAGTGAAGATTCTATTGTTTTCTGTGCTATTTTCGTATTCTTAGCTAGCATCTACTATTTGCTGCTTGCAAAGTTTAATAATGTCTTTGAGCTTTTGCAGACAAATTTTGAAATGGAGGATATTTTGCGCAAATATATTCGATATGCCTTGAATGAGAAACCGTTTAACCCTGATTTGGTAGCTGATTTGATTCAACTCAGGAAGGCCTCACTTTTAAGTGATTCTCAAGTAGCTGAAATCCTTAATGAGATCTCAAGTCGTATTGTTAAAGATAAAGGTAACTGAATAATAGAATCTGATCATTCATTTTTCAATAGTATTATTCACCTTGTTTTGGGATTTAACTTGAAGATAAAAATCCCATATAACCATGTAAGAAGACTAATAAACATTGTGTATGAAGATATTATTTTCTTGATATAGACAGAGCTTATAATCACACATTATGGAGCAGAAATGGCTAATCTGAAGTGGTTAATTTTGGCTAAAGAAGTCAAGTTGCATGATTGCGGCTAAATGCAATGCATTAGTTGGTATAATTTCCTAAACACTCACACAGACACACAATGTGCTGGGGAACCCCCTAAATTATGCTTTCTCAAAAGTGAAGCATCTTTTTGTCTGATATGTATGTCATGCAAAACTGAATTAACTGAAAAGGACTTCCCTAAAAAAATGGGAGGGAAGAAAAGGGAAAAATGTACCATTTATATGCCAATATGCCAGATTGGATGAATGCTTCTAACAAGTACAATTTATATATGTTCAGAGGTGAAAAGGGTTCTGTAGTGCCGTGTCTGATTTCCATTCACTTGGTTGGGGTTGTGATAATGGTCAGATATGAGAGTTTAAAACAGTGGATGCTTATTAGGGTATATAGAATAAATATCGTATACTAAAAAAACTTCTGTTTTCATCTTCAGGTCCTGTTGTCATGGACATGTCAGGGTATTCTGAGAAGGGGTTCAAGAGAAAACTCGCGGTGCAAGCACTTTTTGGAAAGGTTTATTATTTGTCAGAGGTAGGATGTTCAACCGTCACTGTGTAGGGAAAGTAATGTGCAGTTCTTACAATTAAGCCTCTCATTGCAGTTTCCTTGCTGGATTGCTACACACATCACTTTTATTTCAATCTCTTTCTATCATTCCTCTCTTTATGGCTTTAATGCTTTATGCATGACATGCTTCTTTCTATTCCCAATCCCCTCATTCTGTGATAGCACCTCCCCAACCCCACCCCTCCACCCCCCGCCACAAACACACACAAAGTACTAGATGTACATTCTTTATGGTCATATATTCTGCACACTACCACATGGTTTGGATGATGGAATTATACCTGAAGTTGCGATGGAACTTTTGAGTGTAATAGAAGATCGGATGCATTTGTTTGATGTAATGATGTCAGAAATTTGACTCATCCTAGCATGTCTCCATTCCCAATTTGAAGGTTAACAAAATTGAGGCAACTATTGGATCTGTGTTTGCTTGTTATTCCAGTATGATAATGCCTTTTTAATGCTTGTTTCAGCACTTTTCTTTGCTTTACTCACTTATTCAGCTCTAAGTGTTCTTATGATCAATTCTGGATGTGGATAGGAAATGCTAGTTCGGATAATGCTTTTGATGACTATTAATCTATTATGTACCTATTGCAGTTAACATATTATGTGGTGCATTTGACATATTATGTATATTCAATATATTTACATAATATGTTCATCAAAGGTACATAATATGTTAACTACGGGTACATAATCTGGACCAAGGTCCACAATGCGCATGGTGGACCTTGGTCCACGGTATAATTTACGCATCACTAATAGGGTCTTCTCTTGATATTTATTAGAAGTGTGATTCATGTGATTTTTAATTTGATTAGGCTGTTCTAAACTCTGAAGTCAAAGTGTTATTTGCTTATGGAATGCTCTGCAAGCCTGTCTTTGTTGGCTTTTCTGTCCAGAAAATAGGCATCTTCTAGTATGCACTAAATTTTTGTCGATACAGCATATTGAAAGCATACACTTCAATGAATATCATCTCTATTTTTTTTTTGGCTCATAGGGAAAAGTTAGGCATTATAGTAGCAAAAGAGTGAAATTGGCTAGTCTACTAGTTGTAAAATAACACAGAAAGTATAGATCTTTTGTGAATCGAGAAGTTAAAGAATGTATTGAGATCAAATTTGGCTGCAGCATTTATTGATTGTTTTGCTTCATTTTGTGCACAGATGCCTGAGTTTTGTTCAAGGGATAGCTCTTTAACAGTTAAAGAAATATTTGGGGTAGCAGAGTAAGTGCTTGTCTCCTAACCTTGTGCACATGTCAGACTGTATGTGTGCCCACTGATCTCTGTTGTTCTTTTGGCTTTTCTCTATCTCTTTCAGTGAGGATGCGGAAAAGCTTAGGTTGCATACTATCTCCGATGCCGGGGATTTGGATTCTCTGGAAAAGATGGTTGATGGCTCAGATTCAGAAGATTCGAGTGACGAGTCATCTCATGCTTCCTAACTCACATTACTTGAGTAGAGTTTAGTGATAGGTTTAAACTTTAAAGCTAGCAAAGGTGATTTACCAATATATTGGAGAATTTTTGTAAAATGTTTTCCTTTGATTGTTTTTCCCTCATCCAAATTGAAAATTTTAGGACGGCTGTTGGATTGGTGCACAATGACGTTGGAACACTAGTTGTTACACAGAACAGAGATTTTAACGGAGCTCGAAAATTTTCTAATCTGCAGGGCAATTCACTCTTTAGGTGAAAAGCCTAATTCACCATGAGCAATGTTCAAAGTACATATCAGTTTTACACAATAGACTATATCTTCTTTCTATTGAAACTTTAACCGAGTATTGCTCCCTTGTGAATTAGTTTGGCATAAAGTCTTCTCTTAGGCTATTCTTATCCCAAAAATTTCTCACTTTTTAAAATGGGTTCCACTTTCACATAATCAATTTTGTATATAATAAAATAATATTAAAAGAAATAATAAAAATAAAAAAGACATCAAAAGTTGTGCAGATCGTCATTTTCAGCAACTTTTGCAGTTTTTTCTCTCATTAGCAAATTCTCTCTCCTATTTTTAATTTAATAAACTCTCTCTCTCTCATTTCAATACACATCAGCATAAAAAAAGAATAAAGAATGCATTTTCTCTCTTCCATGTCATTTATAAAGGAGTAAAATTTCTGGGATGGAATTATCCTTATACTTTTTCCTAGAGCTGCGACTACCAAAGAGATTTGATTGAGAAGACTATTTCTTGCAAAGATGAGAATAAGGACATGTGTATGTTTGGCACGTCTATTTCATTATGGTCTATTCCACAACAACGAAAGTACTTTTTCACTATTTCATATCCCTACTATATGAGGTGTTTCACTTGGAAAAGAAAATGTTCCATACCAACGGATTTGGGTCCATAACCTTGGGTTCCAGTTCATGACAAGAATTATCTGATTCATTGAACGCTATCTCTTTACCTGTGGTTTCACTTGTCACTTTGGCCAATACGAGTTCATTTGGTATTAGCAGCTTTATCGGGGGATTTCTCATCTTAGTAGGAGCTTTCCAAAGATATAGTAATCCTTCTTCTTGAATTTGTGAATGCTTTGCCGTTCTTTGGTGTTTTTTTTTTTTTTTTGGAGTGGTTTCGGCGATTGGGAGGGTTTTTTTTTGGGGATACACAAATGGGACACATTGTGTTGGGATACAAAAAGAAGAAAAACAACAATGTGAGTTGTCATTTTACTTTTTTCAACATGCAATCCTAGAGTGCATTTTTTTATCTTCATATATTTTTTCTTCTTAGGCATAATAAGGAACATCATGCGATGACAATACGGTAAATACATACAAATTTATACATACAAGACTTACCTATTATAAATGACAAAATCTCTACTTCTTTCCCACTTTTAATGTTATTTTATTTCCCTCCCTTCTTTCTTCTCTCTATTTCCCATCTCCTTCATTTTCTCTATTTGTTCTTCCTTCTTGTTCTTTGTTCTTGTTCGTTGTATTGTATTGCTCCCTTGTGGCCCGCGTCTTACAACAACAACAGAAGTCGTCGATAGTGGAAGGAGATGAATGGCGGCATCTACGCGCAGACGACGACAGCTTGTGCACTTTTATATTTTTACATCTACTTTATCTCTTTTATTTATCAATCACGTAACTCATTTTATACAGTAATATTTTTTAAAATTTAAATTTTCATGTCTAACTATGAATTTTTTTGCTCTTATTTTTAGTTTGCAATGATAAAAAACATTTGTCTGATGTTACTACATGCACTATTACATGGTTTAGTATTCAAATTACATCGTCCAATAACAATGGTAATTATATTAATCTAATTTTCTTATTTTGTGTTAATACATTCAATACAATTATCTCTTATACATTTAATACGTTTTTTTCTAGAAAATTTCAAATTGCATGCATCGCCATCTAATGTAACATTTAACAACAACCGCGATTTTGCGCCATGGTCGATCATTAGGAATAGAAGTTACCGTTGAGAACATGCACTTCACTACAATAACTTTAGATTTAATGATAGAAAATGATTTATATTTTGGAGACATTGTACTTTTTAGACATACTGGTTTCTTCACTTTTGAAACCTTTTTATACTACAGCTACAACATCGCCACCTACTTCATCGCCGAAACGAAACTAGAGCCAAATCGTTATGGGAACTACATAACATCTCGGCATTATGAACAAGATAACATTACACTATATCCATAAACTATATGTTATACGTTTAAATACTTATATTATATTAATTCATTTTTCATTATATTTTAAACCAAATACGTGCCAAGGCTATCTCACCATCATTGTCATTTAATAAACTACAAAGACACCACCGTTCTTGGTACATTGATTTCTCAACACCTTCAACGTAGGGCTGCAAACAAGCCAAGCTGAGCTGAACTCGAGCTTGGGGTGGCTTGAGCTCGAGCTCAGTTTGTAACAGGGGAGCTCAAGCTCTATTTGTAACAGGGGAACTCGAGCTTGAGCTCGGCTCGAGTGACAACCATGTATTCAATCTTCTGATTTTTTATTTCCGACAATTCGTTGTCAAACTTACTTTACTAACGGATTCAAGATTGTTCTTCAACTTTTTCTATTAAATCTCATAAACCTTCAAACAATCTGATTTGCTTGTGCTTCTATTAATTTTTTTTTCACTCTGGCATTCCTCGTTTCATCATGATGTTAAATCCTACTTCCTCCAAAATGGTAAATGGATGTTCATGCATCATGATCTAATAAGCAGCAAGCTCTCTCATTACTTCCATGTCAAACTTTCATGTAATGGAGGAATGGAAGATGAAATTCCATCACTACGCAAAAAAATTAACTTTGTTTGTTGATCAACCACCTACAAAGCCAATACAATTACTATAAATTTATTTTCATCTAGCTAACATTTAAGCTAAGGAAAATTAAGTAGTTACCCATAAATTTTTATTTCTCTTAACGCATTTCTCTTGATGCATCTTGTATCTAGTTGTCGTGCCCGTTTTAGTTAATGCAAAATGATGATGACAATGATTACATTTTACCTTCTGTATTTCATCTACATTGACCACTTGAAAATCAGTCCACACACTTGAGGTTCTTTTTCTCTTGTTTGTTTGAAACTCTTGTTGATTTTCTGCTTCTTCATTTTGTGGTGTGTCATGATCCCCTAAATCTAATTCTGTTCTTTCAAATCCTTCCGTTTGTTCTTGCACTTCATTACTTTAACCAATCATACTACTTGAAGTATGTGAATTTTGCGGGATAGATGAATTCTCTATAGACATGACTAACGGAAAACAATAATAAAATCAATCAACCCAACATAATCATACTTCAAACAAATGTGTAACATACTACCTAACACAACATTACTAGCCACTAGACAAGAAATACCCATCAAAATTGAACATGACATTAATCATTAAAAAAAAAAAGCACAAGTATTAAATATGCACATCTACTACTTTGAAGTGCTTAATTCTCCCGTCAACTAAAACATAATCTAATTGGACACACTTACTTTTAAAAATTTGTCGATTAGCTTTTTTTGCAGGTTACCTCCAAGTTGTCACTCCACACTGCTGACATGTAATTTTATTTAAATAAAAATGGTGATGATGTGAAATTTAATTATTTCCTAATCTCCAGTGGAGTTGGCTCTGCCGTTCTGCCCTGTGGTAGCTGCTACCAAGCTTCCACCATGGATGCCGTCCTGCTGTTTCACTACGCCGGCTACGCTGGAGAGGAGCCACCGAATTGCTGCATTTCGATTGTACTAGAGGACAGTCTTCTAAGATGGAGCCCAAATCAAAATAAAATATTCATTGAAAAACAATAGTTAACTCCGGTGCACCCATGCCCTTTTATCAAACATCCAACATGAAGAGGAAAAAAGGAAATGAATGAAATGAAAATATAGAGAAGCATCTGGTATATTTGTCACAAGCTCAGTATGAATCCTCTACTTGTTTCATCTGCATAGTATACTATATTGGAAGAGAATGGCAAACATGGAAATAGCGTCCTATCAACTTACAGCAAACCTCAAAAAAACAAGAGAAAATGAAAGGAACCACGTGAAGCAACCAGCAATTCGGTGGTCTTCTCTCCAGCGTAGCCGGCGTAGTGAAGCAGCAAGACGACATCCATGGTGGAAGCTTCGTAGCAGCTACCACAACGGCGGAACGGTGGAGCCAAATCCACCGGAGATTAGAAGTAAATTCCACATCATCACCATTTTTATTTAAATAAAATTACTTGTCAACAGTGTGGAGTGACAACCTGGAGGTAACCTAAAAAAAAGCTAATCCAGAAATTTTTAGAGATGTGTGTCCAATTAGATTATGTTTTAGTTGATGGGGAATTGAACACTTTGAAGTAGTAGATGAGCCGGTACTTGTGCCAAAAAAATAAAATGAAGTTATATAGTACAGTATGTAGTTTTTAAGATATTCCAAAGAAAAAAAGGTAGAGAACAATAATTGAAAAGCATAGAGGGAATAATGGAGTTGGTTCAACTAAAATGGCTAAATAAATAAACAAATTCCATATATTTTTCTGGTCTATAAGTCAAACATATATATTTTCCTGGTGTAGAAGTCAAACATAGACTACTTTTTCAATGCATTCCAACATATATTTAACTGATGAATCCGGCAAATGAGACCTTCGCATTGTATTGTAGAAAAAGATAAATTGAAAGATAAAAATCCAATAATTGATGATAGAAATCACCTGTCACAACCAAAACTCTAATGGTCCATTTGGTTCACGGAATAGGCTGGGAATGGCATAGCATTCCCAGTAACAGACCTATTCTTCTGTTTGGTAACAATGTGTATTACTAGGAATAGTGTTCCTAGTAATAGCTATTACCTCAGATGAGGTAATAGCTATTACCAGGGGCCCCCCTGGTATTAATTTATTCCTGAGTCCTCAGGAATAAATTTTTTTTTTTTTTCAATTTTAACCTTATCTTTCTCGCCGTTCTCTCCCTACGTATCATTCTACCCTTCCCCGATTCCTTCATCATCATCGATTCCTTCATCATCAACATCAAGCAATTTTTCCAGCCACATCAAATTAAAGCATCATCAACATCAAAATCAAGCAAATCTTTCTGCCACATCAAAGGTAAATTTTCAGAATTTTATTTTTTACCAATTAAATATTTAATTATATAAATATTATTATATGCAGTAATATATATATATATATATATATATATATATATATATATATGTATATATATACACACACACTGCTGCGGCGCTAATATATATATATATATACACTGCTGCGGCGCGGAGGGTTCCGCAGCCGCAGCAGTTTTGTTTAATGTTTTTTTTTTAATTAGTTTAGTTTATTATATCATTAATGTAATTATCACAAAATTTATATAGAATGACAAAAGACTCTAGGTCCAAAGTGAGGAATTCCGTTAGCAGTCATCGACTCAAAGAGTCAGCTTAATTAGTTTGATTCTATAATGATAGACTTGGTGGGAGTAGCAGATAATGATCTGTCTGATGGTCTTCAATACATAACAGAATTAGTACTTAGTTAGGAATTGTAATACTTAGTTAGGAATTGAAAATGGATGGGTCCTTGACTTAGTTTTTTATTTTTTATTTTTTTTTGGTTTTTAGTTTAGTTTATTGTTTATTGTTTTTTTTTTTCCTGAAAAGTGTTATTGTTTATTTGGTTTTGTTTTTTGTCATAGCAATGTTATTGTTTATTTTTTTTACCGTAGTGTTATTATAATCTGTATAAGTTATTGTAAGTTTTAAATTAAATTTGCAGTTATGGCTCGATTGAAGAAATACAAGATGAAGAACAGAATGATATAAGAGCTGACACAGAAGATAGTGCATTTGTTGGTTTGGATGACATTGATTTAACGAGTACACAACCTAAGCCACAAAATGATGGTAGAAAAAGAAGCAATTCAAGTAAGAGAAAGAGGAGCCATGATGAAGCTATTGAGATATGTGCTGAGAATATGCTTAATGCTACGAAGCTAATAAGCAATACAATGTCAGAGGTTGGTAAGAATCTGTCTGATGGTCTTCAATATGATCGTGATATGGATATGTTTCAGAAGCTTGAACGTGCATTAAAAGAGGTTGATGGTTTGTCAAATGATGAAATGGACCTTGTTTCGTTTAAGCTCACTGATCATCCTAACAAAGTAGCTTTCTTTCTCAGTCTTGATCCTGATCGAAAACTACAATGGATCAGAAGATTCCTTGCTATCAATTAATCATTTTATGAACATTGTAACTTGCATTGGATTATTTTGAGTATTTTGTTAAAAATAACATATGTTATGCTTCTTTTGAATATTGTTAAATGTTTTTTACAAAAGTTTGTTATTTATATGACTATTTTGTTTTGAGTATTAATCACTTGATATGACGATGATGATGATGATGATGATGATATATAATAGTTGTTGTAATAATAATAATAATAATAATAATAATAATAATAATAGTTTTTGTACAAGGGCATTTATGTCTTTTAAACATATATTCTATTCCTATTCTTAACCAATCAAATATTGGAATACAGTTCCCAATGTCTATTCCTTTAGCGAACCAAACAACAGAATATAATTCATATTCTATTCCTTACCTATTCTATTCCATATGGAATGGCATTCCTATTCCCTCCAAATTCATTCCGTGAACCAAACGGCCCGTAAAGGATATTACAAGAAGTAAAATGGAAACTTTTATATCAAATGAGGGCTTTAAGGTGCAAAAATTATAAGAAGACTCTAGGAACGTTATCATTTTAATCAATTGCATCATTTTGGTGTTTGATTGGAACTCCCAAATTCCACATCCTCCTTCAGGTAATATCACTAACAAGCACTGCTCTCTTTTCACTTTTGAGAAACTACTGTTCGGTTCCATAGCCATGAAAACTTAACTATCAGACTCTAGCAGTACTTCATATTCCCAAAGCACACATCAATGAAATGGATATGGTGTAAGAACTGCTTATCTCATCAGAAAACTAGATGCTTCATTTGGTGAAAATGTGAAATTCAAATAAAATTCAGTATTGTTGACTATAATTACATCCCTATGGCAAGAGAGAAATAGAAGGATGAAAAAACATAAAGATGCAGTGTTGATAGTTGGGGGGCACAAACATTGTTCAATTTGATTGATTAGAGATTTGGAAATCTGAATTTGGTTGGGACCTGAAAAGAAATCTGAATTTGGTTGGGACCTGAAAACCAAATTCCATACATATATAATGATATGTTCACGAGTTATACTCCTTCTCGTTATGGGCCTATGAGAGACAGAGTTTGAATGATTGGTTCTGTTCTTCTCAATCGTAAAGAAGGGAAAACAGAATGAGAGAAGAGCTAGAGTTGGGGAGAAGTTGGAGGAAGAAACTTTCTTTTGATTTTATTCAATTTCTAACTTGTCTTTCAATCATATATTGCTATTATATTTAAGGACTACCAACATAATTAACTAAAGAAGGGAAAGATAATTACCAACTATAAAGAAATTCTGAATAATACTAATTGAGATAAAAAAGTAAAGAGAATAAATCAGATTGCTTAAATTGAGGGCGACGATCTGTGAGATTTGCACCCTTTTACAGTAGTATTGTTGACCAACGAATGCATCATATAATGCTTGAGAACCAAAAGTTCTCTCATTTCCCTGGTTTGTTCAGACTTCACCTTGCTAATGCCATTTAGGTTGCCTTTACTTTCACTAGTAATACAGTAAAGTGCACAGACAACTCATCCTTTGAGAAACCATTCAAATCAAGAGAATATCCAATCAAGAACTGATAGATAGCAAATGTCTTCAATGCAAGAGAAAGTGAATCAATCAATCAGATTGAAGATAACTAAAGCGAATATCATGATGGATAAAATGTACTGAAGAAGTCATTCCGACCTTTCGAATTTTAGTAAAGGTATTTTGACAAGTGAGCCAAAACGTACGGATCAGATTAGTCTCAAACTCCTTTCGACTCTAAGAAAACATGGACAAATGTATGTGAATGCAATTTTGAAATAACATATATCACCAAGAATCTCAACAATTAATTAAAAAAAGGGAAAATGGCACTTTTTCCCCCTATGTTATATACTTATAGTACTTTTTCCCCCTCAATTATTTAAGTGGCTCTTTTTTCCCCTGAAATGTTAAATGGACATATTTACCCTTAAAATAAATATTTCATTTATTTTTATTCTCCAATAAATTATTACAATAATTTGGTTCAAACCAGATACTATAGTAACCAAACCAAAATATTTCAATTACAATTTATAATCAAATACATTTATTGTTGAATTTAAACTATTTTAAAATAAAAAATAAAATTTTAAAATAAAGACGGTTCAAAATCGCGAACGGGATCCAGAACCGCCGGTTCATGATCCAGTTTTTTTTTATTCTTAAATTTAATAAATTGAAATCCAAATATTGGGTTCTAGATCTGAATCATAACTGAAAACTTTTAATTCGATTGCTATAGTGTCTGGTTCAGTTCGAACCGAACCGTGGTAATCGCTACATATACGCAATAATTTATTGGAGAAGTAAAATAAATAAAATGTTTACTTTAAGGGTAGAAATGTCAATTTAATATATTAGGGGGGAAAACCACCACTTTTAAAATAATTGAGGGGGCTAATGTGCTTACATAAATAATTGAAGGGGAAAAAGTGCTATAAGTATATAACATAGGAGGAAAAAGTGCCATTTTCCCTTAAAAAAATTTACCCTGCCATCATAAAGATCATAAAACATTAGCAACACATAGCCGACAATTGGTGATAACTTGTCAAGATTTCCCTGTGTGATGAGAAAAAGAGATTCATCAACCATGAGACTCAGCAGAGTAGAATGCCATATAAAAAAGGAAGAGTGATGTACCGGATGATTAACTCGGTGTAGTACTTGATGAAATATGAAAACGACAAGAGCATCAAGCGAAAATGGATTTCTTTCAGTTTCTGCATGTTTGGTCTAAAAGCATGCGTCAAAAACACATTTGATGATCTTTAAGTACAAGAAACATGCTTCGCCCATTCAACCAATTCTTTTCATGGCACAAAATAATCAACACTAAACTATACACTTTTGTGCACAAAAAATCCATTCCAAACCCTCATAGCATGGATTGAACCCCTCGAACACTACACTACCGCTGAAAGTAAATCACAGCAATGCATATGGTAGACCATAGTCTACAATACAATGATTGAAAAATAGAGAACAACCAAAATGGTTTTTATAAATTTGATAAATAAGGGCACTTTTTTAAATGTGATTTATATTTGTAAAAATGCCCACAACTATTTTCTGCTTATCGTACATTCATAAATTGTTCTGGAGTAGAGGACTCTTCAGGTAGGGATCATCTCTGTACTTTGAGTATAGAGGAAGCTCAAGGGCATTCTCTGCAACTCTTCTATCCTCGTGAATCTTTGCTATCAAGCTTTCAAGCGATGAAAAGTTGGCCTGAAATGTCATGTGCAGTAGTCGATAAACAAGATTTGCCATAACAAACACGATAAAAGGCGCGAAAAAGAGGCTAATGCGTACTACCTCAGGCCGTATATAGCCCACGGTTACAAGACGCAATTCCTGCCCATAGAAGTCCTCACTAAAGTCATGTAGCAGCCACGGCTCCTGAAAAAGCAAGCAATTTTTTGAGAATTATAAACTGATCAGAGGAAAGGTATGTATAGAGTTGTGTTTGTAAGTAATGTATCACACTCACTATGGTCTTCTCCGTGTTATTGAAGTATGGGTTCCAACCGATACTCATTACCATTTTGTATATACCATGATTAGATAATCCAGCCCACCCAAAATATACGCCTGATGGATATTCTGTAAGGAGGTCTGAATACCCGGTTGTGGATAAATTGGCTGAAATAATAAGTAAAAAGAACAAATTGCACTTTTGGTCCTGTGAGTATTAGGGTACTGACAATTTGAGTACGTGACTTTCAAAACTCCCAATTTAGACCTTTAACTATGCAAAAATTGGCAGATTTGGTCCTCCGGGCCAAATTGCCGGCCAATTTTGGCCGGAAAAACATAAATTGGTTCGAATTTATTTGTGTTGAGGGCAAAATCGTCATTCCACTCCCTTCTTCTTCATTCTCCCTTTCTTCTTCGTTCTTCTTCTTCTTTTTCTTCTTCGTTCTTCTTCTTCTTTCTTTCTTCTTCTTTGCTGCTTCTTTAATCTATTACTTGTAGCTTTTGTTATCATTAATAATTTATTTTGAATTTCTAAAAATTGTTAAAGTAGAATCACGACAGAAGGTGAAATGAAGAATGTGAATTTACGACAAAAGCAGAAATAAATTCGAAGAAGAAGAAGAAGAATGTTAAAGTAGAATCACGACAAAAGCAGAAATAAATTCGAAGAAGAATGTTAAAGTAGAATCACGACAAAAGCAGAAATAAATTCGAAGAAGAATGTTAAAGTAGAATCACGACAAAAGCAGCAAAGAAGAAGAAAGAAAGAAGAAGAAGAACGAAGAAGAAAGGGAGAATGAAGAAGAAGGGAGTGAAATGACGATTTTGCCCTCAACACAAATAAATTCGAACCAATTTATGTTTTTCCGGCCAAAATTGGCCGGCAATTTGGCCCGGAGGACCAAATCTGCCAATTTTTGCATAGTTAAAGGTCTAAATTGGGAGTTTTGAAAGTCATGTACTCAAATTGTCAGTACCCTAATACTCACAGGACCAAAAGTGCAATTTGTTCTAAGTAAAAATGATAAGAGTAACTTCTTGTTAATACTGATGCTGATGAATAAAAAAGAAAGGAAATCTAGGCATGGATTCTCCAATATCCTCAATGCCCCCTCCATCAACTATGATATTTCAAGGCCCGTAAACAATGAACATAAAGTGCAATTTTACCAACTAGTTTACAAGATAGTAGCATCTAAAATTTTATGGAAATCCTACTAATATCCAAAGGACAAGTATTGATTCAGCAGAAATTAGTAAATTTGTTTAGGCACCTGTTGGGATCCCAAGCACCTTTGAGCCACGACCAAATCCTCTAACGACAGGTCCACCAATGTGCCAATTTTCTATAGGTAAAGTTCCTTCTACCCCTGCATAAGTTTGATTGTCAGAAATGACAAACTGAAACATCACTTAATATGCATAAAATGGTAAGAAACACATACAATCTTGAAATGCAGGAATGCCCCACTTTTCCGGATGCAAATCGAGAAGTGAATTGATCACCTCACTAGCTGAAGTGTATAGATGAGACTGTTTAGGAAGGGATGGTACAGCAACCACTTCCATTTCAGCAGCCTTACCAGCAGTAATACCAGGTCTGACATAGGCATCATTCCATTAGAAACCAGTCTAGCTATTGGTAGTTCATAAAGTATGTAAGAGTAAATTACACTTTTGGTCTTATAACTATTGAGATCTTGTTAATTTCAGTACTTAACTTTAAAAACTAACAATTTAGTCACGTAATTATGCAATTTTTAACACATTTAGTCCTCCCGGCCAAATATCGCCGGAAAAATTTAACCCTTTTTAAATTATATATTCATGAGGGCAAAACAGTCAATTCAAGTCACCATCTTCTTCCTTGCCGTTGTTTGCCATCTCAAGCCACGAACAATATAAGAATACCCTTTGTTGAAGTATCTAGCTCCAATGAGTTTCCTTTGTTTTCCAAATGATAAAAACAAAGCAAGTTCAGAACTAAAATTTTGATCTAAATTTCAGATAGAATGATTCAGGAAAACACCAACAAAGCTAGAAAAAAAAAAAAAAAAAAAAAACCGACCTTTTGCAGTGAAAGCTTTATCTTTCTGATTCTGGCAAATCCCTTTCCACCTTTTGGGAATTGGTCCAAATCCTTTGTCACTAAAAGCTTTTTGATTCAGGCCATACTCCTGCAGCTCCAACATAGCACACAAAACACGATTGTTGGGCAATGGATACTTCTTTCTTGTCATTAATTAACGATTCCGGTGCCGGTGTTCGGGAACTGGCTTTGAATGTAACTATGGCTCAGAGATTTGAATATAACTATGGTGATTTCATCCCCATCCATTGGCATAGGATACGTGAACGCAGGGTGAATATGGAACACATAACACCACCACCGCCGGAAACATCATTTCCCCCAATTTGATATGTATATGTAGATAACATCAAAGCAATTGGCTGGACACGTGAACGCAGGGCAACATCATTTCCCCCATTTTCATCCACAAAATCTAAAACCCAGAATGAAAAAAAAAAAAAAAAAACAGAAATACTAAAGCTATCAAAACCCAGAAATACGAAAAATTACGAAAGCTATCAAAAAAATTCAAAACTTATACACGGCAGGAGGTCAGATCTCTCAAAGTTTTGCAGGTTTCGGGCAACAATTTCACGTTTGAATTGTCAAAAAACCTCGGCTGAAACAGCTAGTTAATGCTGATGGACATTGCTTTGAACCGGTTCACCGGCAGAATACCAAAAGACTTGTGTATGGGAGGGAGGTTGAAAACATTAATTTTAAGCTTTGGTGGCTATTACGACGACAGCGACAGCCGAGGAAAAATTCCGGCCAGAAGGTGGCTAGAATCAGACGGCGAGCTAGTGCAAGAGAGAAAAGGGTGACTTGAATTGACTATTTTACCCTCATAAATAAATAATTTAAAGAGGGTTAAGTTTTTCCGGTGATATTTGGCCGGTAATTTGGCCGGGAGGATTAAATGTGTTAAAAATTGCATAGTTACGGGACTAAATTGTTAGTTTTTAAAGTCAAGTACTGAAATTAACAAGACCCAATAGTTATAGGACCAAAAGTGTAATTTACTCAGTATGTAATTCTATTGTTGATTCCACAAATAAAATTAAGAAAACTACAGTATATGTTGATTAATTAATATTGATCAAAGCCATAACCTGAAAGTCTACAAGTCACATCTTAATTAGTATTATGCACAGATACTTTGTAAGATGCTGTTTTTGAAGTGTATGCTTTATTAGATATAAATTGCTCCTGCAATAAACTTTTTGCCTATGAAAACATTACATCATAAAAAATTTTGAAGTACTATATTACTCCAGGTTATCACCTAACTAGCATCAAATTTCATATCCACAAAATAAATTATCATAGAATACTCACAATGAATCTTCAATGACAAGACAGCTCGATGGATTTACACCAAGTCTTTTAGCCACTTCAAGAAAACTTAAAACAAGAGAAGAACACAATATATAAGGCCACCACAAGAGAATATCATGTCAAGCATCTGAATAAGAAAGATCTTTATATTCAATCTTACATTTCAGGATTTGGCTTTCCAGCTGTAACTTCATCACCTCCAACAATGGCGAAGAAGGATTCCTTCCAACCTATAGTATGTAAATGATACTCTAAAATAAGCAATTTCATGCAACATTTTTGACGTGTCATATTTGCATTATATTTACCTAAATTATGAGACAGACATACAAGAAAAAGAATAGGTTTGAGTGCCAACTACCTTGATGATAAGAAATTTTTGTCTCTATGTTTGACTTCGGAGAATTAGAAGCCAAGGCCATTAGCACACCATGACTTTTGAGATGATTAATCAATCGATTGGCACCTGGAAGAGCTTTAATATTGGACCACCTACAATTAGAATTAGAAATAATGATTACTCCTCCCTCCATCCCACTTTACTTATCTTGTTTGCTGTTTTATTGGTAAATAAAACTAAATTTTGAATTGTGTTTAAGTTTTGAAAATAAAAATTAGATATTAGGAGACTATATGTTAAGTTCTAGTAGCCCCAAGATTCATAACTTAAAATTACCAAAAAACAAAAAACTTTAAAATGTTGGTCAAAATTAATTGTGTTGACAAGTGAAATTGGAAACCTTCTAATAATATGATAAATTTTATGCCCAAGAACATGGAACCTTCAAAAAAGGTTGTACATTTTCAGAACAAGAGAACATTAACATATATTACCGCTCAGAAAACATTGGAGTAATTTGTGTAAGAAATTCTTCTTTTGTTAAGGGAATATCATAATCTTCAACAACCACAGCTGCAGCTTCTACAGGTGTCTTCCCTACTATTTTATGAGCTTCTCTGCCATCCCATTGTTTTCCATAATTAACTAGGGCAACCTTTAGAACATCACTCACAATGCCATCTGCCAGAAAATTAAGTTCAATTTGAAACTGGTATTCACAAAACAAAAGAAAATAAAACCTCAAATGTACAGAATATGTTACTTCAGATAGGTTGTTCTACATAACTATGTCATGTTCAAAGTTTATCAAAGATGTTCAGGTCTAGCATTCTAGTTCATTTAAAATCTCAGGAATAAATGGTCAATCAATTCTCCCTACATGAATTTCAAGCACATTATTATATCATTTGACATAAAGCATTCCATACAAAATGCAATGATGCAGATGAAAAAATATGTAGACTGGAACATTCAACCTTAGTAACTTGTACGACAAAAATATACTGCATAGATAACATGAACATTGGTATTGAAGGAGGAAATTGTATGGTCGAAATAAATCTTATTTTAAAATTTTTAACTTTAATGGTTGGTGCGGTTTAATTTTGGATCACGAAAATGCCTAAAAAGGAAAGGGATGATTTCTAGTCTACTGGCTCAGAAATTAGTCTGTTCATTTATCAAGCAATACAACATAACAAGAGTGCAAATCACCTGTGTTTAGAAGTGTACCATCCAAATCAAGAATAACACAAGAAACAAGCTTCTTTAAAGGTTTCACCAATGACATTGTGAAGAATGTCAAAGAAGCCCAAATCAAGGCACTTGTGCTCTTTTAGGTAACATATAGATCGATCACCTCCTGTTATACCACAAAGAAGCGAGATTTGATTGATAAATATACCATAAGATCCTAATTCAACTTCATAAACAGTAAACATTAACGGGAAAGCCTTATGCTATCAACAATTGATAAAGGTATTTATACCACCAAAGCATTTGGTCTTAAATATCAGGAACTATTTGCAACAACCACAAAAGACATTGTGAAGACGTGGATGGAAGCCATCATTAACAGGCCATGCAGCAATGCTTTGCCTACCAGAACACTATGCGGTTTGGGATTCTTACTTATTCAAGTTAGTTGATAATACCAATATGTAAGTGGAAGATTTTAAATTTGGCAAAGAGCAATATCAACAGTAACAAATTCTATAAAAAATCAACTCCTCAAAGTTCATGATACACAATGCCAAGTCCACTACCAAGGAGAATAGAGTAGGGATGGTCACAGGGTGAGGAATGGCATATTCCCGTCCCAAACCCCTATTCCCCACCCTCGCATCCCTACCCCTGCAGGGAATCCCCAGCCCAATCAACACCCCATCCAAAATAGTAGAACACTGCACATCTGAGACCCCTCTTTTGCACTTTTTTTTTTTAAAAAAAAACACCCCTCTTTTGCACTTGAGTGAGTACAAAACTTAAAACATAAATTACAAAAACAAGAATGTTAGAAATTATCTAACATCAAGATTTTAGAATGATATGAAGCTAAAATTTCTTACTTGTCATGCTAGTAATTTCAGTTCACTATTCAAAATCAGTAGCCATCTCTAGAGTCTAGAACAGAGTAAAGAATGGGGAAAATCATAAAGAATGGGGATAATCACAATTCAAGTTTTCACAAACCAATCACTTATGAAGTTATGATACAAATAAGAAAAATGAGTGTTTTTAAATTAAAAAAAAAAAAAAAAAAAAAAAAAAAAAAAACATGGTTCTAGCTGAAATGAAAACTCAATGAGAGAATTTAAAACCAACCATCTCTATTTGTTCCTCAAATATCTCTATCTCTATCTCTATATATATTAAAGCAAAATTCTTAAAGATCAATTTCAACTCATCTATGGTGGAAAATAGAAAACATTAACAGTTAAAAATATACTCCGTAATATAAAGCTGTTACAAAACAATATATTAATGGACATTATTACTATATTTATGTGTATTTATGGAGATGTTATGTAACCACTCTTTCATATATATATATATATTGTTAATGATAATGAAATGGGGCTCTTCTCCTTTGATTCATTCTTGTCTATTATTCTCTGCATTTTCAATTTCCTTGTTAATTATACTTTGAATACGCAAACTCATCAACATTACAACACGTTATTAGCACGCTACCAGTCTACCACATTCAATCGGTGAACGGTAATATTTACCAATATACATTTTTTGTGTGTAAATATATATCTGTGAATTCATGATTCTTCGCCTTTTGTGATTATATGCATATTTTTTTAATCAGTATGCTCTTTATTGTTTTCTTATGTGTGTATATCACAACTGTTTCAAGTACACGGAAGAAGAAGAAGAAGAAGAAGAAGAAGAATATATTCTACAGAATATATGAATGTATATACAGGCTATTATATGTGTATATTTCCCTTCGCAAACCAAGACAATATTTTTCAAAAACAAGTTTTCTGAAGCAACACAAATTCAGATTTCGCATACCTTTTTTTTCCACAGGGCAATAATTTTTCAGATTTCACACATGCTCACATTCGGATTTTTTTTTTTATTTTATTCGAATATTTTTTTTCGAAAAATAAAAAATAAAAAAAAAACCAAAACCTGTTTTGGTTGATCTATCCTCGCCGTTGTCGCCGCACGTTTTTGTCAAGACCGCTGTTGCGTCGCATTCTCTGATCTGTTGTGCCGCGATGTTTTGTTGACTGGCGCCGTTGTCGCTGTTTTGGCTGATTACACTCCGGCGGTAGCTTAGCGCTCTAGAGGAGGAGGCGGTGGCAGGTTGTCGCCGGCTGTGCTGCGTTCCAGTGGTGGTCGACGTTCCGGCGGATGACGGTGGCGGCAGTAGCGCGAAATGCGCGATTGCTTTAAATTTTTTGCGATCGCAGCTATTTCCCGTACTTGTAGTTGCACCTAGGGTGGGCACTTTGTTAAACCGAACCAATCCCATTTGAACTGAATCGAACCGAACTAGTAATAGAAAAAAGAACATTTTGTAACTCGAACGATTTAGTACCGAATCGAATCAAAATTGAACGGTTTGGCAAAAATAAAATCAAACCGAATGCTATATAATTTTTTTAATAAATAATAATAATTACAACAATAATAATAAGTAATAATTTAATAATAATAATAAAAGAAGTAAATCCAAGTTCCTTAATGCCTGGTCCCCGTTTAGTTCTCATTTTGACTGGTACCAAACCTTAAATTTTTTATTTGATTTCTTTATAGCTTGTTTTCTACATTGCACTTTTGTTATTTGTCGCAATTGTTCTTTCCCTCACAATTATATCTAACTTGAGTTGTATTTACAATATTCAGTATTTTCCTTAGTTTCATGTTTTTCTATATAAATTTAATGTGTTTTACAGTCATTCTAATTTTGATTTCCAGTGCACTATAATTATTTTCTAGTACTGGAATATATTTCGAGTGCACTAGCAATGACAGATTGTGTCCAAAAATTAACTATATAGTAATTGACACTTGTTCTTTTAATATCAACTATACAAATAGATGATTATTCATCTTATCAATAAAAATATGCCAACTAAACCAACTGAAGAGTCGGTTGTGCAAAAACGTTAACTAATGTTTGGTAATTAGTATTTAGTATTGTGTTTGAACTTTGGATTACTATTTTGTTATATAATGTTTAGAGTTTGAATTTGGATTATGTGAATATGTATTGTTTGGTAGTATGTTCGAAAAATTAAGAAATGTTGAAAATTTGGAGATCTTAAACCGAATCGAAGTAAATTTGAACCGAAACCAAACCGTTTCAAACCAAACCGATATCGAACCGAACCTTAATGTTAAACCGGATGGTTTAACTTTTTTAAAACGAAAAACCGAAACCGAAACCAACCGAACCAAAACCCGAAACGCCCACTCCTAGTTGCACCCGTGCACGGCCATATATATAAGAAATATAATATGCAAGATCATATAATAAAAGAAAGTTATCATTATTAGTAAAAATGTAATAAGACAAAACATTTAAATTTCATTAGACATTACTAGTTCTTTTACGCGTTTTGCGAATGGAATAATGCCTAATAATTATTTTTAAATAAGTATTTCAAAGTATATTAATATAATATTATATCGGAGATGTTCATGCATAAGTAAGTAAATATTGAATTTGTTTATTTAAATTGATAATTTAAAGTATATAAATGCAAGATAATATACGAGAGTTTGATTATATTGTCACTAAAATAAATGTTTGCAACTTTGTAATAATGCTAGTCTAAATACTTAGTCTAAAAACGATAGTCTAAATAAATACTACTTTTGGTTTAAATTTTTTTAATTCTTTTTAATTTTTTTTGGGTAGCATTGTCATTGTATTCATCTTCAATACATGTCCTTTTTTTTTTATTATTATTATTGGTAGTGTGTCATGTGCAATTGGGTTAATGGTGGTAGCATAGTTGAATTTATCGTGCAATGAAGTTATGGTGTAGGAAGCTTTAGATTTGCCTTGTTGTGTATTTGATGGGATCTTAGTTGCACTATTAACTCTTCATCTTACAAGCACCTATTGATACTTGGTAGTTGTAGTTTTTTCCCTACATGTTTCATGCATTGTGAGATGTGTGTCATAGGTTATCATGTGAAAGTATTGAACAAAATATTAATATTCATTATATTTGTATAAAATACTTGGTAAATAAATATATATATGTCATATTTTGTATTATAACTTTGATATTTAATTACAAGATAATGTAAAAAAAAAACAAAAAAAAAAAAACAAAAAAACAAAAAACAATGGACAATGTAGTGAATATAATAAAGGGAAAATGACACTTTTTCCCCTTGAGTTATATACCTATAGCATTTTCCCCCCCTGAATTATTGAAGTGGCTGTTTTTCCCCCTGAAATGTTAAATGGACATATTTACCCTTAAAATAAATATTTCATTTATTTTTTTCTCCAACAAATTATGACCATAATTTGGTTCAAATCAAACAAACACTATAGCAACCAAACCGAAATATTCCAATACAATTTAGAATCGAAATCCGATATTTAGAGTTTATTAAAATCGTGAACCGGAACGGACGGTACATGTTTCGAACTGAAAAAATAAAATACATTTATTGTTGAATTTAGACTATTTTAAAATAAAAAAATAAAATTTTAAAATAAAGACGGTTCAAAATCGCGAATCGGATCCGGAACCGCCGGTTCACGGTTCAAGATTCAATTTTTTTGATACATAATTTTAATAAATTAACATTTAACTATTGGGTTCTAGATCTGAATTATAACCGGAAACTATTAATTCGATTGCTTTAGTATCCGGTTCAATTCAAACCGAACCGTGGTCATCCCTACGTATACGCAATAATTTGTTGGAGAAGTAAAATAAATAAAATGTTTACTTTAAGGGTATAAATGTCAATTTAATATATCAGGGGGAAAAAGCACCACTTTTAGAATAATTGAGGGGGCTAATGTGCTTACCTAAATAATTGAGGGGGAAAAAGTGCTATAAGTATATAACTCAGGGGTAAAAAGTGTCATTTTCCCTATAATAAATTAATAAATTTGAAGGTAATGAATCTTTGAATTGTAAAAAATAAAGATAATATAACTAATGAAATTATATCTCTTTTAAAATTTGTTATAATGAATAATGAATAATTTTTTAAAATAAAAGCATTATAGACATCTAATTCTAAATTAATTAAATGCATATGTATTATTTTTTATTTTAGCTACTAATTTATTTAATTTAATAAAAGTAATAAAGTGGCGTACATACTTTTCATCAACAATAATAAAATCATTGATTTAAAAAAAAAAAAATTTACATTCGTTGTTAAGAGAAATTGTTTTGAGAGTTTGTCAATGACAATTGTTACAATTTCTGACAATAGAGGATGATAATAAATAATTCAAAATATATAGTTACAATAGATATTGTTATAATGATATAGTAAAAATTAACTTATAAATTTCTTTAGAAGTTTTCATGCATGATAAAATTTTGATGTGTAAACTTGTTCAATTGGAGCCCGTGGGATGTCAACATTGTCAATTCTTTGGAAAATTGTCCTACCGTTTTAGAGTCCATGTGTAATTGTATTTATGATCAACTGTAGTTAGGTCGCATCAATTGTATAATATTTGTAAAGTAATATACAATTCTACTATTATAAAAATACATACAAAAAATATTAATACCATAACGACCTAAATCATACTAATAATGCAAAAGTATATATAATTGAAATATTAAGTTGATCTAAATAATCAATAGAAGATTAATTAAACGAAAAAAAAAAAAAAAAAACTTAACCTAAATTTGTTTTTTTTTTTAAATGCATAAAAATCAAATGATTTTTAAAGTTTTTGATTTATAATCTTTGATGCTTAACTTTGAATGTTATGTATTTAGTCGGACTAATTATTTGACCAAAGTTTATGTTAAATTTTATATTATATATATATATTTTTAATACATTCTAACATATTCGTAGTATATGTTTAACAATTATGCCAACTCTAATTGGGATGTGGTTCGAACCTAAGAATTTTTTATAGAAATTAATGGGTAAGTTAAAATAATAAATAGTTAACGGAATATTCCGTTACTAAAGTTTATACTAACGAAATTTATGTTATTTAAGGGAAGAAAATAATATAATAGAGGGTAAATAAGGAAAATCTATATATATATATATATATATATATATATATATATATATATATATATATATATATATATATATATAAAAGTAAAATCCTCCTATTTTATTTTTCCGCTCAAACTTTTGTAGTCAAATTAATTAAATATTTTATATTTTATTGGTCAAATACTTAATAAAGCTTATTTGGTAAGCAAATGAAAAATGGAAATTTAGTAATATCAATATTATGAATTAATTAGGAATAAGATTAATTAGGAATATTAATATAATGAATTGATTAGGAATATCAATATAATGAATTGATCTCATCTATTATGTATAAATACACCTTATATGACCATAGACAACTCATCAATTTCACAATCTCAACTAAGGTTAATTATTTCATTGACTTTTGCTAATTATCCTGTGATCTTCCACAATTGAGGTTGATACGTGATTTGCACGGGTGAAGTTTTCATTATCTTAGTTTCTTTTTTCTTTCTTTCTTATTGGGTTTTGTTTTGTTTTTTTTTTGTTTTTTGTTTTTTTTTTTGTTTTTTGTTTTTTGTTTTTGTTTTTTTTTTTTGTTTTTTGTTTTTGTATTTTTCGATTTTTAAACAAGAAAAGTGGTTCGTAAGAAAAAATGTTGATATATTCTTTTTTTTTTTGTTTATTTTTGTAGAGAAGATACAGATCTATAAAGATTGATGGGGAAGCAATAGAGTTCCTTGCTCATCAAGTGGATAAAGTGGGGAGGGACGAATTCTGTGTATATGTAAACAGATGCAAAGGGAAGCATGATAAGAATACACTAAAAATGAAAATAGTATTCAAAGCATTTTTTTAGTTGTCAATTTGTCAAAGCGTTGGGCTTTCTTTTGATTCAATTTCTCCGTCTTTAAAGTGTGCATTTTATGTAATAAAAGAGTAATTTATCTCTCCCTTCAAGACGTTTTGGCATTTTCGGCGGAATCAACACTGCGGAAGCAATCTTGACTTTGTCGGTGCGGAAGTTGTTTTTTTTTTTTTTTGTTTTGTTTTGTTTTGTTTTTGTTTTTTTTTGTTTTTTTTTTTGTTTTTTTGCAAATCTGAAGTTGGCATTGCTTTGGATTAAATTAGTAGTTATTTTTATGGCGGTGGTGGAAGAAGATTTCTGCAGCAGTTCATGTTAGAGGGCGGTGGTTGAAGTTTGTGGGGATGACAACTCAATGAGAGTGTGGATCGTAAATATATGTGTATTAATTTTTTTTTTGTATGTTTATATTCACTACCATTTTTAAGATTCATATTTATATTTACATTCATATTATTATTGTATTTTCTTTCCTGCATAATTTTAGGCTTAGTTTGTTGATGTATCAATAACATTGTTCAATCCCAGTGAATAAGGATTATTCCTTTGTTGTGTAGTACCATAGAGAATTGCTATGCTATTCGATCCATTTTGAAGGTGAAAAAGGTATTTATCTTTATCCTAGAATCTAATTTTATGTTGTTTTTAACTTTATTTTTTGTTTGGATGTTTGTCTCTATCTCTTTTGTCAACCTTGAAGGGTTTCAACCATGGCCGCCAATCATTGTAGATGAAAACTTGCAGGATGACTTTTTTAAAATTTAGAGGTGGTAGTAACCCCTAGAACAACTTTGATTGTATTACATAATATTGACTTGGTGGATACAAAAACTAGAAATGCAAAATGAAGAATCTGAGTGTTTTTAATATTTTTTTTTTATTTTAATACTTTCTATTAAAAGTTTATTATTTTAGTTAATTACACATTTTAAATATCAAATCTAAATATGGTAGCTACTCATTTTAAATATTGAAGTTAATCGAATTTAAATTTCCTCTAAAATATGCATAAATTGAACATATATATATATATATATATATATATATATATATATATATATATATGTATATTATGTATATTATGTATATGGTTTAAATTTGTTTTGCATTGGTAGTTAATTACTATACAATCATGTAATGAAAATCAAAAGTTTCATATTTAGTTCTTATTAATATACATGCAATGATGCAATTGCATATATTGAAAAAGTAGTATATAAATTTAATAAAGTATATTTTATTGGTAGTTTTATTTTTAAAAAAAAATGTAATATTTTGCAACTATTTCAGGTAAGCACTTTAGCAAGTTGTTTGTATATTATATTTATTAATTACTTTATTTTTATTTTGTGAAAATATTTCATGCTGAAAATTGAATTGTAGATGTATCATATCTTTTTCTTTAGCATAATATTCTTTTTAATTTTATTGTGATGAAGATTGTATTTATGAGTTTAGACATTGGATGGATTAATAACTATCATATTCTTTTTAATTTTACTGTGGTGATGATGAAGATTATACAGATGAGTCATGAGTTTAGACATTGGACAAATTAACATGGATGTTAGTAAAGGATGTGGCAACACCTAACAGGCACAATTAATATATAGATTAATTAGTCTTGCTGGTGTAATCGAAATTACTAATAAATGAGAATATATATTTTCTTTTGTAGTTTACCTACTAATGTAGCTTACTAAGATGTTTGTAATAACTTTTTATTTTAATACGGTGTATTAAAAGTTTATTATTTTAGCTAATTACTCATTTTAAATATCAAATCTTATTTAATTGATAGTATATTTTTGAAATCAATAAAATAATAGTATGTTTTTTTTTTCAATTGTAATATCGCAATGTTTCCTATATAGTTATTACATAACAAAACTTTAAAATGAATAAAGGTTACATATCGTATTTACACATGAAACGTATTTATAGTAACAGTTGTTAGTATTATAAAATTACTTCAACATAGAAATATTAAAAAAAATTGTTATTGATAATTAAATAATTAATATGTATTAAAAAGAATCATTGACTAAGAAAAAATGGCATGAAAAGTAGATCAGTTTGAAAAGGAAATGATAAATAATACATGATTAAAAATGGCACATAATATATTACTGAAAAAAGTAGATCAATTTGAAAAGGAAATAATAATTAATACTTGATTAAAAATGACACAGAATATATTACTGGAAATAATATATATATATATATATATATATATATATATATATATATATATATATATATATATATATATATATATATATATATATATATATATATATATATATATATATTATTAATTAACTAATTAATATGTATTAAAAAATCATTGACTGAGAATAAAAATGGCATGCAAATTATACCAATTGAAAAAGGAAATAATAATTAATATTTGATTAAAATGGCATGAAATATATAAATTCTGAATATATATCGGAAATTATATTAATAATTATAGTATAAATTAATTGATATGTATTAAAAAAATTGACTGAGAATAAAAATGACATGAAAATTATACCAATTGAAAAATGAAATGATTATTAATACTTGATTAAAAATTAAAAAATGATTCCAAATTAAATCAAATGAAAAAGAAAATTGTCAGACCGTCCAAACAATAGTATAAGTAAACTGGAAAAAGAATTTGTTAATTGGAAAAATAATTGACTGAGATTGAAGATAGCACGAAATGTATAAATTGTAGTACAATATTTTAAGAAAAAAAAAGGATCCTTATATTGACCATGTCAAAAAGGAAATATATGTAAAATCGAAAAACTATATATTATTACAAATTTATTGGAAATATTAAAAAAATTATTATTATTAATTAACTAATTAATATGTATTCAAAAAATTTATTGATTGAGAATAAAAAATGACATGCAAATTAGGTCAATTGAAAAAAGAAATGATAATTAATACTTGATTAAAAATGACATGGAATCCTTTTAAAAAAATGGCACGAGATCTGTAATTTTCAAATATATAATGACAATTATATTAATAATTATAGTATAAATTAATTGATATGTATTAAAAAAATATTTAATTGAGAATACAAATGGCATGAAAATTAGGCTAATTGAAAAAGGAAATTATTATTAATACTTGATTTAAAATTAAAAATAATTCCAAATTAACTCAAATGAAAAAAAAAAAAGAATTGCAACTCCGCCCAAATAATAGTATATATAAATTGAAAAAGAAATCTGTTAATTGAATAAATAATTGACTGAGATTAAAAATGACACGAAATATACAAATTATGGTATAATATTTTTTTTTTAAAATCTCCAAATTAACAATGTCGAAAAGGAAACGAATTAACAATAGTATATCTAAATTGGAAAATGGTATATGTTATTAATAATTTACTGAAAATAAAAATAAAAAATATTAATAATTATCTAATTAATATGTATTAAAAAAGAATTATTGGCTGGTAATAAAAATGACATAAAAATTAAGTCAATTGGAAAATAAAATGCTAATTAATACTTGATTAAAATTGATCAGAATATATTACTAGAAATAAAGAAATATGTTATTAATAAATAACTAATTAGTATGTCTACATATAATTAAAAGTAAAATCATCCTAGCCAAATTCCCCCCCCCCCCCCCCCCCCCCAAAAAAAATTTGCGGGCATTTCTGTAATATCTGTGTATATATAATTAGTCTATATATAATTCATAAATATTCTGTATGTGACTAAGTAGTTATGGAAAAAATATTATGGTAATTAATTAATTAGTTTATAAAATTTATTATGTGTGAAGTTTAATTGACTAAAATTTAATTAATTATAAAAATTATATATTCATATCCGTGTATATATAAGTAGTCTATATATATTTCATAAATATTTTGTATGTGACTAATTAGTTATGGAAAGAATATTATGGTAATTTATTAATTAGTTTATAAAATTTATTCCGTGTGAAGTTTAATTGACTAAAATTTAATTAATTATAAAATTTATATATTCATGTAGTCCTTTTTGGTAAGCAAATATTTAATAGAAATTAATTAAATATATAAATAAATGTAGCTTACGCTCTTATTATCATATACTTAAATATTTTATATTTTTTTGCTCAAATAATTAATAATTAATATTTTTAATTATTTTAAAATTTGTTTATTATTAAAATTTTGAATTATTTAATATTTTGACTAGGAGTTGAAGGGGAATGGAGAATCCCCATCTCCGCCTAATTCTCCGCTAGGACGGGGATGAGGAATATTTTCAATTCACTGCCGGGGACGAGACAGGATGGGGATGGGAACGGGGTCGCAGTGATGGGGACGGGGAGTATACTCCCCGCCCGCCTCGCCCCGTTGCCATCCCAGAATATGTACTTAAAAATGGAAAATGGTTACCAAATTCTAAGAATAAGTAACCATTATAATTGTGAGAATAATGGAAACAAATTCTGCGTAATAAATCAGAAAATTCTTTTGAAATTTTGCGTAATTTTATAAGAAAATAATAATTTATTAATTATTATTTACAACAATCTATACTATTAATAAAATACAAATTATCCTCTTTAAATTTTCCACCTAAACTAATAAAAAATATTAATTAATTCGTAAAAAAATTAATAAAGTTTAATTGGTAACAAAATTTTATATGGAAATTAACTAATATCTAATGAATTGTTACCCCAAATTAAAGTCAATATGTACTTAAAAATGAAAAATAGTTAACAACTTTTGTGAATAATTAAACCATTATAATTGTGAGAATAATTAAAACAAATTCTGCGTAATAAATGGAAAAATTCCTTGAAAATATTGTACTACCATCATCATTCAACTCAGGGTGAAAAGAATTATACTACCATCATCATTCACATGCGGAGCTAGGTATATGATTCAAAACTATCAAGATGAAATGGAATATGCAGGCACATCGGTTATCCTCATCTGTTCATAACATTCACATGCAACCCGAAGTGGAC